>NC_053028.1:49864389-50188991 GCF_003073215.2 Triticum urartu | reverse complement strand
TGATGAGATATAAGTTGTTGTATAAGATGATCATGTTTTGTTGAAGTTATCGGCAACTGGCAGAAGCCTTATGGTTGTCTCTTTATTGCATAAGATGAAAGCGCCAAATAATTGCTTTACTTTATCGCTATGCGATAGCAATAGTTGGCGAGACGACCATGTGACGACACATTGATATAGATCAAGATGATGGAGATCATGGTGTCATGCCGGTGACGATGGAAATCATGACGATGCTTTGGAGATGGAGATCAAAGGCACAAGATGATGATGGCCATATCATGTCACATATTTTGATTGCATGTGATGTTTATCTTTTATGCATCTTATCTTGCTTTGATTAACGGTAGAATTATAAGATGATCTCTCACTAAATTTCAAGATAAAAGTGTTCTCCCTGAGTATGCACTGTTGCCAAAGTTCGTGATCTAGGAGTAGATCACTGGACAGCGGTCAGAATTATCCTTAGTGAAATAAGGATATGTTTCTCGATTATGGACGTGACAAAAAGGTTCGTCGTAAAAGGTTACGTCGATGCAAGTTTTGACACTGATCTGGATGACTCTAAGTCTCGATCTAGATACATATTGAAAGTGGGAGCAATTAGCTAGAGTAGCTCCATGCAGAGCATTGTAGACATAGAAAATTGCAAAATACATAACGGATCTGAATGTGAAAGACCGTTGACTAAGATTCTCTCACAAGCAAAACATGATTACACCTTAGTACTCTTTGGGTGTTAATCACATAGCGATGTGAACTAGATTACCGAATCTAGTAAACCCTTTGGGTGTTGGTCACATGACGATGTGAACTATGGGTGTTAATCACATGATGATGTGAACTATCGATGTTAATCACATGGTGATGTGATCTAGATTATTGACTCTAGTGCAAGTGGGAGACTGAAGGAAATATGCCCTAGAGGCAATAATAAAGTTATTATTTATTTCCTTATTTCATGATAAATGTTTATTATTCATGCTAGAATTGTATTAACCGGAAACATAATACATGTGTGAATACATAGACAAACAGAGTGTCACTAGTATGCCTCTACTAGACTAGCTCGTTAATCAAAGATGGTTATGTTTCCTAACCATGAACAAAGAGTTGTTATTTGATTAACGAGGTCACATCATTAGTTGAATGATCTGATTGACATGACCCATTCCATTAGCTTAGCACCCGATCATTTAGTATGTTGCTATTGCTTTCTTCATGACTTATACATGTTCCTATAACTATGAGATTATGCAACTCCCGTTTACCGGAGGAACACTTTGGGTACTACCAAACGTCACAACGTAACTGGGTGATTATAAAGGAGCATTACAGGTGTCTCCAAAGGTAGATATTGGGTTGGCGTATTTCGAGATTAGGATTTGCCACTCCGATTGTTGGAGAGGTATCTCTAGGCCCTCTCGGTAATGCACATCACATAAGCCTTGCAAGCACTGCAACTAATATGTTAGTTGTGAGATGATGTATTACGGAACGAGTAAAGAGACTTGCCAGTAACGAGATTGAACTAGGTTTTGGATACCGACGATCGAATCTCGGGCAAGTAACATACCGATGACAAAGGGAACAACGTATGTTGTTATGCGGTCTGACCGATAAAGATCTTCGTAGAATATGTAGGAGCCAATATGGGCATCCAGGTCCCGCTATTGGTTATTGACCGGAGACGTGTCTCAGTCATGTCTACATTGTTCTCGAACCGTAGGGTCCGCACGCTTAACGTTACGATGACAATTATTATGAGTTTATGCATTTTGATGTTCCGAAGGTTGTTCGGAGTCCCGGATGTGATCACGGACATGACGAGGAGTCTCGAAATGGTCGAGACATAAAGATTGATATATTGGAAGCCTATGTTTGGACATCGGAAGTGTTCCGGGTGAAATCAGGATTTTATCGGATTACCGGGAGGTTACCGGAACCCACCGGGAGTCATATGGGCCTTAGTGGGCCTTAGTGGAAAGGTGAAAGGGCTGCCCATAAGGGCTGCGCGCCTCCCCCCTCCCCTAGTCCTATTAGGACTAGGAGAGGTGGCCGGCCACCCCTCTCCCTCTTTCCTCCTTGGGTGTCCTAGTTGGAATAGGATTGGGGGGGAAGTCCTACTCCCGGTAGGAGTAGGACTCCTCCTGCGCCTCCATAGGGCTGGCCGCACCCCTCCCCCTTGGCTCCTTTATATACGGAGGCAGGGGGCACTTCTACACACACAAGTTGATCATTGAGATCGTTCCTTAGCCGTGTGCGGTGCCCCCTGCCACCATATTCCACCTCGATCATATCGTTGTAGTGCTTAGGCGAAGCCCTGTGTCGGTAGAACATCAAGATCGTCACCACGCCGTCGTGCTGACGAAACTCTTCCCCGACGCTTTGCTGGATCGGAGCCCGGGGATCGTCATCGAGCTGTACGTGTGCTAAGAACTCGGAGGTGCCGGAGTAACGGTGCTTGGATCGGTCGGATCGGGAAGAAGACGTACGACTACTTCCTCTACGTTGTGTCAACGCTTCCGTTGCGATCTACAAAGGGTACGTAGATCATACTCTCCCCTCGTTGCTATGCATGACCATGATCTTGCGTGTGCGTAGGAAATTTTTTGAAATTACTACGTTCCCCAACAGTGGCATCCGAGCCTAGGTTTTATGGTTTGATGTTATTTGCACGAGTAGAACACAAGTGAGTTGTGGGCGATACAAGTCATACTGCCTACCAGCATGTCATACTTTGGTTCGGCGGTATTGTTGGACGAGACGACCCGGACCAACATTACGCGTACGCTTACGCGAGACCGGTTCCCTCGACGTGCTTTGCACATAGATGGCTTGCGGGCGACTGTCTCTCCAACTTTAGTTGAACCGAGTGTGCCTACGCCCGGTCCTTGAGAAGGTTAAAACGGAGTCTATTTGACAAACTATCGTTGTGGTTTTGATGCGTAGGTGAGATTGGTTCTTACTTAAGCCCGTAGCAGCCACGTAAAACTTGCAACAACAAAGTAGAGGACGTCTAACTTGTTTTTGTAGGGCATGATGTGATGTGATATGGTCAAGGCATGATGCTGAATTTTATTGTATGAGATGATCATGTTTTGTAATCGAGTTATCGGCAACTGGCAGGAGCCATATGGTTGTCGCTTTTATTGTATGCAATGCAATCGCGATGTAATGCTTTACTTTATTACTAAGCGGTAGTGATAGTCGTGGAAGCATAAGATTGGCGAGACGACAACGATGCTGCGATGGAGATCAAGGTGTCGCGCCGGTGACGATGGTGATCATGACGGTGCTTCGGAGATGGAGATCACAAGCACAAGATGATGATGGCCATATCATATCACTTATATTGATTGCATGTGATGTTTATCCTTTTATGCATCTTATCTTGCTTTGATTGATGGTAGCATTATAAGATGATCTCTCACTAAATTATCAAGAAGTGTTCTCCCTGAGTATGCACCGTTGCCAAAGTTCGTCGTGCCCAGACACCACGTGATGATCGGGTGTGATAAGCTCTACGTCCATCTACAACGGGTGCAAGCCAGTTTTGCACACACAGAATACTCAGGTTAAAATTGACGAGCCTAGCATATACAGATATGGCCTCGAAACACGGAGACCGAAAGGTCGAGCGTGAATCATATAGTAGATATGATCAACATATTGGTGTTCACCAATGAAACTACTCCATCTCACGTGATGATCGGACATGGTTTAGTTGATTTGGATCACGTGTTCACTTAGAAGATTAGAGGGATGTCTATCTAAGTGGGAGTTCTTAAGTAATATGATTAATTGAACTTTAATTTATCATGAACTTAGTCCTGGTAGTATTAGCATATCTATGTTGTAGATCAATAGCTCGCGTTGTTGCTTTCATATGTTTATTTTGATATGTTCCTAGAGAAAATTGTGTTGAAAAATGTTAGTAGCAATGATGCGGATTGGATCCGTGATCTGAGGTTTATCCTCATTGCTGCACAGAAGAATTATGTCCTTGATGCACCGCTAGGTGACAGACCTATTGCAGGAGCAGATGCAGACGTTATGAACGTTTGGCTAGCTCAATATAATGACTACTTGATAGTTTAGTGCACCATGCTTAACGGCTTAGAATCGGGACTTCAAAGACGTTTTGAACGTCATGGACCATATGAGATGTTCCAGGAGTTGAAGTTAATATTTCAAGCAAATACCCGAGTTGAGAGATATGAAGTCTCCAACAAGTTCTATAGCTAAAAGATGGAGGAGAATCGCTCAACTAGTGAGCATGTGCTCAGATTGTCTAGGTACTACAATCGCTTGAATCAAGTGGGAGTTAATCTTCCAGATAAGATAGTGATTTACAGAATTCTCTAGTCACCATCACCAAGTTAGTAGAACTTCGTGATGAACTATAATATGCAAGGGATAACGGAAACAACTCCCAAGCACTTCATGATGCTGAAATCAACGAAGGTAGAAATCAAGAAAAACATCAAGTGTTGATGGTTGACAAGATCACTAGTTTCAAGAAAAGGGCAGAGGGAAGAAAGGGGAACTTCAAGAAGAACGGCAAGCAAGTTGCTGCTCAAGTGAAGAAGCCCAAGTCTGGTCCTAAGCCTGAGACTAAGTGCTTCTACTGCAAAGGGACTGGTCACTGGAAGCGGAACTACCCCAAGTGATTGGCGGATAAGAAGGATGGCAAAGTGAACATAAGTATATTTGATATACATGTTATTGATGTGTACTTTACTAGTGTTTATAGCAACCCCTCAGTATTTGATACTAGTTCAGTTGCTAAGATTAGTAACTCGAAACTAGAGTTGCAGAATAAACAGAGACTAGTTAAGGGTGAAGTGACGATGTGTGTTGGAAGTAGTTCCAAGATTGATATGATCATCATCGCACACTCCCTATACTTTCGGGATTAGTGTTGAACCTAAATAAGTGTTATTTGGTGTTTGCGTTGAGCATGAATATGATTTGATCATGTTTATTGTAATACGGTTATTCATTTAAGTAAAAGAATAAATTGTTGTTCTGTTTACATGAATAAAACCTTATATGGTTACACACCCAATGAAAATAGTTCACTGAATCTCGATCGTAGTGATACACATATTCATAATATTGAAACCAAAAGATGCGAAGTTAATAATGATAGTGCAACTTATTTGTGGCACTGCCGTTTAGGTCATATTGGTATAAAGCGCATGAAGAAACTCCATGCTGATGGACTTTCGGAATCACTTGATTATGAATCACTTGATGCTTGCGAACCATGCCTTTTGGGCAAGATGACTAAAACGCCTTTCTCGGGAACAATGGAGCAAGCAACCGATTTGTTGGAAATCATACATACTGATGTATGTGGTCCAATGAATATTTAAGGCTTGCAGCGGGTATCATTATTTTCTGACCTTCACAGATGATTTGAGCAGATGAAATAGAAGTCTGATACATTTGAAAGGTTCATATAATTTCAGAGTGAAGTGGAAAATCATCGTAACAAGAAAATAAAGTTTCTACGATCTGATCGTGGAAAAGAGTATTTGAGTTACGAGTTTGGTCTTCAGTTAAAACAATGTGAAATAGTTTCACTACTCACGCCACCTGGAACACCACAGCATAATGGTGTGTCCGAACGTCATAACCGTACTTTATTGGATATAGTGCAATCTATGATGTTTCTTACCGATTTACCACTATCGTTTTTGGGGTCATGCATTAGAGACATCTGCATTCACGTTAAAAAGGGGCACCATCTATATCCGTCGAGACGACGCCTTATGAACTATGGTTTGGCAAGAAACCAAAGTTGTCGTTTCTTGAAGTTTGGTGTTGCGATGCTTATGAGAAAAAGTTTCATCCTGATAAGCTCAAACCCAAATCGGAGAAATATGTCTTCATAGGATACCCAAAGGAGACTGTTGGGTACACCTTCTATCACAGATCCTAAGGCAAGACATTCGTTGCTTATAATGGATCCTTTCTAGAGAAGGAGTTTCTCTCGAAAGAAGTGAGTGGGAGGAAAGTAGAAAACTTGATAAGGTAATTGTACCTTCTACCTTATTGGAAAGTAGTTCATCACAAAAATCTGTTCTTGTGACTACTACACCAATTAGTGAGGAAGCTAATGATGATGATCATGTAACTTCAGATCAAGTTACTACCGAATCTCGTAGGTAAATCAGAGTGAGATCCGCACCAGAGTGGTACGGTAATCCTGTCCTGGAGGTCATGTTACTTGACCATGACGAACCTACGAACTATGAGGAAGCGATGATGAGCCCAGATTCCGCAAAATGGTTTGAGGCCATGAAATCTGAGATATGATCCATGTATGAGAAGAAAGTATGGACTTTGATGGATTTGCCCGATGATCGGCAAACCATAGAAAATAAATGGATCTTCAAGAGGAAGACAGACGCTGATAGTAGTGTTACTATCTACAAAGCTAGAATTGTCGCAAAAGGTTTTCGACAAGTTCAAGGTGTTGACTACGATGAGAGCTTCTCACTCGTATCTATGCTTGAGTCTGTCCGAATCATGTTAGTAATTGCCGCATTTTATGAAATCTGGCAAATGGATAAACAAAACTGTATTCCTTAATGGATTTATTAAAGAAGAGTTGTATATGATGCAACAGAAGGTTTTGTCAATCCGAAAGGTGCTAACAAAATGTGCAAGCTCCAGCAATCCATCTATGGACTGGTACAAGCATCTCGGAGTTGGAATATACACTTTGATGAGTTGATCAAAGCATATAGTTTTATGCAGGCTTGCAGTGAAGCCTGTATTTACAAGAAAGTGAGTGGGAGCACTACAACATTTCTGATAAGTATATGTGAATGACATATTGTTGATCGGAAATAATGTAGAATTATTCTGTAAAGCATAAAGGAGTGTTTGAAAGGAGTTTTTTAAAGAAAGACTTCGGTAAAGCTGCTTACATATTGAGCTTCAAGATCCATAGAGATAGATCAAGACGCTTGATAAGTTTTTTTTCAATGAGTACATACCTTGACAAGATTTTGAAGTAGTTCAAAATGGAGCAGTCAAAGAAAGAGTTCTTGCCTGTATTACAAGGTGTGAAGTTGAGTAAGACTCAAAGCCCGACCACGGCAGAAGATAGAAAGAGAATGAAAGTCATTCCCTATGCCTTGGCCATAGGTTCTATAAAGTATGCCATGCTGTATACCAGATCTATTGTATACCCTGCACTGATTTGGCAAGGGAGTACAATAGTGATCTAGGAGTAGATCACTGGACAGCGGTCAGAATTATCCTTAGTGAAATAAGGATATGTTTCTCGATTATGGACGTGACAAAAAGGTTCGTCGTAAAAGGTTACGTCGCTGCAAGTTTTGACACTGATCTGGATGACTCTAAGTCTCGATCTAGATACATATTGAAAGTGGGAGCAATTAGCTAGAGTAGCTCCATGCAGAGCATTGTAGACATAGAAAATTGCAAAATACATAACGGATCTGAATGTGAAAGACCGTTGACTAAGATTCTCTCACAAGCAAAACATGATTACACCTTAGTACTCTTTGGGTGTTAATCACATAGCGATGTGAACTAGATTACCGAGGCTAGCTCAATATGATGACTACTTGATAGTTTAGTGCACCATACTTAACAGCTTAGAATCGGGATTTCAAAGACGTTTTGAACGTCATGGACCATATGAGATGTTCTAGGAGTTGAAATTAATATTTCAAGCAAATACCCGAGTTGAGAGATATGAAGTCTCCAACAAGTTCTATAGCTAAAAGATGGAGGAGAATAGCTCAAGCAGTGAGCATGTGCTCAGATTGTTTGGGTACTACAATCGCTTGAATCAAGTGGGAGTTAAGCTTCCAGATAAAATAGTGATTGACAGAATTCTCTAGTCACCATCACCAAGTTAGTAGAACTTCGTGATGAACTATAGTATGCAAGGGATGACGTAAATGATTCCCGAGCTTTTCATGATGATGAAATCGATGAAGGTAGAAATCAAGAAAGAGCATCAAGTGTTGATGATTAACAAGACCACTAGTTTCAAGAAAAGGGCAAAGGGAAAGAAAGGGAACTTCAAGAAGAACGGCAAGCAAGTTTTTGCTCAAGTGAAGAAGCCCAAGTCTGGACCTAAGCCTGAGACTAAGTGCTTCTACTGCAAAGGAACTGGTCACTGGGAGCGGAACTGCCCCAAGTATTTGGTGGATAAGAAGGATGGCAAAGTGAATAAAGCTATATTTGATATACATGTTATTGATGTGTACTTTACTAGTGTTTATAGCAACCCCTCGGTATTTGATACTGGTTCAGTTGCTAAGAGTAGTAACTCGAAACGGGAGTTGCGGAATGAACAGAGACTAGTTAAGGGTGAAGTGACGATGTGTATTGGAAGTGGTTCCAAGATTGATATGATCATCATCGCACACTCCCTATACTTTCGGGATTAGTGTTGAACCTAAAATAAATGTTATTTAGTGTTTGCGTTGAGCATGAATATGATTGGATCATGTTTATTGCAATACGGTTATTCATGTAAGTTAGAGAATAATTGTTGTTCTGTTTACATGAATAAAACCTTCTATGGTCATACACCCAATGAAAATGGTTTGTTGGATCTCGATCGTGGTGATACACATTTTCATAATATTGAAGCCAAAAGATGCAAAGTTAATAATGATAGTGCAACTTAATTGTGGCACTGCCATTTAGGTCATATTGGTGTAAAGCGCATGAAGAAACTCCATACTAATGGAATTTTGGAATCACTTGATTATGAATCACTTGATGCTTGCGAACCATGCCTCATGGGCAAGATGACTAAGACTCCGTTCTCCGGAACAATGGAGTGAGCAACTGACTTATTACAAATAATACATACTGATGTATGCGGTCCGATGAGTGTTAAGGCTCATGGCAAGTATCGTTATTTTCTGACCTTCACAGATGATTTGAGCAGATATGGGTATATCTACTTGATGAAACACAAGTCTGAAACATTTGAAAAGTTCAAAGAATTTCAGAGTGAAGTGGAGAATCATCATAACAAAAATAAAAGTTTCTACAATATGATCGCAGAAGTAAAATATTTGAGTTACGAGTTTGGCCTTCAGTTAAAACAATGTGAAATAGTTTCACTACTCACGCCACCTGGAACACCACAGTGTAATGGTTTGTCCGAACATCGTAACCGTACTTTATTAGATATGGTGCGATCTATGATGTCTCTTACCAATTTACCACTATCGTTTTGGGGTTATGCATTAGAGACAGCTACATTCACGTTAAATAGGGCACCATCTAAATCCGTTGAGACGACACCGTATGAACTATGGTTTGGCAAGAAACCTAAGCTGTCGTTTCTTAAAGTTTGAAGTTGCAATGCTTATGTGAAAAAGTTTCAACCTGATAAGCTCAAACCCAAATCGAAGAATTGCGTCTTCATAGGATACCCAAAAAGAAAATGTTGGGTACACCTTCTATCACAGATCTAAAGGCAAGATATTCATTGCTGAGAATGGATCCTTTCTAGAGAAGGAGTTTCTCTTGAAAGAAGTGAGTGGGAGAAAAGTAGAACTTGATGAGGTAACTGTACCTGCTCCCTTATTGGAAAGTAGTTCATCACAGAAATCTGTTCCTGTGACTACTACACCAATTAGTGAGGAAGCTAATGATGATGATCATGTAACTTCAGATCAAGTTACTACCGAACCTTGTAGGTAAACCAGAGTGAGATCCGCACCAGAGTGGTACGGTAATCCTGTTCTGGAGGTCATGTTACTTGACCATGACAAACCTACAAACTATGAGGAAGCGTTAATGAGCCCAGATTCCGCAAAATGGCTTGAGGCCATGAAATCTGAGATGGGATCCATGTATGAGAACAAAGTGTGGACTTTGGTTGACTTGCCCGGTGATCGGCAAGCCATAAAAAATAAATGGATCTTCAAGAGGAAGACAGACACTGATAGTAGTGTTACTATCTACAAAGCTAGACTTGTCGGAAAAAGGTTTTTGACAAAGTTCAAGGTGTTGACTATGATGAGATTTTCTCACTCGTAGCGATGCTTAAGTCTGTCCGAATCATGTTAGCAAATTGCCACATTTTATGAAATCTGGCAAATGGATGTTGAAACTACATTCCTTAATGGATTTCTTAAAGAAGAGTTGTATATGATGCAACCAAAAGGTTTTGTCAATCCTAAAAGTGCTAACAAAATATGCAAGCTCCAGCGATCCATCTATGGACTGGTGCAAGCATCTCGGAGTTGGAATATACGCTTTGATAAGTTGATCAAAGCATATAGTTTTATACAGACTTGCGGTGAAGTCTGTATTTACAAGAAAGTGAGTGGGAGCACTACAACATTTCTGATAAGTATATGTGAATGACATATTGTTGATCGGAGATAATGTAGAATTATTCTGCAAAGCATAAAGGGGTGTTTGAAAGGAGTTTTTCAAAGAAAGACCTCGGTGTAGCTGCTTACATATTGAGCATCAAGATCTATAGAGATAGATCAAGACGCTTGATAAGTTTTTCAATGAGTACATACCTTGACAAGATTTTGAAGCAGTTCAAAATGGAACAGTCAAAGAAAGAGTTCTTGCCTGTGTTATGATATGTCTCCGTCGTATCTATAATTTTTTATTGTTCCATGCCAATATTATTCAACTTTCATATACTTTTGGCAACTTGTTATACTATTTTTGGGACTAACATATTGATCAGTGCCCAGTGCCAGTTCCTGTTTGTTGCATGTTTTTTGTTTCGCAGAATATCCATATCAAACGGAGTCCAAACGGAATAAAAATTGACAGAGATTTTTTTTTGGAATATATATGATTTTGGGAAGAAGAATCCACACGAGACGATGCTCGAGGGGCCCACGAGGTAGGAGGGCGCGCCCCTGATCCTCGTGGCCGCCTCGTAAGGCGGTTGGTGCCCTTCTTTCTCCGCAAGAAAGCTAATATCCGGATAGAGATTGTGTTAAAATTTCAGCCCAATCGGAGTGACGGATCTCCGGGAATATAAGAAACGGTGAAAGGGAAGAATCTAACAACGCAGAAACAGAGAGAGACAGAGAGACAGATCCAATCTCGGAGGGGCTCTCGCCCCTCCCTTGCCATGGAGGCCATGGACCAGAGGGGAAACCCTTCTCCCATCTAAGGAGGAGGTCAAGGAAGAACAAGAAGGAGGGGGGCTCTCCCCCCCCTCGCTTCCGGTGGCACCGGAGTGCCACCGGGGGCCATCATCATCACCGCGATCTACACCAACACCTCCGCCATCTTCACCAACATCTCCATCACCTTCCCCCCTCTATCTACAGCGGTCCACTCTCCTGCAACCTGCTGTACCCTCTACTTGAACATGGTGCTTTATGCTTCATATTATTATCCAATGATGTGTTGCCATCCTATGATGTCTGAGTAGATTTTCGTTGTCCTATCGGTGGTTGATGAATTGCTATGATTGATTTAATTTGCTTGTGGTTATGTTGCTTTCCTTTGGTGCCCATAATATGATTGCGCACGTGGATCACACCATAGGGTTAGTTGTATGTTGATAGGACTATGTATTGGAGGGCAAGAGTGACAGAAGCTTCAACCTAGCATAGAAATTGATGCATACGGGATTGAAGGGGGACCAATATATCTTAATGCTATGGTTGGGTTTTACCTTAATGAACATTAGTAGTTGTGGATGCTTGCTAATAGTTCCAATCATAAGTGCATAGAATTCCAAGTCAGGGATGACATGCTAGCAGTGGCCTCTCCCACATAATACTTGCTATCGGTCTAGTAAAGTAGTCAATTGCTTAAGGGACAATTTCGCAACTCCTACCACCACTTTTCCACACTCGCTATATTTACTTTAGTTGCTTCTTTACCTTAACAGCCCCTAGTTTTATTTTCGTGCTCTTTACTTTCTTGCAAACCTATCCAAGAACACCTACAAAGTACTTCTAGTTTCATACTTGTTCTAGGTAAAGCGAACGTCAAGCGTGCGTAGAGTTGTATCGGTGGTCGATAGAACTTGAGGGAATATTTGTTCTACCTTTAGCTCCTCGTTGGGTTCGACACTCTTACTTATCGAAAGAGGCTACAATTGATACCCTATACTTGTGGGTTATCAAGACCTTTTTCTGGCGCCGTTGCCGGGGAGCAATAGCGTGGGGTGAATATTCTCGTGTGTGCTTGTTTGCTTTATCACTAAGTAATTTTTATTTGCCGTTCTTAGTTATTTTCTATCTTTAGTTATGGGTAGGAAACGCAAAATACCAAAAAAATTAGTTGTACCTACTGAACCAATGGTTGAAGAACCAATCAAAATCTATCACACTGCTGAAGCTTATTACTTGGATTATCTTCGATCTCTATGTGCTCATGCTGAAACCCCAACTAGCTTAGTTGAGGGCAAATCTTTAGATGATCATGCTTGTTATGTGCGACACCGTATATCTGAAAGAGGGAAACGTTTATTGGATCAAATTCATCATTTGCAATGCTATGCTTGGAATTTATGTGAAATATATGATTATACTTGTTGTTCTGAAGACCCTAAGAAACACCTTCCCTACCAATGTTTGTTTAGTGATAATGGAATCGTATCCTCTTATGCTAAGGGTGTTTATAGTTACTATGATGTTCAACAAATTGAAGAATTTGTTGCTTTTAAAGGTGCTTATGAAATTGCTTCTTTGATTGAAAAGTATGATGCTACTCTTTACAAATCAGAAAATTTTGCCATACTTAAATATTGCTATGATAATTATGCTTCTAATGCCTATGTTGAACCATATATTGAGTACTACTCCGCTATCCAAGAAGAGACTAATATTTTGCAGGAGTCTATGGAAAAAGAAATTGATGAAACTGTGAGCTCATTGGATGAAAAAGATGAGGAGGAGAGCGAAGAACAAAAGGAGGAAGAGTGGATTAGATACCCGTGCCCACCTTCTAATGAGAGTAACTCTTCAACTCATACATTGTTTAATTCCCCTTCGTGCTTACCGAAGGATGATTGCTATGATGATTGTTATGATCCCGTTGATTCTCTTGAAATATCCCTTTTTGATGATGATTGCTATGCTTGTGGCCAAGATGCCAATATGAATTATGCTTATGGAGATGAACTTGCTATAGTTCCTTATGATAAAAAAGAAATTGTTGCTATTGCACCCACGCATGATAGTCCTATTATCTTTTTGAATTCTCCCGACTACACTATATCGGAGAAGTTTGCACTTATTAAGGATTATATTGATGGGTTGCCTTTTACCGTTGCACATGATGATTTTGATGAATATAATATGCATGTGCTTGCTGCTCCTACTTGCAATTATTATGAGAGAGGAACTATATCTCCACCTCACTATGTTTCCAATATGATAAAATTGCAAGAAACTGTTTATACTATGCATTGGCCTTTACTAGGTGTGCATGAATTGGTCTTTTATGACATGCCGATGCATAGGAAGAGAGTTAGACTTCGTCATTGCTTGATATATGTTGCTTTGTGCTCACTACTAAATTACAAATCATTGTTAATTAAAATTGGCTTTGATATACCTTGGGATCCGGGTGGATTCACTACTTGAGCACTATATGCCTAGCTTAATGGCTTTAAAGAAAGCGCTGCCAGGGAGACAACCCGGAAGTTTTAGAGAGTCATTTATTTCTGTTGAGTGCTTTCATATAGTTTAAAAACAACAAAAATAAAGAGGGGAACCCAAAACTTTTCAAAAAGGAAAGTGAAAGTGAGAAAGACAAGCACTGTTGAAGTGGGAGAGCTCCTTGAACTTTGTTCATGCTCACGGCAACTTTGTGAATCTTGATTACAGAAACTTTTCAAAAAAATAATTATCCCCTTATACAATTCCATTGTATTATAAAAATAATGTGCCAAGGTTTGCCTTTAGGATGTTTACATTTGCTTGATGGTTTGTATGGTGCAGGACAGAAACTTTGGCTGTAGTGCGCGATTTTACATTTTTTGCGGGAATGTCAAATGGTTCTGATTCTTTTTGCACTGTCTTCCTATACAAATTTTTTATTTTTCCTAATTTTGGTAGAATTTTTCAAGTATCAGAAGTATGGTGAATGTTCAGATTATTACAGACTGTTTTGTTTTAGACAGATTCTGTTTTTGATGCATAGTTTGCTTGTTTTGATGAAACTATCAATTTATATCAGTGAATTAAGCCATGAAAAAGTTATATTACAGTAGACACAATGCAAAAAAAATATGAATTGGTTTGCAACAGTACCTAGAGTAGTGATTTGCTTTATTATACTAACGGATCTTACCGAGTTTTCTGTTGAAGTTTTGTGTGGATGAAGTGTTCGATGATCGAGAAGGTCTCGATGTGAGAAGAAGGAAGAGAGGCAAGAGCTCAAGCTTGGGGATGCCCGAGGCACCCCAAGTAAATATTCAAGGAGACTCAAGCGTCTAAGCTTGGGGATGCTGGGAAGGCATCCCCTCTTTCTTCAACAAGTATCGGTATGTTTTCGGATTCGTTTCGTTCATGCGATATGTGCAATCTTGGAGCGTCTTTTGCATTTAGTTTTCATTTTTATTTTATGCACCATGCTGGTATGAGATAGTCCTTGGTTGGTTTATAGAATGCTAATTGCACTTCACTTATATCTTTTGAGTATGGCTTTATAGAATGCTTCATGTGCTTCACTTATATCATTTGAAGCTTGGATTGCCTGTTTCTCTTTACATATACAACCGCCATTTGTAGAATGCTCTTTTGCTTCACTTATATTTGTTAAAGCGTGGGCATATATTTTGTAGAAAGAATTAAACTCTCTTGCCTCACTTATATCTATTTAGAGAGATGACATGAATTGGTCATTCACATGGTTAGTCATAAAACCCTACATAAAACTTGTAGATCACTGAATATGATGTGTTTGATTCCTTGCAATAGTTTTGCGATATAAAGATGGTGATATTAGAGTCATGCTAGTGGGTGGTTGTGAATTGTAGAAATACTTGTGTTGAGGTTTGTGATTCCCGTAGCATGCACATATGGTGAACCGTTATGTAACGAAGTCGGAGCATGATTTATTTGTTGATTGTCTTCCTTATGAGTGGCGGTCGGGGACGAGCGATGGTCTTTTCCTACCAATCTATCCCCCTAGGAGCATGCGCGTAGTACTTTGTTTCGATGACTAATAGATTTTTGCAATAAGTATGTGAGTTCTTTATGACTAATGTTGAGTCCATGGATTATACGCACTCTCACCCTTCCACCATTGCTAGCTTCTCTAGTACCGCGCAATTTTCGCCAGTACCATAAAGCCACCATATACCTTCCTCAAAACAGCCACCATACCTACCTATCATGGCATTTCCATAGCCATTCCGAGATATATTGCCATGCAACTTCCATCATCATCATATACATGACTTGAGCATTCATTGTCATATTGCTTTGCATGATCGTAAGATAGCTAGCATGATGTTTTCATGGCTTGTCCGTTTTTTGATGTCATTGCTACGCTAGATCATTGCACATCCCAGTACACCGCCGGAGGCATCCATATAGAGTCATACTTTGTTCGAGACATTGAGTTGTAATTATATTGAGTTGTAAGTAAATAAAAGTGTGATGATCATCATTATTAGAGCATTGCCCCAATGAGGAAAGGATGATAGAGACTATGATTCCCCCATTCGGGATGAGAATCTGGACTTTACAAAAAAAAGAGGCCAAAGAAGCCCAAATAAAAAAAAGAGGCCAAAGAAGCCCACCAAAAAAAGATAATAAAAAAACAACAAAAAATAAGAGAAAAAGAGAGAAGGGGCAGTGCTACTATCCTTTTTCCACACTTGTGCTTCAAAGTAGCACCATGTTCTTCATATAGAGAGTCTCTTGAGTTATCACTTTCATATACTAGTGGGAATTTTCATTATAGAACTTGGCTTGTATATTCCGATGATGGGCTTCCTCAAATGCCCGTGGTCTTCATGAGCAAGCAAGTTGGATGCACACCCACTTAGTTTCAGTTAGAGCTTTCATACACTTATAGCTCTAGTGCATCCGTTGCATGGCAATCCCTACTCACTCACATTGATATCTATTGATGGGCATCTCCATAGCCCGTTGATACGCCTAGTTGATGTGAGACTATCTTCTCCTTTTTGTCTTCTCCACCATCATATTCTATTCCACCTATAGTGCTATCTCCATGGCTCACGCTCATGTATTGCGCGAAAGTTGAAAAGGTTTGAGAACGTCAAAAGTATGAAACAATTGCTTGGCTTGTCATCAGGGTTGTGCATGATGTGAATATTTTGTGTGGTGAAGATGGAGCATAGCCAGACTATATGATTTTGTAGGGATAACTTTCTTTGGCCATGTTATTTTGAAAAGACACGATTGCTTTATTAGTAGGCTTGAAGTATTATTGTTTTTATGTCAAATGATAGACTATTGCTTTGAATCACTCGTGTCTTAATATTCATGCCATGATTAGATATGTGATCAAGATTATGCTAGGTAGCATTCCACATAAAAAATTATTTTTTATCATTTACCTACTCGAGGACGAGCAGGAATTAAGCTTGGGGATGCTGATACGTCTCCGTCATATCTATAACTTTTGATTGTTCCATGCCAATATTATTCAACTTTCGTATACTTTTGGCAACTTTTTATACTATTTTTGGGACTAACATATTGATCCAGTGCCAGTTCCTGTTTGTTGCATGTTTTTTGTTTCGCAGAATATCCATATCAAACGGAGTCCAAACGGAACAAAAATTGACGGAGAATTTTTTTGGAATATATATGATTTTTGGGAAGAAGAATCCACGCGAGACGATGCTCGAGGGGCCCACGAGGTAGGGGGGCGCGCCCCAGGGTGTCAGGCGTGCCCCTGACCCTCGTGGCCACCCCGTAAGGCGGTTGGTGCCCTTCTTTCGCCGCAAGAAAGCTAATATCCGTATAGAGATCATGTTAAAATTTCAGCCCAATCGGAGTTACGGATCTCCGGGAATATAAGAAACGGTGAAAGGGAAGGATCTGACAACGCAGAAACAAAGAGAGACAGAGAGACATATCCAATCTCGGAGGGGCTCTCGCCCCTCCCTTGCCATGGAGGCCATGGACCAGAGGGGAAACCCTTCTCCCATCTAAGGAGGAGGTCAAGGAAGAACAAGAAGGAGGGGGGCTCTCTCCCCCTCGCTTCCGGTGGCACCGGAGTGCAATCGGGGGCCATCATCATCACCGCGATCTACACCCAACACCTCCGCCATCTTCACCAACATCTCCATCACCTTCCCCCCTCTATCTACAGCGGTCCACTCTCCCGCAAACCGCTGTACCCTCTACTTGAACATGGTGCTTTATGCTTCATATTATTATCCAATGATGTGTTGCCATCCTATGATGTCTGAGTAGATATTCGTTGTCCTATCGGTGGTTGATGAATTGCTATGATTGATTTAATTTGCTTGTGGTTATGCTGCTGTCCTTTGGTGCCCATCATATGATTGCACGCGTGGATCACACCATAGGGTTAGTTGTATGTTGATAGGACTATGTATTGGAGGGCAAGAGTGACAGAAGCTTCAACCTAGCATAGAAATTGATGCATACGGGATTGAAGGGGGACCAATATATCTTAATGCTATGGTTGGGTTTTACCTTAATGAACATTAGTAGTTGCGAATGCTTGCTAATAGTTCCAATCATAAGTGCATAGAATTCCAAGTCAGGGATGACATGCTAGCAGTGGCCTCTCCCACATAATACTTGCTATCAGTCTAGTAAAGTAGTCAATTTCTTAAGGGACAATTTCGCAACTCCTACCACCACTTTTCCACACTCGCTATATTTACTTTAGTTGCTTCTTTACCTTAATAGCCCCTAGTTTTATTTTTGTGCTCTTTACTTTCTTGCAAACCTATCCAACAACACCTATAAAGTACTTCTAGTTTCATACTTGTTCTAGGTAAAGCGAACGTCAAGCGTGTGTAGAGTTGTATCGGTGGTCGATAGAACTTGAGGGAATATTTGTTCTACCTTTAGCTCCTCGTTGGATTCAACACTCTTACTTATCGAAAGAGGCTACAATTGATCCCCTATACTTGTGGGTTATCATGTTACAAGGTGTGAAACTGAGTAAGACTCAAAGCCCGACCATGGCCGAAGATAGAAAGAGAATGAAAGTCATTCCCTATGCCTTGGCCATAGGTTCTATAAAATATGCCATGCTGTGTACCAGATTTATTGTATACTCTACACTATTTTTGGGAAGGGAGTACAATATTGATCTTGGAGTAGATCACTAGACAGCAGTCAAAATTATCCTTAGTGGAATAAGGATATGTTTCTCGATTATGGAGGTGACCAAAAGGTTCATCGTAAAGGGTTACGTCGATGAAAATTTTGACACTGATCCATATGACTCTAAATCTCAATCTGGATACATATTGAAAGTGGGAGCAATTAGCTAGAGTAGCTCCGTGCAAAGCATTGTTGACATAGAAATTTGCAAAATACTTAAGGATCTGAATGTGGCAGACCCATTGACTAAACTTCTCTCACAAGCAAAACATGATCACACCTTAGTACTCTTTGGGTATTAATCACATAGTGATGTGAACTAGATTATTGACTCTAGTAAACCCTTTGGGTGTTGGTCACATGTCGATGTGAACTATGGATGTTAATCACATGGTGATGTGAACTATTGGTATTAAATCACATGGCGATGTGAACTAGATTATTGACTCTAGTGCAAGTGGGAGACTGAAGGAAATATGACCTAGAGGCAATAATAAAGTTATTATTTATTTCCTTATATCATGATAAATGTTTATTATTTATGCTAGAATTGTATTAACCAGAAACTTAATACATGTGTGAATACATAGACAAACAGTATGTCACTAGTATGCCTCTACTTGACTAGCTCATTGATCAGAGATGGTTAAGTTTCCTAACCATAGACAAAGAGTTGTCATTTGATTAATGAGATCACATCATTAGGAGAATGATGTGATTGACTTGACCCATTCCGTTAGCTTAGCACACGATCGTTTAGTATGTTGCTATTGCTTTCTTCATGACTTATACATGTTCCTATGACTATGAGATTATGCAACTCCCGTTTACCGGAGGAACACTTTGTGTGCTACCAAACGTCACAACGTAACTGGGTGATTATAAAGGTGCTCTACAGGTGTCTCCGAAGGTACTTGTTGGGTTGGCGTATTTCGAGATTAGGATTTGTCACTCCGATTGTCAGAGAGGTATCTCTGGGCCCACTCGGTAATGCACATCACTATAAGCCTTGCAAGCATCGCAACTAATGAGTTAGTTGCAGGATGATGTGTTATGGAACGAGTAAAGAGACTTGCCGGTAACGAGATTGAACTAGGTATTGAGATACCGACGATCGAATCTTGGGCAAGTAACATACCGATGACAAAGGGAACAACATATGTTGTTATGCGGTTTGACCGATAAATATCTTCGTAGAATATGTAGGAGCCAATATGAGCATCCAGGTTCCGCTATTGGTTATTGACAGGAGACGTGTCTCGGTCATGTCTACATAGTTCTCGAACCCGTAGGGTCCGCACGCTTAAAGTTCGATGACGGTTATATTATGAGTTTATGTGTTTTGATGTACCGAAGGAGTTCGGAGTCCCGGATGAGATCGGGGACATGACGAGGAGTCTCGAAATGGTCGAGACGTAAAGATCGATATATTGGACGACTATATTCGGACATCGGAAAGGCTCCGAGTGATTCGGGTATTTTTGGGAGTACCAGGGAGTTACGGGAATTCGTATTGGGCCTTAATGGGCCATACGGGAAAGGAGAGAAAGGCCTCAAAGGGTGGCCGCACCCCTCCCCATGGGCTGGTCCGAATTGGACTAGGGAGGGGGGGGCACCCCCTTCCTTCCTTCTCCTTTTCCCTTCCCTTTCCTTCTCTCCTAGTCCTACTACTTGGAAGGGATCCTAGTTCTACTAGGAAAGGGGGAATCCTACTCCCGGTGGGAGCAGGACTCCTCTAGGGCGCGCCATAGAGAGGTCGGCTCTCCCCCTCCTCCACTCCTTTATATACAGGGGCAAGGGGCACCCCAAAGACACAACAATTGATCCCTTGGATCTCTTAGCCGTGTGCGGTGCCCCCCTCCACCATAATCCACCTCGGTCATATCGTAGCGGTGCTTAGGCGAAGCCCTGCGTCGGTAGAACATCATCATCGTCACCACACCGTCGTGCTGACGAAACTCTTCCTTAACACTCGGCTGGATCGGAGTTCGAGGGACGTCATCGGGCTGAACGTGTGCTGAACTCGGAGGTGCCGTACGTTCGGTACTTGATCGGTCGGATCGTGAAGACGTACGACTACATCAACCGTGTTGTGCTAACGCTTCCGCTTTCGGTCTACGAGGGTACGTGGACAAAACTCTCCCCTCTCGTTGCTATGCATCACCATGATCTTGCATGTGCGTAGGAAAATTTTGAAATTACTACGTTCCCCAACAGCCCATACGTCAGGTACTTGACAATACTCTCCCCGTCATTCACTTCTATTTATGGTCGTAAATCAATATCCAATGGATAGGAACACGCTACCACCTATTCATCTTCTCCCTCCTTTTCCATGACGGTTGCTCATATTCTATCGTGCCCTACCCAAGCCTAATTGCCTGACTCCATCCCCGCAACCAGCGTCTATCACCTCCCTCCCCTCCCCTCGACCCCACCCCCCCGCCATGTCAGTTTCTGCCCCGACCATCCTCGATGAACAACTCCGATGTCCCCCTCCCCCACCTACACCCCATGCACCCTCACTGGTTGAATCTCTGACTTGCCCCGCTCATACACGGCTCATCCTCGCTGTAGCCGGCTCTTCTCATGCCATCCTCGTCTTCGGCCTCGTGCAAAGCAGAAAGTTAGTGACACAACAACAACAAAAATCACACATGAGATTTAGCAAAACTGATAAAATCAAAGAATAAGTGGGCGATACTTGATTCAGACACATACTTCACATGGCAAAATTATCATACATCAAACATGTGTCAACAACTTGATCAAACAATCAATGAACAATAATTTGATATCACAATGTTATAATTTCCACTTCACCTGAAGGTCCAAAAACACAGTCTTCTCTACTGCTTTCTTTACCAAATAAATTATATTCAATGTTCCTAGAAAAAATTGAAGTGATTTTTCAAATTTATCAGTTACTCATGTTTGCATGCCTTGTCCTCTTTACCTCGAGACAACTCCACCAAACACCGAGCTTCACAATAACCCCAACCTCATTAAGTTTACCATCTTCCCCGACTACAATTGTGTAGAGCTTCAAGTGTTGGACTTTAAAAATGACAATGAACTTGAGCATTGATGGAAAGGTAACAGTTGTACACGATCACGGTCTAACCTTGGGCACAACTTCGCTTTCTTGCCTTGCCACCTTCCTTGGTGTCTCCCTCCTTTCTCTCAGTTTTGTCATCTCCCTCTCCTTCCTGAACCTCCCTTCTTTCACCTTCCCATGCCGCAAGTCCACCACTCCCGCATCTCCGTTGGTGCAATCAGCAAAAGATATGTCTGGCACTTGATTCCAGAAAAAAAATTGGTGGGTTGAATAGAAAAATAAACATTATTTTTACCCTATATTTGGACACAAAGAAAAGGAAGTAGATTCAGCTCACACATATGACTGGAGGTTGCAACTGCACACAGTATCTATGCAAGTCTGGAGTGCACCTTGTCCTATGGCACCTGTTTTCCTCGCTGTGGACGTCGGGGCGGCGGCCCCGATAGCTTTGCAACATCAACAACATGGACCTCGTGTCGTGTGGGTTGCTCGCAGGAGAGTGCCTCGTGACTTCTTTCCGACAGTGATGGAAGAGCAACTTGTTTGCAGAGCGAGTCCCCCAGTCTGTATGCACGTGCAATGCATGTCTTAATAGAATTTAAAATTTGAATACATATCTTATAATTTAAGTTCACATGTAACTACTTGTGTTGCAATCCTAAATGTGTAATAATCTGAAGAGATCAAATGCTGATGGGATCTACTTGTTTCCAAACATAATTGAATATCTAACTGATTACAACAGGTAGCTCAACTGTGTTACCTGTGATTGAAACACATGCTGAAGACGTATCGGCCTATATCCCCACCAATGTGATCTCCATTACAGATGAACAAATCAGTTTGAAAACAGAGCTCATTTATCGCGGAATCAGACCAGCTATTAACATTGGCTTATCCGTTAGTCGCGTCAGGTCTGCCGCTCAGTTGAAACCTATGAAACAAATCTGCGGTACTTCAAAACTAGAATTGGCACAGTATCCCGAAGTGGCCGCCTTCGCTCAATTTGGGTCAGACCTTGCCTTCACCTTCAGGCTTTATTCTGTTACCATATCCCCTGCTTTCACCCGCTCCCCATAATCCCCTTCCCTTCTAATCTCATTTACTTGTTTGGTTAGCCCTAGGGAAGCACACATGCAATATTCAAAAGCATTCAAAAGTTGTAAGCATTCAAGCGTACAAAATAGTACAGTGGGGTACATTTAACATAACAGTACATTTTCATGTCCTGGTGATCTGATACTTCTATTTCCACTACAGTTTTACTATGATTCAAACAGGATCTAAAGGCATTAGGCATTACACACAAAAAACAAAGAACTGGTATAATTTACAACAAGATTTTGGCTTTTGGAACCATTTCATGCCAAGTGTACAATGATACGGCGATACAAGTAGGATCTGAAGGCATTAGGAAATAGAACAAAAGGAACAGAGCTGCTACATGAAAATATTCTTTCTCTTTCCATAACCATGATCTATATGACTTGAAATAAACACAATTGTTCCAAATAATATTAGTATTAGTTTATAAGTACTACTGTAGTCTTGACAACCCATAGCTCATAGATGAATCCATTGGTGACACTCTACTCCCTGTATTCATGCCATTCACCAGCAACACTGGTGCACTTTAGCTGCAATATCTTTGTGATTCCTGGAAAGAGTTTGACATACCAAAGCCAGAAAAATTGACAAAGTTATTCAGAACAAAGGAGGGACTGCAATTTACCTACTTTGACGATATACTTGATATATCATTACAAGGGGAGCTTATTGTAACTTTATGGTGCCAGAAAAATAAGTCAAAACAGAGGAGGCGGATGGGTATTTGTATTACCAGAATGTAAAGCCTAGGGTGCCATGCAGCAGCAGCTGTCCAAGAGATTATAAAGATGCACATCCAGTCCAGGGTGATGCTGCTTTTAGGATGTTAAAGATCTGAAACAGCCACCAAGATCATGTTCATCTTAAAAACAAATTGAAGCATATGTATGTATCTATCTAGAAGAGGTCGACACTAACTCGAACCCTGCCAAGTGAAGGACCTGAGGCCTCCGCCGCTCACCCTGCACAGCTTTGTGCACCACGACGCGCTGACGCACTATCTCTTGCCTCATTCCCGCCTCGGCACCATGCTGCCTCGAGCCTGCCACAGCAACTCCCATGTGTGGCACGGATCTAACCGTCATGGTATATAAAACATTCTGTATAAAAACATTGCAGACAGGCGCTTAATTCTCTGATCACTAATTCTCTATTTGAATCTGCTGGAGAAGAACTCACCAGGGCATCAAGCTGTCTGTTCTCTACAAACATAGATTCCAAAGATTTAGCTACTTACATATTTCTTCCAAAAAGAGAAACTTGTTGCATACTCGTCCGGCTGATCTGGAGGGTTGGCGGTGATCATGTGCGTGGGGAGGAGGCAAGAGGAGGAGCGGGGGAGGCGGCGGAGGGAACCTTGTCGAACTGCAGGAGGACAGCGACGGCAGGCTCGGGACTGAGCGCACCTCTGCCCACCATCTTGGTCAGCGTTTCTGTCAGGGCCTTGCCGATTTCAGGCTGATGGTACATGTCGAACGCCTCCGCCATGCCTCCCCTGACCCTGATCCCTGCCAGTCAACAGTAAGCATCAATCAGACAGTACAATCTAGATGCCGAGATGCCCATAAAAAAGAATACAGATGCAAGACGACGCGTGACTCTGATCACGTCGGAACCCGGCGAACGCAGGGATTCCGTCGATATTCCCAAACCCGCGGCGCAGCAAACGCACCCCGATCCCGGCCGCTCCGCTCCGCCCCACCACTCGCAATCAAACTGATGTACCCGCCACCGCCCGTACGCCCGCCGCAATACAAACCCTAGGCATCCCTCCCGCGGCGGCGCCACCGAATCGACGCGGGCGCGCTTCTACCTGGTCGATCGGCTGAGGACGGCGCCGGCGGGGAAGAGAGCGGATATGGGTGGGGAGACGGAGGCAAAATTGACAAATTTGACCTATGGACGAAATCAAATCACAGAATGAACTGTCTATGAAACTATTTCACGTGGCTGACCTTTTTGTGTGACGCCCGACACGAAGGCGTCACACTACACTGTGCAACGCCTCACTGTTAGGCGCTACACGTTTGGCCAGCGTCGCACCCATGTGATCCGGAAATTACTAAGTCAGTGTGCAGCGTCTGAGAGCTAGGTGCCACACTATACAGTGTAGCGCCTAGTTTCTAGGCGTTGCACTAGTGGTTGCTTCATTTTGTAGTGCAACCACTAGTGTAGCGCCTGAGAGCTAGGCGCCACACTATACAGTGCAGCGCCTAGCTCTTAGGCTCTGCACAATGACTTAGCAATTTTTAGTCAGTCTGGGGTGCAACGCTGGCCAGGCGTGTAGCGCCTATCTGTGAGGCGTTGCACAATGTAGTGTGACGCCTTCGTGTCGGGCGTCACACAAAAAGGTTAGCCACGGGAAATAGTTTTACGTTCATTCTGTGATTTGATTTCGTCCACAAGTCAAATTTATCAAATTTGCCGGAGAAGGAAGAGGGCGGCTATGCGCGGGCGTTCGAGGGGATCGAGGTGCGTACGACGGTGGCGTCCGGGGATCGATAGGAGAGTCTTTGTGCGGGGTGGTTTTTTTGGAGGGGGGGCGTGCGTGGGTGGGACGAGGGGACGAAAAATAACCGGTTGAAAAAAACCAGCAAAAATAAACCATGGATACTATTCACTAACTCAGACATTAGGACTAAAGATTCATACATGCTACCAAACACACCATTAGAGCATATACGCCCGGACCTGTCCCCTCAAGCACCATAAACTTTTAGGCAGATAGTCTGGATAAGGCCCGTATATAAAAATTCACACACCTACCCTCAAAAACCATCTGGTACAGCCAGAGCTCATTGGTTTTGTTGCCTGCATTCATGACGCTGCTCCGACGCGCCGCCTGAGAGGTCAAGCCCCGACTATTTAAGCCGGACGACGAGCCAAACCCTAGCCACCCCTCACATTTCCCCCTTCCCATCCCATTTGCGTCGTCACATCCCGTCTTTGTCCCGCACGTCGGAGCACCGTGTCTTTCCGAGAATGGCGCGCATGAAGATCACGTACTACAAACTTCTCACGCTGGAGCGTCGCACCCAGATTGCGATGGTTGTCCACGCCGTTGAGACTAGGCACATGAGCGGCGTTGTGGCTGGTCTTCCTCTGACCTCGGACACAGAAGGGGATGCTTCGCACTTGAAGGAGGCGGTCCGACAGTTGACCATGGTGGTCCCCAGGTTGGAGATGGCGGACACCTCCGTCGGCAAGGACGACGTTGTGCCCCACTTCTCGATGGAGATGTCTTGGGAGCAAAACCGCCTCACCATGGAGGAGAAGCACCTCATGGTGGAGGTGCAGCTGTCGCCTTCACTGAGCTCTACGCCGACCCAACACTCATTGCTGAAAACCGTGCCATCCTCAAGTCCATCGAGGATGAGCGGGTGGTGTCGGTGAACCACCGCAAATCTTCATCTGCAATCAAGAGTGGGAGGAGACATTTGTGGAGGAGGACGAGCAAATGCCTCCCGCGGCCAACGACCACACGTCCAACGGCTTTGGTGAGGGTGTGATCCCAAACCTCCTCGGACGAGGAGTAGAGTGTACTATGTACTGTAGTTTTTATTTCCTTCGTTGTACCTCCTTTATCTATGAATCTATATGAATGAAATTTGCTTGTAGCTTGTTTGCAATTCTATGTTGCATTTTTTTTGAGATTTGCAATTCTATGTTGCATTTCTTTGAAGCAGAATTCTATGTTGCATTTCTTTGAAGCAGAATTCTATGTTGCATGAGTTTGCATGGTTTTTTTAGGGGAGTTTGCATGGTTGAACTTTCTTTTAGGATCACTAGTAAGCGTGCACGTGCAACTCACGTATAATCGTAGAAATAAATTTCTTGAGTCATCCTAGTTAACACATAATTATCTCGTATCGAACATGCACACAATGGACTTCTCAAGCAAACAACCATACAGAATTAACAAAACCCATTAATTCAACAGTAACTTAGCCAAACTACAAGTCAGACCAGAGATGTACAACAGAACCAACTCCAACTCTGCCTCATGACCGGCAAAGGTATTCTACAATATAATGGTTTCAAACGTGCATGATGAGTGCGGTGCAGGGAGGGGGATCCGAAAACAGTTTCCCTTTATTTACAGAATCAGAAAATAATCACCAAAAGAGAGTGGAAAGCATGGACACATTGGGTACTATTTTCTCAAAGCAGGTTCTACCAAGGGAACATCAGATTACACCTAGTTTCTGGTTCGGCTTTCAGTCCATGGACACATGCAACATATGCATATGTTACTGGTTTCTGGTTCAGA
Organism: Triticum urartu; assembly: GCF_003073215.2. NCBI lineage: Eukaryota > Viridiplantae > Streptophyta > Magnoliopsida > Poales > Poaceae > Triticum > Triticum urartu. The sequence goes on along the minus strand of NC_053028.1, from coordinate 50,162,254 downwards.
TTACACCTAGTTTCTGGTTCTGCATATGTTACTGCTCCCAGTAAAGCAATTAGCTTTGATGGCCTTGCTGATTGTACAAAGCTCCAAGAATTCTCCTATACATGTATTTACAGAGGTCTAATAACGCTAAACCACAAATCCTCCTACACATGTTCACCACTAAAGCAATTGACTATGATAGTCCAAGAACAATATTCAGTAGAATAGCAGTAGAGAGACATATCTCGACAGATAGGAGAGAAACTGCACAGTGAGGGAGCAAAGCGAAGATGGGAGATGGGACTGAACCTGGGAGCCCCATCCGATCACGACAGAGGACATGACACCCTTGACGCCTCTGGGAGCAGTGGGAAGAGGTTGCACCTGCCCGCCACCATATACCACAGAGGCACACACAAAACAAAAAAAACATCAGAAACCAATTCCTGGAGTGGGAGAAGGAATAGGAACGGGAGTGCAGGTGTAGACCTCGTCGTGGCTGGCGAGGGAGATCTTCTCCTTGTCGAAGACGCCGATGTCGAAGTCGAGCGTGCAGCCCTCCGCCGTGCAGCCGCCACGGCACCATGAGCATACAAAATAATCTCCATCACCGGCCATAGTCTCCTCGGGATTCTAGCATATCAATGTTGCATTTTTCCAAGCAATCTATGACCTGAAAAAAATCATGTTGTTCATATTATATACAACGAAAAATAAGATTCTAGCATCAATGTTATGCATTTCAGTACTGATTAACAAAGTCTCTTTTTTCATAACTATCTTAGCTAAAAAATGTTTGTAGTATGTCTTAGGCTCTTGGCTAATTCTGGGCATAATAGTCTCACAGTGCATCTGTTGTTCTTTGAATCTCAAAGCGGAGCACAATGCTAGTAAATAAAAGAGTGTGGTTGTTCTACACCCACGCACATTGCACCCCCGGTGCACCCACGATAAAAAACTTAGCAAAACATTTCAAAAAATTCTGAAACTTGGTGGATGTGATTATGTGCAAATGTTTTAGGCGCTTGCAAAATTTGGTGGCGAAATAACATCCGAGGAAATCTGTACAAAAAAAACAAAGTTTGTGCTGAAAACATGTGAACAGTAACGTGGGTGCACAACATCATTTGTATTTCGTTTTGTATGGAAATCATTTTATGTTTTTTGGTGACCAAACTTTGCAAGCACCTAAAACATTAGCTCATAATCACATCCACCAAGTTTCAGATTTTTTTAAATTTTTTTACTATTTCTTTCGAATTTACTGTTGATTCCATGGGTGCACCAAAGGTGGGTGCAGCCACTACTTTCCCTAAATAAAAAGACTAAAAACATAAAGAGTTGTGGAACACCATCGCAGCTGATTAAAATCGCTAAAATAAGGTAGAAGAGATAATGAAAATATACAGTCCAAAATGGAGAAGTTGAATGAAAAATTTAGTAAGATGAGAATTGGCAATGTAGCTTCATACAACTGGGGCTTCTCTAAAAGCAGCAATTAGAACTGTTGTACATACATGAAATTGCTTAGTAGCTTTCTTCATCATTCAGAATAGAAATCCCACGATGATGATTGGTTGCTCACCTTGCTGCATGCTGCAATCCGATTAAGAGAACATTATGTGAAGACAAATCCATGAGATTCAGTTAGAAGTTGTCCTGCAATGAAGGTTGCAGTATTATTGGTGCAAACATTACCTGTGGATTCACCGGTCGGTCTAAAGTAACAAACCAACTGTCAGCAATTGATGGGAGGTATCCACTGTAGTTTTTTCTCGCATCATGCCAGTTGTCAAACTTCGAATCACACACAAAACATACCGGTGGCAGATTTCGCGTCCCCTGACGTTCCACAACAATAGCAACAGAATGGGAGCAATATCTGCCATTGATTACAGAGCTGTAGTGTTTGCGTCCTCTTCGCGGACCAACATCGTGGCAGCAGCGGAGCTTGGGTTATGGGCGCAACAGCAATGGAGGTGTGAAGACATGCATATAGCTTATTTAGAAAATAGCACCAAAAGGAATTGTCTGTCTCCCACCACCAGAGCAGTTCTATCTCTTCCTACAAATGGGTTAACAATTGTAATGAATCCGACATGGTTACTGGCAAGTAACCAGGGGAGGGACACATACCTCGTCCTCAAGCTGCAAAAGGTCCGAAAATCAAAGAACATACCTCGTCCTCAAGCTGCGAACTAAATTTAAACGAAACTGCATTCCGTATATAAGCAAAAAAAATCAATGAAATTTTTGTCAAAAAAAATCAATCAATGAAACACTTTTGAAACAGAAGAATGATGGTAGACTGATAGGAACCTATTCCTAGATTTTTTGTACCAACCTATGATTTATAAGGGAGGATTAGTAGAATCATACAACTTTTTACCATTCATTCATCTCACAAGCGAGCACATGAAAACCCAATGGGCTGGAAATATCAGGCAACATAGCAGACCAAAAGCTTGACACATAACACATTACCTGCAAAAAAGGTTGTGGCACATTGTGTGAACAATCTGGCAGCAGACTGGAAAATTCTTTAATATATCATGATAAAAGATCCAATAAAGTTGTGGAATTATCAACATCAAGGCTCCTTTAATATGCTAGACAAAGAACTCGAGCACCTTTTGGTGAAGAAGGGAACATGCTACATTTAAACTAATTCATCATATCCAAAAGTAATATTTCACTACAAGTTTGGGCTTTTTTAGAACCGTTCGTTGATGTCGATCTAACGGCAGACAAATACGAAGTACTGGGTAGTACTCCGATGAAAGTACGCGAAAGTACTAAAACGAGTGGGGCCGGTACTCGTGACAAGGTGGGGACGCGTTTTAATCTAGGGGCAGTTTAGTCCTTGGAAAATTTGCACGCGCCGCCCCTCTCGTCGAATGAATAACCGCCGCCATGGTGCTACACATTCCACAATTACTCATCGGCGGCCATCTCCTCCCTCTCCTCCATGTCCACCGCAGTCATCTCCTCCTTCTTGCCGCTGTAACTTCGCTCCACTCAGGCAACCCCCCCCCACCCACCCCCACCCCGTCTTCCACGGCAGATCGAGCTGATGGCCGGCGGCGAGAACACCGACTTCGTGCAGATCGTTGGCGGCGACCAGGTCAAGTTGGCCAGGTTGAGGGAGATCCGTTCTTGGTTTGACAACACAAGGCAGATGAGCTGGACGGCAATGGCCACTCTCAAGAATTTGACGAAGAAGGAGAGGGCAAAGCTTTTCCCCCAGCCCGCGCAACCGATTCAGAAGATCGAGATCCTCCTCTGGGCGATGGAGCAGGCCAATTCGTCCAGCGAGTGGACCAGGCGGAGGTGGTGGGCATTCAGATCCAGGGTAGAGCATCCACTGGATCAGGAACCCACCGTGCACGAGGTGCCGTTGCAGATTGTGCAGCCTCCAACCGAGTCACCGGAGACTTCGAAGCGCAAGATGAGGAGGACAATGGTCGCGACCTCGCTTCCCCGCCGTTCTCCACGCTTCCCTCGCCGCTCTCCTCGTCTGAACGGCGGCGGTAGCTATATTTAGAGTAAGCTTCCCCACTCCTCATCTTTCTACTGCTCGTGCTTACATCGTGGTGATACTGATCATAATAGCTCAGAGAGGGAATGCTAGATGGCATTTTAATCTCAATGAATTGCATGAACATTTGAGTACATGGATTTGGAGGATGGATTATGATGTATGTGAACCCTAGGCATCATATGAACCCTAGGAAAAATTAGTAATGTTCTAGTGGTAGACACTGAAATATTTCGGTACACACCGGTAGGCACTGAAATATTTCGGAACTGCCCTAGGCAAAATTTGTAATGTTGTAGTGGTGGACACTGAAATATTTCGGTACACACCGGTAGGCATTGAAATATTTCGGTACTTCCCTAGGCAAAATTTGTAATGTTGTAGTGGTAGACACTGAAATATTTCGGTACACACCGGTAGGCACTGAAATATTTCGTTACTACAATTTCAGTACACACCGATGCACACTGAATTATTTCACTACTGCAGTTTCAGTACACACCGGTACACACTGAAATATTTCAGTACTGCAAATTCTATACAAAGTTGGCATTTTGTCATTTATGTGTGAATTAATCCATGCATCATATGGCCTAACTTTGTACATGAGTTTGGGTCAATTTCATGTCTATTTATTGTTAAAATTATTGTCATGCCATGTAACACAAGACAAGTCACTGACCCAAGCTTGCAAAGATGCCATATCAATGTTGCTGATATGAAATATGCATGTTTTCACCTAGTCTTGTGTCTGAATTAAAACTGAGCATTTTTTCTTGATGGTATCCATGGATCTAGAACTCCTATGAATTTGCTCATGTTGGATGTTTTGTTCTCCATCATTTGTACTAGCATTCCATGCGATTAGATGCCATGACAAGACCCCTGGCATATTTATTTTCTTGCCTCCAACATCACATGTGTGTTTTGCAGGAAAAAACCTGGAGTTCACCAGGCTGGATGAAGTTGTGAGGCTGGGAGGCTGATGGTGCTGCTACTGGCTGATCCTTCTTCTTTCAGTTTTTGTTTGTCATTTCTCAAGCCATTGGACCAGGGCTACTTCCCTATGTGTTGTTAATGTATTAAGTAGTTCCTTCGAATTTGTAGTATTAATTAGTTTGAATGTGGAAGTACCTTAATTTTTAGGAACGAAATGTTGCTATGTATGACCAAGGGTTTCATACCTTAATCTTTGGATAATTAATTATGTGAACTGTTGGATGTGGCGCATAACGAAACGCCTCTACCATTGATACTAGTTCAACATGTCGGTCCAATTAGAGACCAGCCACTACCATATAGAACAGTTAGCATTTCATACTACAACCTGGCATGTACAAAACATCACACAGTGGAAGCACATCCCTAAGCACCTTGCATTGTACAAGGTCTTAGAGACAAGCCTCTACCATATATAACAGTTACCATGTCACACTACAGCCTATAAAACATCACACAGTGGAATAATCATAGCTAGTAGAGCATTAGTTACCAGTTAATAATAGTTGCAATCCATCACAAGCAATAGTACCTAGATATGAGTAGATATAGGTACGGTAATACACGACAAGTACTCGCAAACAAGAGCTAACATAACAAGTTCATTTCAGATTGATACATGGCCCACCCCAGTTCTAAATGAGGTGGATGGTGATCATCATCCTCAAGCCATGGTGACGGGTGTTCGCAACAGTGAGTAGGATGGCCTGTCCTACCCGAAGATTCTTGGCACGAAGGAACTTCTTCCACCCTGCCCTGCTCAAGACAGTGCGACCGTCCGTGTCCACTGCATAGGCACAGCTGGTGATGGAGCCCGTTCTGGTAAGGCGTAGTCCAGCGGCCATGCCTTCTTCGTCCGGGTCGATGCCACAGCTATCAAGTAACCTCTTAGGTAATTTCTGAAAAAAGTTGACATGATCATATACATTAGTGGAAATAGCAAAACAGTTGACATGATATATGATCATGTCATGTGCAATTATCAACAAAGCATACACTTCAAGACACATATATCATTGGATTCAACACTGAGCATATATATCATCACATCAGTACACTATACGCCAAACATCAAATTACTACAGTAATTAGGCATATCATTAGATTACTGCGTACACTAAGCATATCATCGCATATTACTACACTACATGCATGTCATAAAATTCTTCACTAAATGAATTCTAAACTAGGCCTCTCATCACAGTACTACAACATGCATATCATATGAACTACTACACTAACTAAGCATGTATATCATGTAATTACCACACTAAGTAACATACCATGATATGCCGTTTAACATTCGTCCTTGTGAGGCGGGTCACGAATGGCTTCCCTAGGTAGTCTTCACATAGCGGAAGCATGTCCCAGAGGTTGCCGATTTCCTCATCGCCCAGTCTGAGTCCTTGGGCATACAGGTATTCAACAAGTGGGTTCTCATCATCATCTGAATCGTCATCATCTGAATCAGCACCATCTTCCTCCTCATGAACTTCATCCTCACTATCCGGAATCAAATTTAGATAGATAACAGAAATCCTGGGCCTATCTTTTCTGAAGGAGAAGCTGATCAATACACCCCCACTAAGACGCATGCGGGCGATGAAACGATCCCAATCATCTCCTCCTATCTGGGTTATCTTTCGCCCCTTCTCGACCTGCATAGTGTATGGGCCCCCAAGAGAATCGAAGGTCACGGTGTCTGCGACGAGCTCATTGAATGCCAATCTCACATTGCATGGTACGATCTATGTAAGATAAAAACAAATAACAGACACAATACATTAGTGGAAATAGCAAAAAAACAAAAAGAATGTACTGTCAGAAGGTTCATATAAATTGTTACCGCTGCAAAAACAAAAGAAGGCTGGAAGTAGATGCCGAACAGCGTGGCAGTAGAAAGGCTTGTCCGGCACCGTGAGTTGCAGCGTCCACATTGTGCTTCCTCCATTCTACATAGAACGTGTTAAACTCTAAGTTGAATTGTACATAGTACAATACAAAGATCATACATATATAAATCATAGTGATAACCTATACTGGCAATGGCCAATCAATCTATTTTCTATCATCTACGTAATAAAGCAATGCCAATGACAATGGCAATGCCCGTCTCATCTAAACCTAGGAATAGTTCGACATCCAAACTAAAACCAGTCCAATCCACATCACACATCAAAACCAAACCAATCCAGATATTTTCATTTAGAATCTAGACCAAACTGAACTATACATGCTCGTCATCCAACCCAGTCCAAACCGTTTTCAACTTTTGGATTGAATCCAAAGGTTCAAACCGTGGACAAAGCCATATGCGAGGGCACATCATGAATCTAGATCAGACATGGCGTCAAAGCTCGAGAGAGCTGACGAGCTCCGGCCAGCAATAGCGGCTCTTGGATTTGAAGCAGTAGTAGGTGGTAGTGGCGGCTCAAACTAATTGATTGATTTGGTCTCAAACCATAGAAACCAAATCAAGATCCAATCCAAAAACTAAGTTTCAGTCCAAACCAATCGGCTCAAATCCGCCTCCGTAGGGAGACGCGGTTGGGGAAGGGAAGAAGAGGGGAGATCTCACATACTTGCCGGAGTTGGCGGCGGCCGCGCACCGGCAGCGAAGAGAGGGGTCGTCGAGAGATGGCGGCGACGGCGGCGGCACTGGTCGAGAAGGGGAGAAAGAAAGATGTGGAGTGGTCGAGACGGGGAGAAAGAAAAATGTGGTACATGTGGTGGCTCGGTTGTGTGGATGACAAGGGGACCCACTTGTGAGACCGATAGCAATTGATGGCAAACCGCAGGAGGTGCACGATCGCATGCATGACCGCCACGTCCCCACGTGGAATGGGGACGACCGGGCGGGTGTGTCAAGTCAAATCGGCACCCGCGGCTTCTCGGTAACTCCAAGAGGCAGGAGCAGTGCATTTCTTCCCCAAATCGGGTAGAAAACCCTCGTCCTCTCCCCACCCTCTCTTCCTTCCTCACCACCTCACCACCCTCTCCTCCTTCCTCACCACCCTCCTCCCTTCCTACGCCTCCCTCCTCCTGTCTTCAACCGACGATGAAGCGCGGACGTGAAGATGCGGCGGACGAGCCGAAGGCAACCATCAGAGCAGCGCAGTGTGCTGCCGTGGCTGTAGCCGTAGGTGGAGCGGCAGAGTCCGCCGTAGCGGCGGAAGCTGCCGGTGCAGCGACCATTGTGCCTGCTCCCGCTGCCATCGCGGCCGTCGAGGCACCCGTCGGCGAGCACAAGGTCAGGGAAGATCTGGAGGAGGAGGAGATGAGAAGGCGTAAGCGCAAGGTTCATGACGAAATCGAAGAGCTCTTCGAGGAGAACGCCATAAAGGAGTTCGACTTAGATTGCAGGAAGGGCAGCGACTTCGACGAGGATGCCATCGACGAGCTATCTGAGGTAGTACTCTGTTTTTTGCTCTGTTTTTTTCATGACATTGGGGTTTTTCTTGTAAACTAGATGAGCATCAATTTCACTTGGGCGTGCTAGTTCTATGTATGTAGGATTGTAGGGATCTAGCATAGATCTTCATGTTGGATGTGGATTTTTAAATCTAATTCACATTCTGATTCCAGCAGATACTCTAGTTTTTTTTCATGGCATTGGGGTTTGTCTTGTTAACTAGATGAGCATAAGTTTCACAAGAGATACATTAATGAAAGAAGTGGGGTAATGAACCCAAATACAAGAAAATGTTCATGGCAGGGATACATTAATGAAAAAAGTGGGTTAAACAATGGATATATGGCAGGATTCTCCATTGGCTTCCCAAGGACAGTGACAAAATGCTGCAGTTCCTGATTCATTTTAGTTTATGTAGATGAATTAATTTGCACACATGTTCATATATGATTAGTTTGCACACATGTTCATAGATGATCCATTTGCAAATTCTATACAGATTTCCATTTTGCAAAGGAAGTGATCGCTCCCTTAATAATTATGGGCTGACAGTACATATCCACTGGATACCAAAAAATCAAAACATTTCATCTAGCCAATTTTCCACAGTATGTTATCTAGATGATCACAGCCACATCTCTCATCAATATGAGCAGTGAGACACCCCATAGCTCCTTTACCAATTTCCTTCTGAAACTTATTAGGGTCTAACAATGTTGGAGAAGCAGTATTGCCGCTGTCAGAAATAATAATGGTTTCTTCATTCCAGTAGATAGAACAAACCCCCCTTGTGTGAAACATGGAGGAGTATAATGAAGCCATTTTTTTGATTCCAATAAGAATTACACCTGTAACAAGTATCAAATATCATTAAACCAAGCCACTTCATGAAGTCTTTCATGTGTTAATTATGTACTACTTGTGCACTAATCTATAAATGCAACTATTCCACCGTCCATATTTATGCATGTCAGTTTCTTTGGCTCAATTATGTATGTGCACATACGCCTTGTTTCTAGCAAATAGATAGTTGCCATGTTACACATGTGTACTTTCAAAACATTGTAATTAAAGTCAATGTACCATAATAGATTAGCTGAGTTCTTCTATGTGTACTAATTCACTAATTCACAGGAGGATGACGACGACGTGGACTACAGCATGGACAGCAGGCACGGTAAGAGCCGGTACGAGCCGGTACACCCTGAGGCATATGATTGCTGGGAAGATCAAGTACCGTTTCTTTGGCAAGATTGGGTGCCCTTTCTGTTGCAAGGTGATCGGTGGCGGCATAGATGGCATGATCCAGCATGCCTTCAGCACTGGCAATGGACATGGCAAGAATCATAGTGCCAGTACTCTGGCTAAACATGCTGCCTACGCACGCTTCCTCGAGATTGTCAAAGTCAATGAGCCCTACAACATGCATTGAAGAAGGGAGAGAAGTGATGTGCTGCTAGAGTGCTGCTGCTGCCCTAGGACCGCCGTGTCCTGTTATGTTATCTATGTTTGTTTGTTGTTGGAGTCTAAAACTGATGTCCTATGGTGTGTCTGAACTATGCTGAGCGGTGTTGATCTGAACTTTATGTAAAAGTTTGCTGCTACTCTGGTTTAAGTGTTCCTAGTTGTTAATACTATGGTGATGCATGTAAGCCTTACATGCTAAGATGCTAGGGTGCTGCTTAGAAAAATAAACAAAAATAAACAGGGTATTTCTGAAGCACCGGTGCCTATTTCTACAGGAGAGACGCCTAGTTATGCGTCTACCCTGTACAAATAAGCACATGTGCTTAAGAAAAGCCTGGTTTATTTCTATAAGCAACTCCCCTAAGCACCTTGCATTGTACAAGGCCTTAGCAACTCAAGTATCGTACGGTGGTCTATGTTATGGTTGCTGTGTTATTCTGCCGTACGGTGATGCATGCTAGGAACTCTCATAATATGACTATGGTAGTTATAGCTTGGCATGACTATGTTTAGTGTATAACTCAGCATGTTCCTGCCATATCTATGAGCAATTACAACTGAACTATGCATTAATTTTTGACAAAATTAAAGCATGCAAATGATTGCCGATTCCACCTATTGCCAAATCAAGCTTTGTACTGATGATGCATTAGATATTGCAATAAGTAGAGGATGCTCATGATTGCCAAAAGTACCTATTTCCACTTTCTGATAAGAACTAAACGTGTATCAAATGATGCTAAAAGTAGAGCATGAGCATGAGCATGTATCAATGCATTAGATATTGCAATAAGTAGAGGATGCTCATGATTGCCAAAAGTACCTATTTCCACTTTCTGATAAGAACTAAACGTGTATCAAATGATGCTAAAAGTAGAGCATGAGCATGAGCATGTATCAATGCATTAGATATTGCAATAAGTAGAGGATGCTCATGATTGCCAAAAGTACCTATTTCCACTTTCTGATAAGAACAAAACGTGTATCAAATGATGCTAGAAGTAGAGCATGAGCATGAGCATGTATCAATTGATGATCAATTGATGCTACCTATTTGTGTTTGAATGGGCTCAATAAAGCTGGTGCTGGTTTATGCTCTCTGCATGACCGTGATGGTAATGAAGACACTTGGTTGGCTATGGTCTTGCTGTCAAATTTAAGTTTCAGTTCTTTAAGACTCTTTGTTTTTGCTGCTTGCTCGGGATCGACTAGCTTTCTCGTGCGTCCACATGCTCTCTTCCTTTTGGGGGAGTTGGGTGCACCATTTTTGGGGGAGTTGGGTGCACCGGTATCCTTCTGGGAGTTGGATGTGTCAGGTTCGTTGGAACCATCGGGATTGTTGACTAATTGTACGTCCTCTTCTGAAGCATTAGGTAGAACTGCTTGCTGGGAATCGTACACCTCCTTCTGTATAAGAGAGAGTGTTGCGTTAGTTCTAATCATGAGACTTATGAAATAAATGATATATTCTTCATGTAGCGCTAACCGTTATGGGGAACTTATATGATTCGAGACGAAGCGCATTGCAATTTGAATGCAGTAAGGCTGTACATATTTTCCACCTAAAAATATCTATCCTTGCCTATATTGGATAACCGACACTGACGTCAGCATAGCTTTCAAGCTAAACAAAGTACAAATTTAAATTAGGCATTCAATTACCTGGTTCAAAATATCGGTCATTTCATCCCCGTTCCATGACAACATGTACTGCAGTGTCCAAACCGCACAGGAAGTCCTGCGATGTTTAGTTAAAGATCAGTAATCTTATTTGTGTACGCAAATAATAATTTATGAGGCCATGCTTACCCATCGGTCTGTTGTGGTATGTTCTCATATCGTTTTTTGGTCCATTTGGCAAAATTGATGTTATTAGCTGGTGATATCAACCATTTCTTGACAGCTTCGTCAATGCAGAACTGAATCGAGTCCACCTAGGGTACGATGAGTTATACATAGGGTTACGGTACTTTGGGAGCTCATGTTCCATGCGGATCAAAAGAGGCAGCAAGAGAACACTTACAAGAGAATCTTCCTTGGTCTTGTCGCAATGATAATTCATGGAATTTAGAGTCTGGATTTCTTTTTTGTCAAAATTAAACATCATTAGCATCCAATGGTTTTGGTGTACATTGAGTGGGACATGCACCTGTAGTAAAATTTGGGTTGGGTTGAGAACCGAAATTTGTCGTGTACAGTGTGTACGTAAACTATGAAAGTGTGGAAAACGTGTACCTTTCGGCGCCCTACAAATTTTCCTGCTACACGAGCTAACCATGAGGCTGCACGTCCAACAGGAACCACCCCCTTCATTTGTAACAGCTTTTTGGTTTCTTGAGGGGATATGATTGAGGTAGTATCATTCTCAATTTGGCTAATGCGAGCATATGCCATAATAACCTGCCAAATTTTCAATCATACAATAATAAGACAGTTGTTCCAGTAATGATGTAGAATAGAGTATAATGGGCTTACATCACCATAAATGTATTTGTCGTCCAAATTTCGCTTCAGATTTTCTGCTGTGAGGGAAATGTCTCCGATTCTAGCTATTTCAACAGGGTCATATGTTCCGCGGATGTAAACGGCTGTCTCTATGTCCTCATCCGTGAACTTGTAATCATTACCAAAGACAGGCTTCATCGGAGTTAATTGTGGTTCCTCATTGTTTTCCGTCACATGTCTTGCACTTGGTGTACTCGAAGTCCCTGTCGTGAATTGGCTAGCCCTAGGAGTTCCTGTCAGGGATGAATTGCACACATTGACTTGATCCTACAATGAACAAAGGTAGTTCATCATTAGTTTTTTACTTTTAGATATTAACGTGTTGGGCTAATTTTGATCACCTGCACGCCTCCTTTCTGTGACACTGATTGTCGGTTCCTTGTAAATTCGTATTTTAAGTCCTGTAACAATGCAAACAATAATGAACATGAAGGAACATATTCATAAAAAATACAAAATGCACAGTATGACATACATGGAGTTCCCTCCTTAAGTCTTTAATTTCGTCCTCGGCCTTCGACAACCTAGGATTAGTGCCAGTTTTAGTCTTCATGTCGATCAAGTCTTCACCTAGAGTCTGGTATTTGACATCAAATCTGTGCTCAATTTCCATTAACTTCCTGCCTACCTTCTTTTCATGATCAGCAATGCGTGCATTCATGACTTCAACTACCATTTCAATCTGTGTAAACAAAATAAAACCCCATTGATAACAATAGCTAAATGAATGAGGTTCCATGACACCTATTTGTGATATTGCAAAAACAAATAGTCTTTGGAGTACATACTTGCTGGCTACTAAATTGTTGTCCTTGTGATGGTGCTCGATATGAATCATGTTGATGCACATGTTCATCTTTTTTTCTTGGAAAATTATTAGAATTCTTGGACGGTCGTTGAGGAGCACAAATTTCCATGACAGCCTATTTTTTTAAAATATAATGAACCATTAGTACCAAATAAAAAATCGGATATAGAAAGTTCAATTGTAGATAGGTACCAGCCCGTTATGAAGACCTCCTTTCTCGTAAGCATCGCTTCTTAAAGTAGCCATCATTTCGTCCCATCGTGCGATCAATGGAGGGGGTCTAGAAGCATACATTAATCGGCCACTACGCACGTGCTCCCAGTACCAATACTACACAATAAATTAGTTCATCACCATACAGATATGCAACAGAACAATAATTAAAGGACATTAAGTAGTGATCTATCACTAACCTGGAGCAGAATTAGATTTCCTTGTAGATTTATGTGATCTCGATTTCTAAACTTGTGAACGGACTTGAAGAAGTGATTAAGTGTGAAACATCCCCAGTTAAATTTCCGAAGGTTTTCAAGATCTGTAACAAGGTTGAGAAATTTCGAGTCCACATAATGTTGTGCTGTTGGTGCTAGAACAGTACCAATTGCGTACAGAATGAACCGCCTCAGGAAATTGCCGCCTGGGGCTTTGGAAGCTCGGATCGCCGTTTCAAGGTCAGAAATCAAAATTTGCCCATTGTTTGCATAGGCGATAAACAATTATGTGTCGGTTTGCATTTCCAGATGTGGCTCTATATCCTCCCCTTCTATCGGAATGCCAAATATACCTTGCACGTCCTCTTTTGTTATAGGAATTGGCATTTTACCGATGGTAATGGATTGCGTGTCCATATCTATGCTCTTGGCTAGTCTAACCAACATTATGCGCCGTAGAGTCACTTCATGCATCTGGGTTAGACCGCCAAGACTGGTTTCTAATATGATGTACTTTTTGTGGTCTTGTGACAACAGTTTCATGGTTTTTCCGAACCTTGTCTGTGAGCATACTAACTTCATATGACCATGCTTTTCTGTGAGTTCCTGTTACATGCCATTAAATATTACTGAGTACACATGAATTATGTGTACGAAACGATTGTACACAAACAGTAAATTACTTACCGCATCGGTAATTTCGGAGATGGGCTTTTCTCCATTATTAAGGTTCGTATCTGAAACTGACATTGCTGCCTCGTATGCAATGATAAAATCAGGCTCAATTAATCTGAACAAAATTGGAAAATGTATAACAAAATTAGCAGAGAATTGATTTTAACAAAATTAACTGGGTCATTTAACATATGATCCACTTATGGGTTTAAGCACAGAACCTATTTGGGTGCAAAACCTATGAGGGTTCAACAACTAAAGCATCGACGGACAATGATTATAAAGAGTTACGATCAGCTAATACCTTATCTTGGAGATGGTGCCACCGTGTAGATGGCGGCGGTTAGTGCGTCGGAAACTATAAGTGCCGGTATAGCGCGGTCGACGACGCAAAGGAAAAACGGCGCGTTCACGTGAGGAGGAGGCGGCGAGAAGAACACTGACGTCCGAGCCCTCAGATCACGTTGGCGGTGGGCGGCGAGTGGTGGCCGCCGACTCCTGTATTCCGTGGGCGACCGGCGTCTCCGATCTGATCTTGCAGCGGTCGTGGGAGGTGCGGACGGCCCGGGTGGTTATAATGCGGAGCTGTAATCGCGGGATTTAGGGAGGGGTGGGCCGCGTGAGTTATGTGAGATTTGGATAAATGATATAAAGAAATAAGAAAATCTTGTGAACTCGGTGTGGGGTTTACGGGGTTTAGGGTTTAGGGGTTTAGGGTTATTAGGGTTTAGGGGTTTAGGGGTTTAGGGTTATCAGGGGTTAGGGTTATCAGGGTTTAGGGTTGAGTGTTTACATGCAAGCCCGGAAATGCGCGTGTCAGAGAACGTACTTGCATGCATATGTACTAATGATCCCAAACTTTCTTAATGGCATCCCATGACCACATAGAGAATGAATGCATAATGGTTTCCATGTTGGGAAAATTTTTGAATGTTTTTACGGTTTAGTGGGGGGGGGGATGGGGTTATCAGGGTTTAGGGTTTAAGGGTTTTAGGGTTGACGGAACTATGTTTGTCTTACGGTGGACGTAGCACACACACCGGACATTGGTGGAGCGTTGGTCTACAATGGATTCCCTCCGGTAGCATCGATCCGATCCGTTGAATGGCTCGGCCGACAAACTTCGTGCCACATAGAGCATGCATCCATCCATTGGACCGGATCAATGTTGGGTTGGTTTCATACATGTGAGGAAAGCAGCTAGTGCTTTCGGGGTGTTGACATGCTAGGCCGGAAATGCGCGTGTCAGAGATCGTACTTGCATGTATAATCCCAAACTTTTTTCATGGCATCCCATGACCCCATAGAGAATGCATGCATAATGGTTTCCATGTGGGGCAAAAATTTGAATGTTTTTACGGTTTAGTGGGGGGGGTTAGGGTTATCAGGGTTTAGGGTTTAAGGGTTTTAGGGTTGACGGAACTATGTCTTACGGTGGACGTAGCACACACACCGGACATTGATGGAGCGTTGGTCTACAATGAATTCCCTCTGGTACCATCGATCCGGTCCGTTGACTGGCTCGGCCGACAAACTTCGTGCCACATAGAGCATGCATCCATCCACTGGACCGGATCGATGTTTGTTTGGTTTCATACAGGTGAGGAACCCAACTAGTGCTTTCGGGGTGTTGACATGCTAGGCCGGAAATGCGCGTGTCAGAGATCGTACTTGCGTGTATAATCCCAAAAATCTTTCATGGCATCCCATGACCACATAGAGAATGCATGCATAATGGTTTCCATGTGGGGCAAAAATTTGAATGTTTTTACGGTTTAGTGGGAGGGGGGTTAGGGTTATCAGGGTTTAGGGTTTAAGGGTTTTAGGGTTGACGGAACTATGTTTGTCTTACGGTGGACGTAGCACACACACCGGACATTGATGGAGCGTTGGTCTACAATGGAGTCCCTCCTATAGCATCGATCTGGTCCGTCGACTGGCTCGGCCTACATACTTCGTGCCACATAGAGCATGCATGCATCCACTGAACCGGATCAATGTTGGGTTGGTTTACATGTACATGTACAGGAACCGAAATGCGCGTGTCAGAGATCGTACTTGCGTGTACATGTACCATCCGTTCCATCCACTGGCTGGGCCGACAACCTTCGTGCCACATTGTTCACATTGTCCAATTAACACTTTGTATAGATCTTTTTGGTAAAAAATGAACGAAATAATGCAACTAATCTGAACGTAACGTTTGGCATGTATCAAACCAAGTTGCCACTATTCCTCAAAAAAAAGAGAACCTAGTTAGCCACTAATTGCGCCAAACATATCTCGTAATTACGAACGAAAATGGGTTGACAATTATATTTGGAAATTCTTGGACTGAATTTATTGCTCTTCCTTTTTTAGAGAACAGTAAGTTAGAATGGTGGGCGGCAGGTTGGCACGGGCATGGTGATGGCTCAGGCTTGTGTGATATGTGGTTCGACCCGCGGTCAGTGCACATGTTTTCGAAGCCCCGAAAAGATCACGCTCGTTAAAAAAAACTTGCATCGAAGCGCATTACTTCAAAATAACTAATTAACCCTACAATCACGAATATATACCTTCCCATTCTACCGCATATCTACCCTATCCTAACCACCCCCATCTACCTTGTTTCTCCTCACATAGCCATCGCCGGGATCGCGCCATCGCTTCTCAAGCGACCACGCCGACGCCGGATTAAAAAGGTCTCCTCCACGGCTTCTCTCATCTTCGATTGCAGTGCTGATTATTTTTTCCATTGATTCGACCAACAAGTAATTTCCGAAGAGATTAGAAAATCCAGCTTTTGCCATAGTTGAGTAGTTCTGGTGTGATTCGAGTACAGGATGTCATGCAAGAGCTTTTTGATTGATAGTTTGTACTAGTTGATCGTACGAACTGATTATGAATATTTTTTCACGGTCGTATTGTTTCGAATTAGTTGGATGAGGGTGTGGATACAGTTTTCATACTATGGGTATATGTGTTGCTATAGGGACCATGGTCTCAGAGGCGCATAACAACCGTGCGGAGTACGACAAGTCTTTGCATGAAGCGCGTCGGGAGATCGACTTGAAGGTGCAAAAGGATCGCGCTGAGGTAGATAAGAAACTGAAAAAAGAACGTTCATACGTGGACAGGATGATAAAGGAGGAGCGTGAGGAGTTTTCCCGTAAGATGGCGAAGATGCGTCTTGAGATTGAAGAAAAGTATAAGAGGGACTGTGAGTACATGGAAAAAAAGTTTGTCTTAGGCTACAAGGAAATGCATCAAACGTTGCAGAAGGACCGGAAGCTTGTGGACAGTATTATACAAACAGAGCGAGTCAGGATGGATGCCTATATGTTGCAGGCACGTGCGGATATGGACAGTAAGCTGCTACAGGAGCGGTCGGACATGGATTATAAGGCCATGCTGGAGAAGGTCCGCTTGGAAGGACATATGTTAGAAGACCGTGCGATCTCACGGCCACCCCGACAACATGTCTTCAGTTATTCTCCCCCTGTAAGTATCTCGCACCGATTCTATATATTAAGGACCTACGTATTCTATGATATAAACATCTTCAATTTGTGGCAACCTTATGTCGGTGATTGTATGTAGGCTAAGCATCATGAGACGGCACAGTCGCCATTCACTCGAGACATTGCGATAGAGTCACCCGTTCAATGCCACATCAGTCCACCCCAACAACATATCGTCAATTCTCCCCTTGTAAGTACCTCGCAACGATGCATACCCAAGATATGGTATGACCTTTCAAAACTTGTGTGTAAACCCACTGTCGACGTTTCATACGCAGAATAAGAAACCTGTGATGGCAGAGTCCCCAGTCACACCACATGAAGGATACATTCCACATAACAAGGTGAGAAGGTTTGAGATGGCACAATCCCCAGTCACTCCACATGAAGGATACATTCCACAAAAGCAGGTAACAACGCCGCAATGTTGCTATGCACATACAAAATTATGTTTGCCCCTTTACTCATTGAATGTATTAACTCTGATGTGAGATACTAGGTGCTGGTCATGGAATTTTTTGTTAGTAGGGATGATGAGATGTCACATGTCCCGAGAGCATACTTTGATGAACACCCGGCAGAAGTCAGAATTTTTGAACCCGCCAAAGTGACCTACGATCTCATTATGAGTGAAATGAGAGATTCTTTTGGTTGCAAAATGGGAGAAGAACTGTACTACTTCTTTGCCGGGTCCGCGTGGAAGCTGCCAGAAGGAATGTTCTTGATTGCAGGACCAGATGATGTAGAAAAAATGATTTCTGATCTGAATGGCAGCAAGACATGTCACCTGTACATTGTGTACAATAGAACTATGGGTTGTTTTCCCGAGGATGACATTGATCCAGAGGTTTAAATTTTAAATTTTACATGCATCTAGTTTATGGCTACGTCTTTTTTGATTTCTTCCTAATACAATTCCTATGGTTTTCTACAGGAAGTGAGAATCCAAGAAGTGGAGGGTCTTGCTAGAGAGTTGGCGGAGAAAGACCAAGAACAACTTCAGTTGTATGGTTACATTGATGTTAAAGAGAAAAATATTGAAGCACATGGGTCGTCGCCAAGCCCGACGCAATCTCCAACGACGCAACGCAAGAGGTCACTGGATTTTGGCAGTGCAGAAGACCATATGGAGTAGGCTCAATTGTTTTCAGAGTCGAAAACAATTCTAAAAAAGCCCAACCACTCTAAAACTTGTAATAAAGTACTAGCACCTAGGACCACAAGACCAGTTTAAGCTTCAAACCAGGATTATTTTGTTGCAAACAAACATTTTTTTAGTTTCACACTATGTTCGCAATTATGGTACAATTTATTCATGAGACAGTTCGTTGAACAACAATGCATGTGTTTTATGACCAATCGTACAGTTGTTTCTGAGTTGTTTGTGAGATGGCATTGCATCTAAAGAAGTTTCCATCTATAAAACTTGTAAAAAATCATTTATGTTGTCTTTGTTGAAACTGTTTTTTCGTGCCTTTCATCTACATGTGTGCGTAATCATTATAGCCTACAAAACCCACGTCCGCCACCCGCGCATGCAAACCCACGTCGCCGCCATTCCCATGCATGCATGCCTCAGGCGCAGACAACGAGACGGCCCATCCGAATTAGGCCCATCCGAATTAGGCCCATCTGAAGTAGGCCATTAGAACCCTCCCCCACTCCACCTATTCCCCTCACACTGTGGCCTCCCTCCCTCCATCGCCAGATCCCCCACTCGTCCCCCTCTGTCCGCCGCCCCTGCACGCCGTCGGCGACTCCACCCCGGCCGCCCCCGCGCCCCCCGAACGGGATTGGCCGGATCCATCTCCTCAACCACCGCAGGACAACGCAGGTACCCCAGTTTCTGTTCACGTCTCAATGGTATCCATGCTGATAATGCTAGGTAGATCAACTGAGTGTAGCAATTTTGTGCCACCAATCCACTTTTCTGGAAAATACTTGCTAGAAAACCATCTGAAACTTGTGATGCTTGCTACTGTATAATATAGGACTTTTCAAAGTTCGGTTATGATGGCACTATTGGACACATACAGTAGAGCTGCGTTTTTAGTTGTTATACTTTCAGTTACCATCACTGCTTGGGAAAGGCCGAATTGGATGCATTCAGGTCTGCAGTTGATAGTGTATCATCATAATGTAGGTGCTGTGTTGTGTGATTCTTCATGCTGAGAACTTCAGCTTTTTCAGTTATAGTGAAAGGCTTCTGTATAAAAAAAACTACTAAATGATCACAAAAACTTCTAGACAACATTCTGTATGATCTGACCAAAACTTGAACTAAATGATCACCAAAAGTTGAAGGATTTTGCATCACATCACAACCATAAGTGTTCTGCACCAGCATCATAACAATCACATAACTACATAACAAAAGCAAACTTGTTCATCATTACAAAAGCAAACTTGTTCAACATAACAAAAGAAAACTTGTTCAGCATTACAAAAGCAAACTTGTTCAACCACATAACTGCAAACTGAGACACATAATACCACAAACAACTCAATATCCCCAGTAGTAGGGGTCATCCCAATGATCCTCCGCCTCTTGCCAGTACTTCAAACCTTCTTTGACGATTTCGATTTTCTTCCATGCCTCGTAGGTGACGTACGCATCTTTCGCTGCGTACTCGATGAGGTTGTTTGGCAGTGGGCTGTCCCCCCATAGTTTGTGGTCCAATTTCTTGTTGATCTTCTGCTTCATTTCCTTGTACGATGGGTGGATGAGGCTGGCTGCAAACTCAGCCAAAGCCTGCCACTTCTTTCCATTGTTTGGAACTCTCCATTTGCGCTGCATGTCGACGTACTTGTCGGGGTTGATCTCCAAACCAGACAATTTCAGCTTCTCCTTGTCACCTCCAATGGAGAAGCCAACAAAGGTGTACAGCTTCTTCTCCTGTAGGAGCGGGCGGAGTTCCTTGGGCCTGCATCAAATTAATATGGTGCATCAAATTCATCTACTTCAAAAACTTCAGAAACTACTAATTAGACATAAAATTCAGAACTAGTATTGCATCTACTCCAGAACTTCAGAACTAGTATTGCATCTACTTCAGAACTTCAGAACTATTGCATCTACTTGAGAAACTTTAGAAACTTCAGAACTATTGCACCTACTTGAGAAACTTCAGAAACTACTAATTAGACAGAAACTTCAGAACTTCAGAACTAGTATTGCATCTACTTCAGAACTTCGGAACTATTGCATCTACTTCAGAAACTTCAGAAACTACAGAAACTACTAATTAGATAGAAACTTCAGAACTTCAGAACTAGTATTGCATCTACTTCAGAACTACAGAACTATTGCATCTACTTCAGAAACATCAGAACTTCAGAAACTTCAGAACTGGATGTTTTTACCATTTGGTTGCCGCGGTGATGTGGTATACCAGGACGAGATCCTCCACGCATAACTGTAGAACTACAGCCTTTTACGGAGGTTCATCTTCCCTCGTATACTCGACATCAACGCCGATCGACCGAGAAAGCATGCCGCCGAGTCTCCTCCTGATCTCGCGGATCCTCTTGTCGGCTTTGTCTGGATTGCTGGTGCATACGACATCCAACTTCTCCTTCTTCAGGTGGATATCAACCATGAGCGGCACGGTGTAGTCCTGCTTCTGCCCGGGGACCGGAACGTCGTTGTCGACCACCAGCGGCTCCTTGCCAGACGCCTCACCTAGGTGATGCTTGGCAGACGGAGGGGAGTTGCTCCACGATGCCTCCGCCATTCTCTTGGCAGACGGAGGGGAGTTGCTCCACGATTCCTCCGCCATTGCCCTCCTGGCCAGCGATGGTGGAGGCAGAGGGAAGTTGCTTGATCGTGGAGGCAGAGGGATCGAGGTAGAGGGAGGAAGATGGAGCGGCAATGGAATGAGGAGGGAGGCAGATGGAGCGGCAATAGAATAGGAGGGGAGTTCCCTGCGTCGTGGGGAGTTGCCAGTGGAGGAGAGTCGTGGGGAGTTGCCAGTGGAGGGGAGACTGAAGGAAATATGCCCTAGAGGCAATAATAAAGTTATTATTTATTTACTTATTTCATGATAAATGTTTATTATTCATGCTAGAATTGTATTAACCGGAAACATAATACATGTGTGAATACATAGACAAACAGAGTGTCACTAGTATGCCTCTACTTGACTAGCTCGTTAATCAAAGATGGTTATGTTTCCTAACCATTGACAAAGAGTTGTTATTTGATTAACGGGATCACATCATTAGTTGAATGATCTGATTGACATGACCCATTCCATTAGCTTAGCACCCGATCGTTTAGTATGTTGCTATTGCTTTCTTCATGACTTATACATGTTCCTATAACTATGAGATTATGTAACTCCCGTGTGCCGGAGGAACACTTTGTGTGCAACCAAACGTCACAACGTAACTGGGTGATTATAAAGGTGCTCTACAGGTGTCTCCAAAGGTACATGCTGGGTTGACGTATTTCGAGATTAGGATTTGTCACTCTGATCGTCGGAGAGGTATCTCAGGGCCCTCTTAGTAATGCACATCACTTAAGCCTTGCAAGCATTGCAACTAATGAGTTAGTTGCGGGATGATGTATTACGGAACGAGTAAAGAGACTTGCCGGTAACGAGATTGAACTAGGTATTGGATACCGACGATCGAATCTCGGGCAAGTAACATACCGATGACAAAGGGAACAACGTATGTTGTTATGCGGTCTGACCGATAAAGATCTTCGTAGAATATGTAGGAGCCAATATGGGCATCCAGGTCCCGCTATTGGTTATTGATTGGAGACATGTCTCGGTCATGTCTACATTGTTCTCGAACCCGTAGGGTCCGCACGCTTAAGGTTTCGATGACAGTTATATTATGAGTTTATACGTTTTGATGTACCGAAGGTTGTTTGGAGTCCCGGATGTGATCACGGACATGACGAGGAGTCTCAAAATGGTCGAGACATAAAGATTGATATATTGGAAGCCTATGTTTGGATATCGGAAGTGTTCCGGGTGAAATCGGGATTTTACCGGAGTACCGGGAGGTTACCGGAACCCCCCGGGAGATATATGGGCTTTAGTGGAAAAGAGAAGAGGCAGCCAGCGATGGGCCGTGCGCCCCTCCCCTCCCTTGGTCCGAATAGGACAAGGAGAGGGGGCCAGGACCCCTTCCTCTTTTCCCCCCTCCGCGAATCCTATTCCAACTAGGATTGGGGGGGAATCCTACTCCCGGAGGGAGTAGGACTCCTCCTGGCGCGCCTCTCCTAGGCCGGCCGCACCCCCCCCTTGAGCCTTTATATACGGAGGCAAGGGCACCCCAGAGGGACACAAGTTGATCCACGTGATCATATTCTTAGCCGTGTGCGGCGCCCCCTGCCACCATAGTCCTCGATAATATTGTAGCGGTGCTTAGGTGAAGCCCTGCGACAGTAGTACATCAAGATCGTCACCACGCCGTCGTGCTGACGGAACTCTTCCCCGACACTTTGCTGGATCGGAGTCTGGGGATCGTCATCGAGCTGAACTTGAGCTAGAACTCGGAGGTGCCGTAGTTTCGGTGCTTGATCGGTCGGGCCGTGGAGACGTACGACTACATCAACCAAACGCTTCCGTTGTCGATCTACAAGGGTACGTAGATCACACTCTACCCTCTCGTTTCTATACATCACCATGATCTTGAGTGTGCGTAGGAAAATTTTTGAAATTACTACGTTCCCCAACAGTGACATCCGAGCCTAGGTTTTATATGTTGATGTTATATGCACGGGTAGAACACAAGTGATTTGTGGGCGATATAAGTCATACTGCTTACCAGCATGTCATACTTTGGTTCGGCGGTATTGTTGGACGAAGTGGCCTGGACCGACATTACGTGTACGCTTACGCGAGACCGGTTCTCCCGACGTGCTTTGCACATAGGTGGCTTGCGGGTGACAGTTTTTCCAACTTTAGTTGAACTGAGTGTGGCTACGCCCGGTCCTTGCGAAGGTTAAAACAGCACCAACTTGACAAACTATCGTTGTGGTTTTGATGCGTAGGTAAGATTGGTTCTTGCTTAAGCCCGTAGCAGCCACGTAAAACTTGCAACAACAAAGTAGAGGACGTCTAACTTGTTTTTGCAGGGCATGTTGTGATGTGATATGGTCAAGACATGATGCTAAACTTTATTGTATGAGATGATCATGTTTTGTAACCGAGTTATCGGCAACTGGCAGGAGCCATATGGTTGTCGCTTTATTGTATGCAATGCAGTCGCGCTGTAATGCTTTACTTTATCATTAAGCGGTAGCGATAGTCGTGGAAGCATAAGATTGGCGAGACGACAACGATGCTACGATGGAGATCAAGGTGTCGCGCCAGTGACGATGGTGATCACGACGGTGCTTCGAAGATGGAGATCACAAGCACAAGATGATGATGGCCATATCATATCACTTATATTGATTGCATGTGATGTTTATCTTTTATGCATCTTATCTTGCTTTGATTGACGGTAGCATTATAAGATGATTTCTCACTAATTATCAAGAAGTGTTCTCCCTGAGTATGCACCGTTGCGAAAGTTCTTCGTGCTGAGACACCACGTGATGATTGGGTGTGATAGGCTCTACGTTCAAATACAACAGGTGCAAAACAGTTGCACACGCGGAATACTCAGGTTATACTTGACGAGCCAAGCATATGCAGATATGGCCTCGGAACACGGAGACCGAAAGGTCGAGCGTGAATCATATAGTAGATATGATCAACATAGTGATGTTCACCAATGAAACTACTCCATCTCACGTGATGATCGGACATGGTTTAGTTGATTTGGATCACGTGATCACTTAGAGGATTAGAGGGATGTCTATCTAAGTGGGAGTTCTTTAAGTAATATGATTAAATTGAACTTAAATTTATCATGAACTTAGTCCTGGTAGTATTTTGCAAATTATGTTGTAGATCAATAGCTCGCGTTGTTGCTTCCCTGTGTTTATTTTGATATGTTCCTAGAGAAAATTGTGTTGAAAGATGTTAGTAGCAATGATGCGGATTGGATCCGTGATCTGAGGTTTATCCTCATTGCTGCACAGAAGAATTATGTCCTTGATGCACCACTAGGTGACAGACCTATTGCAGGAGCAGATGCAGACGTTATGAACGTTTGGCTAGCTCAATATGATGACTACTTGATAGTTTAGTGCACCATGCTTAATGGCTTAGAATCGGGACTTCAAAGACGTTTTGAACGTCATGGACCATATGAGATGTTCCAGGAGTTGAAGTTAATATTTCAAGCAAATACCCGAGTTGAGAGATATGAAGTCTCCAACAAGTTCTATAGCTAAAAGATGGAGGAGAATCGCTCAACTAGTGAGCATGTGCTCAGATTGTCTGGGTACTACAATCGCTTGAATCAAGTGGGAGTTAATCTTCCAGATAAGATAGTGATTGACAGAATTCTCTAGTCACCATCACCAAGTTAGTAGAACTTCGTGATGAACTATAGTATGCAAGGGATAACGGAAACAACTCCCAAGCTCTTCGTGATGCTGAAATCAACGAAGGTAGAAATCAAGAAAAACATCAAGTGTTGATGGTTGACAAGACCACTAGTTTCAAGAAAAGGGCAAAGGGAAGAAGGGGAACTTCAAGAAGAACGGCAAGCAAGTTGCTGCTCAAGTGAAGAAGCCCAAGTCTGGTCCTAAGCCTGAGACTAAGTGCTTCTACTGCAAAGGGACTGGTCACTGGAAGCGGAACTACCCCAAGTGATTGGCGGATAAGAAGGATGGCAAAGTGAACATAAGTATATTTGATATACATGTTATTGATGTGTACTTTACTAGTGTTTATAGCAACCCCTCAGTATTTGATACTAGTTCAGTTGCTAAGATTAGTAACTCGTAACGGGAGTTGTTGAATAAACAGAAACTAGTTAAGGGTGAAGCGACGATGTGTGTTGAAAATAGTTCCAAGATTGATATGATCATCATCGCACACTCCCTGTACTTTCGGGATTAGTGTTGAACCTAAATAAGTGTTATTTGGTGTTTGCGTTGAGCATGAATATGATTTGATCATGTTTATTGTGATGCGGTTATTCATTTAAGTAAGAGAATAAATTGTTGTTCTGTTTACATGAATAAAACCTTATATGGTTACACACACAATGAAAATAGTTCATTGGATCTCGATCGTAGTGATACACATATTCATAATATTGAAACCAAAAGATGCGAAGTTAATAATGATAGTGCAACTTATTTGTGGCACTGCCATTTAGGTCATATCGGTGTAAAGCGCATGAAGAAACTCCATACTGATGGACTTTTGGAACCACTTGATTATGAATCACTTGGTACTTGCGAACCATGCCTCATGGGCAAGATGACTAAGACTCTGTTCTTCGGAACAATGGAGTGAGCAACAGATTTGTTGGAAATCATACATACTGATGTATGTGGTCCGATGAATATTGAGGCTCGCGACAGGTATCATTATTTTCTGATCTTCACAGATGATTTGAGCAGATATGAGTATATCTACTTGATGAAACATAAGTCTGAAACATTTGAAAAGTTCAAAGAATTTCAGAGTGAAGTGAAAAATCATTGTAACAAGAAAATAAAGTTTCTACGATCTGATCATAGAGAAGAGTATTTGAGTTACGAGTTTGGCCTTCAGTTAAAAACAAATGAAATAGTTTCACTACTCACACCACCTGGAACACCACAATGTAATGGTGTGTCCAAACGTCATAACCGTATTTTATTAGATGTGGTGCGACCTATGATGTTTCTTACCGATTTACCACTATCATTTTGGGGTTATGCATTAAAGATAGCTGCATTCACGTTTAAAAGGGCATCATCTAAGTCCGTTGAGACGACACAATCTGAACTGTGGTTTGGCAAGAAACCAAAGCTGTCGTTTCTTAAAGTTTGCAGTTGCGATGCTTATGTGAAAAAGTTTCATCTCGTTAAGCTCAAACTCAAATCAGAGAAATATGTCTTCATAGGATACCCAAAGGAGACAGTTGGGTACACCTTCTATCACAGATCCGAAGGAAAGACATTCGTTGCTAAGAATGGATCCTTTCTAGAGAAGGAGTTTCCCTCGAAAGAAGTGAGTGAGAGGAAAGTAGAAAACTTGATAAGGTAATTGTACCTTCTCCCTTATTGGAAAGTAGTTCATCACAAAAATCTGTTCTTGTGACTACTACACCAATTAGTGAGGAAGCTAATGATGATGATCATGTAACTTCAGATCAAGTTACTACTGAACCTCGTAGGTAAACCAGAGTGAGATCCGCACCAGAGTGGTACGGTAATCCTGTTCTGGAGGTCATGTTACTTGACCATGACGAGCTTACGAACTATGAGGAAGCGATGATGAGGTCAGATTCCGCGAAATGGTTTGAGGCCATGAAATCTGAGATATGATCCATGTATGAGAACAAAGTATGGACTTTGATGGATTTTCCCGATGATCGGCAAGCCATAGAAAATAAATGGATCTTCAAGAGGAAGACGGACGCTGATAGTAGTGTTATTATCTACAAAGCTAGACTTGTCGAAAAAGGTTTTTGACAAAGTTCAAGGTGTTGACTACGATGAGATTTTCTCACTCGTATTGATGCTTAAAGTCTGTCCGAATCATGTTAGCAATTGCCGCATTTTATGAAATCTGGCAAATGGATAACAAAACTGCAATCCTTAATGGATTTCTTAAAGAAGAGTTTTATATAATGCAACCAGAAGGTTTTATCAATCCTAAAGGTGTTAACAAAATGTGCAAGCTCCAGCGATCCATCTATGGACTGGTGCAAGCATCTCAGAGTTGGAATATACGCTTTGATGAGTTGATCAAAGCATATAGTTTTATACAGACTTGCGGTGAAGCCTGTATTTACAAGAAAGTGAGTGGGAGCACTACAACATTTCTGATAAGTATATGTGAATGACATATTGTTGATCGGAAATAATGTAGAATTATTCTGCAAAGCATAAAGGAGTGTTTGAAAGGAGTTTTTTCAAAGAAAGACCTCGGTGAAGCTGCTTACATATTGAGCATCAAGATCTATAGAGATAGATCAAGACGCTTGATAAGTTTTTTCAATGAGTACATACCTTGACAAGATTTTGAAGTAAGTTCAAAATGGAACAGTCAAAGAAAGAGTTCTTGCCTGTGTTACAAGGTGTGAAATTGAGTAAGACTCAAAGCCCGACCATGGCAGAAGATAGAAAGAGAATTAAAGTCATTCCCTATGCCTAAACCATAGGTTCTATAAAGTATGCCATGCTGTGTACCAGACCTATTGTATACCCTACACTGTTTTTACCAAGGGAGTACAATAGTAATCTAGGAGTAGATCACTGGATAGCGGTCAAAATTATCCTTAGTGGAATAAGGATATGTTTCTCGATTATGGAGGTGACAAAAGATTCATCGTAAAGGGTTACGTCGATGCAAATTTTTGACACCGATCTGGATGACTCTAAGTCTCATTCTAGATACATATTGCAAGTGGGAGCAATTAGCTAGAGTAGCTCCGTGCAGAGCATTGTTGACATAGATATTTGCAAAATACTTACGGATCTGAATATACAGACCCGTTGACTAAAATTATCTCACAAGCAAAACATGATCACACCTTAGTACTCTTTGGGTGTTAATCACATAGCGATGTGAACTAGATTAGTGAATCTAGTAAACCCTTTGGGTGTTGATGACATATCGATGTGAACTATGGGTGTTAATCACATGGTGATGTGAACTATAGCTGTTAAATCACATGGCGATGTGAACTAGATTATTGACTCTAGTGCAAGTGGGAGACTGAAGGAAATATGCCCTAGAGGCAATAATAAAGTTATTATTTATTTCCTTATTTCATGATAAATGTTTATTATTCATGCTAGAATTGTATTAACCGGAAACATAATACATGTGTGAATACATAGACAAACAGAGTGTCACTAGTATGCCTCTACTTGACTAGCTCGTTAATCAAAGATGGTTATGTTTCCTAACCATTGACAAAGAGTTGTTATTTTATTAACGGGACCACATCATTAGTTGAATGATCTGATTGACATGACCCATTCCATCAGCTTAGCACCCGATCGTTTAGTATGTTGCTATTGCTTTCTTCATGACTTATACATGTTCCTATAACTATGAGATTATGTAACTCCCGTGTGCCGGAGGAACACTTTGTGTGCAACCAAACGTCACAACGTAACTGGGTGATTATAAAGATGCTCTACAGGTGTCTCCAAAGGTACATGTTGGGTCGACGTATTTCGAGATTAGGATTTGTCACTCCGATCGTCGGAGAGGTATCTCAGGGCCCTCTCAGTAATGCACATCACTTAAGCCTTGCAAGCATTGCAACTAATGAGTTAGTTGCGGGATGATGTATTACGGAACGATTAAAGAGACTTGCCGGTAACGATATTGAACTAGGTATTGGATACCGACGATCGAATCTCGGGCAAGTAACATACCGATGACAAAGGGAACAACGTATGTTGTTATGCGGTCTGACCGATAAAGATCTTCGTAGAATATGTAGGAGCCAATATGGGCATCCAGGTCCGGCTATTGGTTATTGATCGGAGACATGTCTCGGTCATGTCTACATTGTTCTCGAACCCGTAGGGTCCGCACGCTTAAGGTTTCGATGACAGTTATATTATGAGTTTATACGTTTTGATGTACCGAAGGTTGTTCGGAGTCCCGGATGTGATCACGAACATGACGATGAGTCTCAAAATGGTTGAGACATAAAGATTGATATATTGGAAGCCTATGTTTGGATATCGGAAGTGTTCCTGGTGAAATCGGGATTTTACCGGAGTACCGGGAGGTTACCGGAACCCCCCGGGAGATATATGGGCCTTAGTGGGCCTTAGTGGAAAAGAGAAGAGGCAGCCAGAGATGGGCCATGCGCCCCTCCCCTCCCTTGGTCTGAATAGGACAAGGAGAGGGGGCCGGACCCCCTTCCTCTTTTCCCCCCTCCGCGAATCCTATTCCAACTAGGATTGGGGGGGGGAATCCTACTCCCGGAGGGAGTAGGACTCCTCCTGGCGCGCCTCTCCTAGGCCGGCCGCACCCCCCCCCTTGAGCCTTTATATACGGAGGCAGGGGCACCCCAGAGGGACACAAGTTGATTCACGTGATCATATTCTTAGCCGTGTGCGGCACCCCCTACCACCATAGTCCTCGATAATATTGTAGCGGTGCTTAGGCGAAGCCCTGCGACAGTAGTACATCAAGATCGTCACCACGCCGTCGTGCTAACGGAACTCTTCCCCGACACTTTGCTGGATCGGAGTCCGGGGATCGTCATCGAGCTGAACGTGTGCTAGAACTCGGAGGTGCCGTAGTTTCGGTGCTTGATCGGTCGGACCGTGGAGACGTACGACTACATCAACCAAACGCTTCCGTTGTCGATCTAAAAGGGTACGTAGGTCACACTCTCCCCTCTTGTTGCTATACATCACCATGATCTTGAGTGTGGGTAGGAATTTTTTTGAAATTACTACGTTCCCCAACAGAGACGTGGGGGAGTTGCCTCGAAAACTCAAACGTCCTGCCCTTTGGCCCTTGAAAAATCTGGAGGGGAGACGTGGGCCCTTTGGTTTGTCCTGTTTCTGAAACAAAACAAAAAAATAGCAGCCATATTTTGCTCTCACTGCAACCATATTAAGAGATCAAAAATGGCACCAAAAAGTCACTGCAGCCATCCTAAATGGCACGAAAACAGCACCAAACAACATCAGCCAAAACAGCAAAAAATGCATCCATCGATCGTTCTTTATTTTTTCTAACATTCCGTGTTCTGTGCAGTGAGATAGACACAACGCTACAAATGCAGGCTGACAACGCCCGCGATTTCATGACCATCAGGACAGACGGCGGCTTCATCCATGCTCCGGTCCCATGAGTCGAGTCGAAAGTAGTGATGCTATGTGTAGTTCTGAAACATTGATTGGCTCATGTTGTAATTAAACTTTAATGAATTGTATGTCTCTTTGGTTTCGACAGTCGTTCAACTTAGATGTAATCGATGCTATTTATTACTAGGACCATGAATTGTGCTATTAATGTCTTGCTTTTCTCTTTCGATCCTTTTGTTGCATACTTATTTATTGCTTATGTATTGTCTGTTGTTTGGCTTGTGCATAGAGATGCCGTCGTATGTCGTGTACAAGGGTAAGGTTCCCGGAGTCTACAACGACTGGGAGGAGTGTCGGAGACAGGTTCACCGTTTCAGCGGTAACAGTTACAAAGGGTACACCACTAGGGCGGAGGCGGAATCTAGATACGCCCGCTATCTAACGGGAGAGAGGAGGGAGCGTTGGAGGAACCGGATGAAGACCAGTTTCATCGCGATGATGCTCATCGTGATGACCGCAACTCTCTTCTATGTGATGGTAGTTTAGATGATCGATATCGACTTGTAATGTGAAGACAAACTCGCTACTCGCGGTCTCGAGACTTGTAATGTTCTATCTTTGTTCGGTCTTTTGAATTCGGAGACTAATATGATGAATTGTATTCGGAGAGCTATCTTCTATTGTATCGATGAATGTGCTGTTGCTGTGTGGTGCTGTCTATATTCTGTCCAATAATATATTTTGTAACCTGTGAAAATATCAGAAATGTGCATTTTTTCGACCACCTCCAAATCACCTCAGTTTTGGCACACATGATCTCTTCCATAAACAAAACTAGGTTTCCAAGTTTTTGTATTTTTTGAATTTTATTGAATTTATAATGCCCTCTAGACTGACTGCTGAAAACATCGGTCTATGCCTCAAGGGGACCTGCATGCAGGAGTCGGGGACCTGCATGCAAGAGTCGGGGACCTGCATGCAAGAGTCGGGGACCTGCATGTGAATAGTGATTCATCAAGGCCTTGACAGCTACTGGCACAGCGGCTGCCGCCCGATTTGCATGCAGCGAAGATGAACGTGCATGGAGGTTTTTCAAAGATTTCCAAGCACACCCCAGTGGGCCCCGCTTATTTAAAAAATACGTCAGTCATTATTGCTCTGTAAATGAAGAATATGCATGATGATTATGAATATGCATGACAACCATAGTAAGGGTGAAGAATCATAGTGCCCAATTTGTCGAAATACATCATCATTCTTAAAGTTGGACATCAAATGATACACACAGAAAATGGAAACGAAAGATGTCGAACTAATACAGTAACATGGCAGTACAACCGCACTTCACTAAATTACTGTCATGATGAAATAGAATGTAAAGACCACGTCACACAAAGCTGAATGGCACACGACTTTCTCTGGCTCATCGTCAGTTCATGCTGTATGTAGATATCACAGTTCAGCCTTGAGATCCTACACAGAAGAATACAATAAATCACATGGACATCAATTATGAGTAAAACACATGCAAAAAAATGAACATATTTCGTACCTCTAGCAATTTAGCGCATTTACGTCGATTGTGACCTGGTTTCTTGCAATAGCCACAGATATTCTGTGATCTTGACTTCTTTGTCTTTGCCTGCAGCCTTTTCTTCGGTGCACCTCGTCCTGGCACATGCACGGGATCCAGAACCTTATCAACTTTCTGCGAGTGCGGCATCAACGGGCCAAACCTAATGCTGTTATGCTGAGCATTAGTTGACTCCTTGCTGTCAGCTTGTTCAAAACTTGATTGCTTGCCATGATGTTGTGCTTGCAAAAGCATCTTTAGATGGTGATAGTCCTCATCAGAGTGGCATGCCTGGAAACTTGCGGCGTGACTACAATTCTGCAACTCGCGGTACCTCTGCAGGCTTACCGAATAGTCATACATCTGGTTTTTTTCTGGTAGGTGCGTATGCACATTTTGCATTCATAGTCCACCTAGTGGGAACGCAACAACCAGGCAGAATTGTTTGTTTTAAAATCCCCAATATGTGAAAAATGTGGGAACATGGTGTGCCTGCGCATTCCAGCTTACGGCAAGAACAACTCACCCTGTGCAAAAGACCTCCTTGCTCTTCAATGCGCACTCCAAACTTTTTATCCATTCTTTCCTGCTTGGACACAACATAAGTGGAATCTTCTGATCCATCTAGTATCTCTCTAATCTGACATTTGCTGACAGCATCTATGCTCCATAAGACCATCTTAAAGACACTAGGTGTGAAAACTGGTGCGGTGTGTTTCTCAAGCAGTGAAGCATTTTCCTCTGTAAATGGAACGGACTGCAAGGCTTCGACGTCATGGAGAGCTTCGTTAATCCGTCGCGATGCAAGGCAACGCTCATAGTGCTTTAGCATTTCAAACAACGACATCTTACCCTCAAGATGCGTATGTAGCACAGAGTTCAAGCTCTCACTCCTCTGATTGCTGCTCAATCCTAGGAAACAACGCCCCTCAAGATATGGAGCACACCACAACTTTCTCATCTGATACATCTGATGCAGCCAAGACTCCTCACTGGTTACTTTATTCCGTTGTAAGAATTGTATCCATTTTATCTCATGCTCTTCAATGGAAGAAGTATCATAAATGAAAGATCTGAATTCCTCCTTTACGTCGTCATCATGCAGATGGCGTACAATGTTCTGCTGAATGTGCCATATACATAGTCTATGGTTTGAGTCTGGCCAGACCACTCTTATTGCTCTCTGCATTGCAAGGTCCCCATCTGTGATCACAGATATCGGATGCTTCTGTGCCATGCAACCAGAAAAGGTCAGCAACATCCACTCGTATGCCTGGCTTGTTTCATGAGAAATTATACCACAACCAAATATAACAGTACTGCGGTGGTGATTCAACCCGACAAAAGGCACGAATGGCAGATTGTATTTGTTGGTTCTGTATGTGCTATCGAAAACAATGACGTCTCCGAAAGCCTCATAGTCAAGTTGCGATTGACTATCAGCCCAGAACAGTCCCTTCAGATGGCCATGGTCGTCTACCAAGTACTTGAAGAAAAAATCCACATCTCGCTCTCGCCTCGCCATCATGTGCATGATCACCGTTTTAGCATCACCGGCACTGATTGTCTCCTGCTTATTAGCATGGCAGAAATTATAAATGTCCCTCTTTATGCATCCAACCTTATCAAATCCACCGTATTGAAAGCACAAAATATCCATAATACGGTATTTGCGGATCCCACATTTTTCCATGTCCGCAATGTCCGCTTTCTGCTCATCGCTAATTCGTCTGTGCGAACGCAGCAGACAAGAAA
Organism: Triticum urartu; assembly: GCF_003073215.2. Taxonomy (NCBI): domain Eukaryota; kingdom Viridiplantae; phylum Streptophyta; class Magnoliopsida; order Poales; family Poaceae; genus Triticum; species Triticum urartu. Next base: position 50,128,750 of record NC_053028.1, on the reverse strand, counting down.
GATCCCGTGGGGCTAGAAGATGGCTGTGCTCATCGATGAAATCCTTGACAAACCACCGACCGGTTTCCTCCTGTCTCGTAATGACCAATTTAGCATTACACCCGACACGAGTTAAACTTCGTGGCCTCCTCTTTCTATCTTCCATCTTTCTTTTCATGTGCTTATCTTTGCGAAACCCTTGACGACTACACACAATTTTCCTTAAAATTATGTATTTGTTGGATCCATCCCACTCAACGTAGCTTTTCCTCACACTAAAACCTTTTTCAAGAGCATATTTGTTGTAGAATTCATAGCCTTCAGCCTCACTATCAAACATCTTGCTGACAACATTTACATACTCGAACATACTCTCATCACTTGCATACGCCATGTCTTCCTGCATATGACATGTGAGGGAAACCAATCATCAACATCTTTCTGTTTATCAATGTTGCAGGTGTAAAATAGCTCATAGGCAAAGACAAGTGCATGGAAAAGACTTTGCTAGTTTGACATGTGAGGGAAACCAATTATCAACGTCCAACAAGTAGTATCTCATCTTCCTTTAAACTATATTTCATGCGCTATGCAAACCTAAAGTGATGATGACTTTCATAAACTAAATTAAGTGAACTATGGAACCAATATCTCATCTTCCTTTAGTATATCTCATCTCAAACGTCAACATCTTACTTAAACAAACATGATGCGATTAGCTCAAGAGAAACTATCCCACGATGAAGCGTTCTAGTCCGTACCCGGATCTTGTGGGGTTGAGGTTGTACTGCATGCACGGTGGAGGGGCGCAACGGCCAAGAGAACGAGCAGAACGCCAAGCCGAATTCATACCTTAAGGATGGTACGCGCGAAGAGATGGGATCGCCCGCCGCGGTCGCCGCCGATTCAGCCGGCGCAGATCCGGCCTTCTTCTTCTTCGGTGACGGCGTGGGGGGCTGGGGTTGGTTGGGTGGAGGACGAGGACGATGAATTTATTCCTCTCGCCGGGCAGGTCGAGGACGGAGAAGGTCAGGAGCGGCGAGCGGCGACGAATAGATCGGAGGAGGATTCTGAACTGGATCGAGTAGACATGGATCTGGTCCTCAGGTGATCGGTTCAAGAAAAGATATTTCCCCCTGGACCATTATGCCCTTATCGCAATTAACATATTAAATTTAATCAATTAAAATTCCCCGCAAGATCTGACGGCTAATAAAAATCAGACGTGATCAGACATGTAAGTACTGCTAAGTACTCCGAGTACTAACCCAATCACCGTAAAACAGCTCTATTTCACATGTTATTTTGCTAAAAATTAACTTGATCCATATAACTTGTGAAGTGTAGACAAAGCTTGCAGTAGTGACTAATTCCATACCTGAGACATCCAGAAAGCATATGCTTGGGTTCTAATGTTCTACGTATTGGAAATAGAACATGTGGAGACATCTTCAAGAATCTGAATGCTTGTTCGGGAGTGGTCCTACATATTACAGAACAGCCTCATGCTAACGCAACTCTGCTGGAGGCATGATCGCCATAAAACACAGAGCATAGAAACGATATGTGTAGCAGCCCAAACACACACAGTCAAATCAGTCCTACTCGCGCGCAGAGCCTTGGCCGGGCGCGGCGGTGACTGCGTGCGGCGGGCGCGGTGGCTGGTGGGGCGCGGCGGGCGTGGCATCTTCGGAGCTCGAGGTGTGCTGCGGTTCAGGGCCTGCTCGTCTACCCTGCTGCTTCGCTGGAGCTGCTCCGATCTGGATCTGGCCTTGGTGGTTCTGATCTTGCTGCTGCTCCTTGCGATGCGATGGTTGCTGCGGTGGTGGTGGTCACTATGGTGTTGCGGTGGTGGACGGCGGCTACGGCCAGGGGGTGGTGCGTGCCTGGGCGCGGTGGATCGTGGGATCCCGTGGCTAGGGTGAGGTCAGCCTCAGCAGGGGTGGTGATTGGTGGGCGGCGGTCGGTGGGGGTGGTGCTCTTCGGGAGAAATCCTTGCTCCGGTCTTCATCGGAGCCAGCGACGGCGGTGCCCGCAGGTGTCGTGATCTTTCTTGAAAGCGTCGTCGTGGAGGTGCTCCTCCCCACGGCTTTGGCTCCGGAGGGAAACCTCAGATCCGTTGGATCGGGTGATGGAGGCGTCTTCGCGTCTTTCTCCTCCTTGGGGGCATCGTCTCGGAGCCGGCTACGACCGAGAGACTAGTGGATTGCGGCATCTTCGCCGTGGATGGTGGCATCTTCACTGCGTGGTTTGCTGAGGCAGGGCGCTGGTTTCTAGTTGGCAACGATGATGGCGTCGAGAGGAGCTCGGGTCGCGGCTTGGACTTCGGTAGTCGGTTCTTCCCGGCGTGTCCGAGGTGCTCTTCCGTGGGTTGCTTGGTTGCTTTGAAGTCGGAGCTGCGGTGGAGCGGATCCGGGTGGTGACGATGACAGACGCTCGGTGGTTTTTTGCGGAGGGCACGGTCGGCGCAAGTCCTGCATATCTTCCTTGTGAGGCTCGCCGTCAAAGTCGGAGCTGTCGGTTGCTTGCGCGTGTGGCCATTTGGTGGCATGTGCCGTCGAGGTTGTGTCCCATGTCGGTGGCCAGGATGGCCGGTGGTGCCCATGTCATGTGGGTTGGGTTGTATCGGTTTTAGCCTGGTTTTCCGTCAATTAACCGGGCAATTCTCTTCTTCTTAATCAATGAAAATGGCAAATATTTTGCCTCGTTTCAAAAAAAAAACAGTCAAATCGACCAAAGGCAAAATGAAACTCGCCTAGGGATTAAGGTTCCTCACCATCTGCCTGCCTACGGCGAGGGAGGAGCAAGTAGATCGTGGTGCTGCATGCTTGCAGTGGGACGGACTCAGCGGTGAGCAGTTCTCTCAGGCGCGCGAGGAATGACGCCGACAATAGTTGCCGCCGTTCGGCTGGGACCTTGGCGCGGGGTGCGTCAACGACGCTAGGAGGGAGGGGGAAGCCGCGGCGCGGTGGCTCTGGAGGGAGGGAGGAGGCGGCGAGAGAAGATGGACATCCTTGCAGGCGCGGGGAGAGGGACGGTGTGAGGAGGGGAAGGGAGGAGCGGCGGCGCATGATCCGTCCTTCTCGATCAAGGCTCTAAGGTGAAGTCGATCGACAAATTTAGGGGAAGGGCCGCGGGGATTGGCAGACCACGCCGGCAGAACATTTGATCTGAAACGTTGATCAAAGTGGCAGACCATTAAACATAATATGGACAGTAGGATGCGTTTAACTGTATTTGATCGAAAGGTTCTGGTTATTCCGTGTACAATTTGTTGGATGGCCTTAGAGGGACTTATGTTTGTTTTTTTAATAAAAGTATAGATTTGCATATGGTTGAACAGGCGAACATTTGAGGGGCGGGCAGGACATACATTTTCTTTTTTGAGGGGTTCCACGGACATACATGGGCTCATGCTTCAGGCTTGGATTCTGTCCGGCCCAACAAGTTGATGAAAATGGGCCGACGCATCTCCTCTCGATCACTCCACCGATCAGAACAGATCACCCCGCCGCCGCCATTTCTGTCACTCCCCCGAGCTAGGGTCTCCGCCGCCGCCGCCGCCGCCATCTCCGTCACTCACCCGAGCTAGGGTCTCCGACCTCCGCCCCCCGCCGGCGCCGCGCCCCATGGATCCTCCGTGCAAGCAGGCGGCGGAATCGGGCTCCCGCGTCCCGGACGAGCTGCTGGAGGACATCTTCGCGCGGATGCCGGCCAAGTCGGTGCAGCGCTGCCGCTGCCTCTCTCGCGCCTGGGCTGCGGTGCTCTCCTCCAGCGGCTTCGCCGACCGCCACCTCCGCCTCGCCAACCGCCGGGACGGCTCCCGCAGCCTCTTCTTCCTCCCAGATCCCGGCTCGGGCGACGACACCACGGTGCACGCGTGGTCGCCCCGCCGCCCCCTCGTCGCCGTCCTCCGCGACGAGCGCCTCCGCCGCGTTGCCGCCGTCACCCGGCAGTGCCGCGGCCTCGTCCTTCTTGAGGCCAAAGGGGATAACCTGATCTCCGTCTGCAACCCGGCCCGCGGGCACTCCAGCTACACGGTGGACCACTACGTCTACAACCCGTCCACCGGCCAGGTGACGGCGCTCCCGGAGGGCAAGGAAGCGTCCGGCGTCTGGCCGCAGAACCATGCCATCCTCGGGCTCGGCTACGACACAGGCATCCGGAAGCACAAGGTGGTGCGCCTCTACTGCCGCGGCGAGCTCCCTCCGGCGTGCGAGGTCTATGTGCTCGACTCCACAGGGTACTGGCGGCCGCCGTCCGGTGCCGCCAGGACGATGCCGCCGGCCTGGGCAACCAATTACTGCACCGACCAGAGCGTCTTTGCGCAGGGCCACGTGTACTGGGCCGCCCAGCCGCACAAGAAGTACACCGGCGAGAGGGTCGTCATGTCATTCTCGATGGCCGACGAGGTGTTCGGGATTTTGCCGCCACCAGACATGGACACGGCGAACTGGCGGATAACAGAGCTCGGCGGGCGCCTCTGCCTCTTCAAAGACATCTCCGCCGTGTGCTCGTACGACATCTGGGTTCTGCGAGACCCGCTGGCGGGCGCTTGGGACCTGCATTGCCGCATCAACCTGGACGCGGCGTCTCCAGCAGCACCACAACTGAGATGCTCCACGAGTGTCATCCCGCTCGACATCGTTGATGATGGCAACCGCGTGCTGCTCAGGCCAGAGCCTCGCAATATCTGTAGAGAAAATTTGGGTGCCCATCAACTTGTTGTGTACGACCCTGCGATCGGAGATGTCGAGGACCTTCTTGCTGGCGGCAGCATGGTTTCTCACCACACCATGGCGCGAAGACCCGCGGCACCGTATGAGGAAAGCATCGAGTCTACCGGGCGGCCGCATGAGGACATCATCTTCTCGTCCACCTCCTCACAGGTCCTGGTGCAGGTGCTGCGTCGGCTACCAGCCCGCACCCTTGGGCGGCTCAAGTGTGTCTGTCGGACCTGGTGCGCCATCATCGAGTCTGGCCGCTTCATCAGGCTGCACTACGAGCACACATGCAAGAGCTCCCTTGCTTGCGTCGTCCTCTCCATGCCTCATAGTCGGAGGTTCGCCTCACTGGATTCTTGCCTGAACGACCTGAAACTGGCATGCCAAATGCAGCAGCTACATCGTAGGGTGGTGAGCTCGAAGCCCTGCCATGGCCTCCTCCTCATGGCCCACAACAACTATGGTGTTCACGTGTGCAACCCTGTCACTGGAGCACATGTTTTCCATTGCAGTTTGCCTTTTGAGCAGCCATCGGATGCTGCTGCTGCTCACCCCGGTTGCGTTGGCTTGGGGTACGACCTCTTGAGGGAAGAGCATATCATCATGGTTCTTGCCTATAAATCTCGCAACTTTGACACTGGGAGCTACACCATGGAGTGCAGCATCCGGAGGCTAACGGATTGCATGACAAAGAAGGTGGCTCCTTCGCCACCGATCCCAGTGACCGTCGATGTACCACCGGTCTATGCAGGTGGCAAGATGTACTGGATGGGGGAGTCACGATTCAGTGCGGGCTGCTCATCAGTTCTTGTGTTTGACATCTGCAGCAAGGCTTTCAATGTCCTACCAGCACCACGCACCATGGGCGACAGTGGTAGGATGCTCGTGGCGGAGCTCGCCAGGCAGATTCGTGTCGTGCACATTTGCCCAAATACAGAGACGATGACCATATGGCGCAAGCGGGAGCTAGTTACACTTGACGATGGCCAAGGATGGACAATAGAGCACTGGATACAGCTTGGACAGTGGCCAGAGTTCTCACTGAGAACAGCGGCGAGGCTTGTGATTCCGTTGGCTGTTGACGACGCCGGCCGGATCTTACTCGACACTGGAAGGGCGCTGGGGTACTATGATCCAAGAAACCAGACATTGGAGACCGTGTTTCCGACTAGCAGTCTGCAGCACTCCTGCCCACGCTTCTTTTCTGCGGTGTTGTGCGAGGACAGCTTAGTTCGTCCATATGGTCGGCAACGTCAGTACTATGGAACTTAAGCAAACGAAGAATGATTGATGTGTTCCCGCAGAATGCCGCACTGCTCCATTGTTTTTTTTTGTCTTCCATCAGTCAGATCAGTATTTTGGAGGCATATCCAGTCCAAGTGTGATTCCCTGGGAATTTTTTCATAAGTGACACCCAATAGTTTTACCTCGTGGTTTGGAGAACTATGCTGCCTACTGCGTCTAAAATCTGAAAGTATGTTATGTGGCCGTAGTTTGCATCATCTTTTGTCGCTCTTCCCTCTAGTTATTGATTCAAATCCCTGTCGTACAAGACTAGTAGACCTGTCATATTTGATCCAGTTTGCTTAGTGTTGATGCAACTTACAACTCACATTTTTTTAACTGGGATCAAACTGGAATGTTACTGTGCTGTTATCACTTTCTATGAAGGCTTTTTCTGGGGTGTAAAGTTCAGATTCATGGGCTATTTTGGTGTCTCTGCTAATTACTAACTCTGCAATTTGGTAGCTTTGCTCATAAGAGCCTCAGTTTTTGTATTACAGATTAGTAGCATTGATTTGCTGCAGAAATAGAACAGCAGTCCGTAATTTCTTATGTTCGTCAAATGTAGGCAGAGTTATAAGTACTTTGAGTGTGATTTGAGCTAGTATCAGTGGGTTTGCATGACTAGGAAGGATGATGCTGTGTTTTTTTTTTCTTGCAATTGAGTCAGCTATGCAGGTAAGATATCCCATATTCCCATTAGCTGTTAAAGCCAGTATTTCCCCCTTGAGCAGTATATCAATTTTTCTTCTGCTATTCTCCCTTTTTCAAGGGGAAAAACCCGGCATTTCCCCCTCCAAGATTTCTTTGCCTCTGCAATTTGGGTTTCTCTTTGGATGTTAGAGAAACATATTTGTTATTTAATTTGTGTATTTTTCCTAGAAAACCTGAACATTGATTTTTGTATGCTTGTCAGAAATAACAAATTCAGACTTTGTGATTTTTTTTTGTTTATCGTTTGACAGCTGGAGTAAATGAGTTCTCGCTTTGTTTCTTGGGTTTCTTTCTGGGTACTTTTCCACCGTTTTCTCTTCTATTTGTTGTTAGATTTCTCGCATTTCTTGTTTCAACAAGATTTCATTGTGCATTTGAGCTGCTGTTTTTCTTGATGTTATATCTGTTATTGGGTCGCGTTACCTGCATGGATTAGCTTGGGTATGCTCTCTATTTCTCGGGCAGCATGTTTGCTTGTAGCCCTGCGATTATCCTGGTCTACTACTTTTCGTTGATATCAATTTCTTTTTGACATCATAATTTATGAACATATGCCATCGGTTCCTCTATTTGCACAAAGTGCCGTAAAGTAGAATAGATAAGCACACATTGTCCGATCCCCAGTTCTACTATTAGGTCCATGATTTTCCATTTTCGTCAGCATAAGTTCATGAAAGGAATCATCATGGACATGCGGGTGAAACTGAATTGTGAACTTCCAACTGTCCGTGATGAATTTCTGGATTTCCCAAATCAAAAATGAGTTCTTATGCAAATTTTGTACATCGGTGCTAGTGTTGTTTACTTTACTGCAACTGAAAGGAAGACGGTCTCCTCATGTAATGTTGAATATAAGTTTACCTCAGTTGCTATTGACCTGTTAAAAGAAAGTTGCTATTGACAACCTTGTGTTCGTGGATGGTGATTTGGAAGGGAAAGTAGTCCTCCCACTTTAAACAAATACTCTTTTCGTCCCGAATTACTTATCTAGCTAGCTTCTTAGACATGAATTGTCAAGTGAAAGTACAGCACATTTCAAGAATCAAGTGACAGCTAGCTAGCTGGTTAGACAGGCGGATCTGTCTGATTTGTTTGTACGGGGCAACTAGGTAACTCTAGGTGCGTATTTTCAAGTTAAATAGTTCATGTAAACTAATAAATATTCATACCGGTGATGCATATTTTCAAGCCTACACGCTAAATATAGTACACGTCAAACCAATATATTCGTAAGAGCTAGCTAGGGAATCGCATGATGCACGTTCTCAAGCTAAATAGTACGCACCAACCAATATATTTATATGTGGCGGCTAGGGAACTGCGTGGTGCACATTCTCAAGCCAAATAGTATGTCAGATCAATGTTGTCCTCGTACGGGTCAGCTAGGGAACCAGGTGGTTCACATGGTCAAGCCAAATATAGTACATGTCAAACCAATATATTCCTAAGAGCTAGCTAGGAAGCCGTGTGGTGCACATTCTCAAGCTAAACAGTACACACAAACCAATATATTTATATGCAACGGCTAGGGAATCACATGGTGCACATTCTCAAGCCAAATAGTACGTCAAATCAATATTGTATTCGTACAGGTCAGCTATGTAACCACATGGTTCACATGGTCTAGCCAAATATAATATACGATACATCAATATATTCATATGAGCCAGCTAAGGAACCGTGTGGTGCACATTCTCAAATCAAATAGTGCACAGCAATCAATATATTTATATGCGGTGGCTAGAGAATCGCGTGGTGCACATTCTCAAGCCAAATAGTACGTAAGATCAATGTTGTACTCGGATGGGTCAGCTAGGTAACCCCATGGGTTCACATGCTATAGCCAAATACTCCCTCCATCCCAGAATAAGTGACTCAACTTTAGACTAACTTTGTACTAAAATTCGTACAAAGTTGAGTCATTTATTTTGGGACGAAGGGAGTATAGTACACACCAAATCAATATACATATGAGCTTGCTAGGGAATCGTGCAGTGCACATTCTCAAATCAATTAGTACATGCCAAGCGGATGTGCCATGGTCTTGGAGAACTTATAGCTTTGTGTTGTGTTCTGCAGCCATATCCAAAATGTGAATGACTCCTAAATGAAAAATCATTGGGTTTTTTTGTTTTTTCTAAAACCACCTTTGACATTTTTTTTCTGAGATTGTTTTGCAGACTTGTTGGGAATTAGTATCAAATATTTATGCAGAGTTGATGTTGTTTTCTTTCTTCCAAATTAGTACTTTTGCATGAGCATTTTGCTCAGTTCGCTGTATTTGTATCAGATATTTATGCATTCTAACTATTTGATTACCTGCTTCTGTACATGTATTGTGCAGAAAAAAAAGAACAGGACATACTGGCCATGTGGAATGGAATGGCATCAGGCTCATTCAAAAAAAGTACTAGGATTTTGACGTGATGAAAGCCGACAACAAGCCACATTGCACTTCTATTTCCAGCTTTCAGCTTCGACCAACACCTCATTTTGTGTCGCTTTCGCCGATGGCCTTAGCCTCTCTAAAAAACCCACCCAACAGCATTATTGTTTCAGGGCTATCCACAGAGTTCAGTAGAAACAAACAAACAACAAACGATACCTGTCAAAACTTAGTTATCAAACTGTCGAGATATCAAACTTGGTTTACAAACAACATTACATAATATAAAAAATTCCAATCAAGTTTACATACTTGAGATCTTCAATGTCATGACAAATGCCAGCATGAAAGGAGCCTACATAATTTGCAAATCGTTTCCGTATAAGAAACAATCTTTCTGGATCTAGCTTCTAACAGATAGCCCACAGCTTACCGAACAGTCACAACAGAATCATCTTCGACTTCGCTGCTCGTTCAAGGTCCGAACAAGAAGACCTCTTCTCCTTTGCCTGAAACACTGAAACTGGATTTGTTCTTTTTCCTATTTTTGTTCTCCGCTTGTCTTGCATCACTTGTACTACCAACTAATTTGGATTACACAGGCTGATGATGCCTGGACGGCAGCAGCATTGTATTCTATGCAACTTCATTGCACGGCCTGCAGGCTGATGTTATCATTAATCATTAATAATCAAGTAAGCAGTCAAACCATAAGCCTGAAAAGTTTCCCAAATGATGCCGATAATAAGGAGCCGCTTCAGAGGTTGGGCTGAATAACCTTTTAGTTAGCCATGTTCATCCTCTTACTGCTCATTCTCGCCTTCAAGCCATTCACCGCCGCCGGTGATCCACTGGATCGGATCTGCCACACCAGGATCCCCTATAATAGTACCTACCAAGCTAACCTTGAGCTCCTATCTACTGTGCTATCCAGGAGTGCCTCATCAACCAACCAGCCCAAGGGCTTCGCTGGAACTGACCAAGACCGCATTTATGGCGTCACGCAGTGCTCCGGTATCGGTGTCAAAACCGGCGGATCTTGAGTAGGGGGTCCCGAACTGTGCGTCTAGACCGGATGGTAACAGGAGGCAAGGGACACGAAGCTTTACCTAGGTTCGGGCCCTCTCGATAGAGGTAAAACCCTACGTCCTGCTTGATTAATATTGATGATATGGGTAGTACAAGAGTAGATCTACCACGAGATTGGAGAGGCTAAACCCTAGAAGCTAGCCTATGGTATGATTGTTGTTCTGTATGTTGTCGTACGGACTAAAACCTTCCGGTTTATATAGACACCGGATAGGGTTAGGATTACACAAAGTCGGTTACAATGGTAGGAGATCTACATATCCGTATCGCCAAGCTTGCCTTCCACGCCAAGGAAAGTCCCTTCCGGACACGGGACGAAGTCTTCAATCTTGTATCTTCATAGTTCAGGAGTCCGGCTGAAGGTATAGTCCGGCCATCCGGACATCCCCTAATCCAGGACTCCCTCAGTAGCCCCGAATCAGGCTTCAATGACGATGAGTCCGGCGCGTAGATTGTCTTCGGCATTGCAAGGCGGGTTCTCCTCCAAATTCCGTGTACCTGTTGAATAAAGTCCGGTTTCTTGTAAATGTTGCGCTCCTCGGCTTCTACGCCCAATAATGGCCGTCTCCCACGTGTCAAACGAATATGAAAAGTCTGAGTGTTTTTACATCCACACCCCTAGCCGCGTAAATGAGCCGCCCATTTAAGGGGACGAGGATTTAGATCCAAACCACACCTTCTCCCCTTCGCGAGTGTTCATCAGAGCGCATCCGACAAAGATCCATACCACCATGGCTAGCCGTCGCAACTCCTCCTCTCGCCCTTCCAGCCCTCAGCCTGGATATTGGAAGAGATGCTCCATCCCGCATAGCGAGCTAGTGATGCTCCAGACCAAGGAATTTCTCCCCCCGGCCTATATGGTCCCGGTTTGAGCCGGTCTTGCCATCTATAATGGCGGAGAGCAAGCGAAGAGTGCCCCTAATCCCTCCAAAGGAGAGCGGGTGTGCCTCGTCCCTTATTTAATAAGAGGGCTCGGATTTCCAATCCATCCATTTCTCCGGGGGCTAATGGAGTTCTATGGCCTCCAGCTACACAATCTCACGCCTGCCTCCGTATTGCATATCGCGGGCTTCGTAGCCCTCTGCGAGCTGTTCTTGGGTGTCGAGGCTCATTTCGGGCTGTGGAAAGAGCTATTCTGCCTCGTGCCCCGTTCTAAGAAGGGGTCAATATATCAAGTGGGCGGAGGCGAAGTGTGGCGCATCGCCGGGACCGGATATCTATCCGGAACCCCAAAGAAGGCGTCCGAGGACTGGCCTTCGGAATGGTTTTACATAGAGGACGTCCCGCTGCCGGATCCTGTCCGGATCGGCCTCCCTGAGTTCGACAATGCCCCACTAAAGAAGCGCCTAAGTTGGCGTCCAGGGAAAGTGACAAGGACATTATTTACCTAATGGGCCGGATAAGATTGTTAGCTCATTCCGGACTGACCATGATCGGGGTCATGGCTGCATGCATCATGCGAGGGGTGCAGCCGCTACAGTATAGAGGCCACCCCATGTGGGACTTCAACGGGGAGGACGACGCCACCCGCTACGGCCGTAAGGGGCCGGATTCGGCTGCGGCTCTAGCAAAGACCTTGTCCGCTTTGTACAATGGAGAAGAGGAGGATTTTCTCCGCGTCGACCCGAAGGGTGGATTTTCTATGTACAATCCTCCAAGCTGGGTAAGTGGTCGCATCTTGCCCATCCGTTTTATATCCCCATCATCAAATATTCAGTCTAGCGACTTCAACGCAGGAACTGCGCCAGGCTGTTAAAGAAATAAACAGCCCTCCTCCACAACCCGAGGACCCAGGACGGTCCCTCGATCCGGCCTCTCAAGAGGATCCGGACGTATCTGTGAAGCTGATTGATGGAGTGTTCCATCAATTGAGCAAGGACAACGCCTTGGTGGCCATTACGGCCGATTATCCAGGGCTAATCCCGGCCTCCTAGGTAACTGAGATCGAAGTCCCAGTACCCCGAATAGGGGTCCGCCCTCTCGTGTTTTCAGTTTCCTGATTACAACCGAACTTTGCAGGGGAGGTTTCCGAGACGGGAGGCCGAACCTGCGGCGACAAGCCAACGAGGGGCCGCAGGGCCCCGTGGGCAGAAAAGAGGTGCAGTCCGGACCGAGGCGTCAGCGCAAAGGTATGGCGCGCCTCCTTATCCCATGTGTTATACCTTTAAGGCATATTAACACTCGTGCTCTCTCCAGGACAAAGAGACCTCGCCGGACTATATTCGGAGAGGCTGCCAATCGCGCCTCCACCAGCCAGGCTCCAAAGCCTGGTCCAGAGGCGGAGGCGAACACAAGGCGCGCACTGGACGCTCCTCCGATGAAGGATGTGGACAGGTTGTCTGCCACCAACTCTGAGGTGGTGAGTGCCATGAACCACAGGCGTCGCCGGACAATTTTTCGCGACGCTTGTTTCTCCCAAGAGGCATTAGATGCCTTCAAGTCGGGAGATGCGTACCTCCGTGCCGCTCAAAATGGTCTAGCCAAAGCCACGGAGCAATATGTAAAAGACATACGGATAAGAAAATTTTGGTAATTATATATGTATATACCAGTAGCCTCCGAGACTTGAAACAGTTAGAATAACTGATTTAAGGATCATATGTTATGCAGGTTCTTACAGAAAAGAATTCCCTACTGTCCCAGGAGCTGGAAGAGTGCAAAGCCCAACTTGAGGCCGCACTAGCCGCGGCAGGGGAGCCCAAGGAGACCCCCTCTGGTAATATACACTTCGAAAGATAAGTATTTTGTGAAGCACGGCATGGGTGTGAATCTGACAAATGAAATTGCAGATGGCGCCAGATTGAATCCGGAAAGGCAACAGCTCCTACGCCAGCTGAAGGCTGGTGAGAAGGTGCTGACAAAGGTGAGGCGGGAGAAGAACGATCTCCAAGATGCCAACACCAAGCTGGGCGTCGAGCTAAAAGATGTTCGTGCCCAGCTGTCAGACTCCGTTAAGGAGAATCAGCGGCTTCGACGCGGCATATTTAGTAAGTGCTTGAGCGAACCTTTGGAGAAAAAGAAGTTCGGCGGGGAAGTCGACTAACAGAGTAATGTCTGTAGGTGTGCTAACAGGTCGTCCTGCAGAGGAGATGCCCGGTTCTACGGGTGACCTTCTTCCCGAGCTTTCGCAACTGCTCGAGCGAGTTCGGAAGGCGATGCGAGGCGTTGCCCAGGCCCTGTGGCCATCCATATCCGTGCCCGAAGGTCTTGGAGAGCTTGCGGAGAAGCTAAAGGGAGCACGGCGGCGCTTCCGATTGTGGAAGATATCGGCCTGCTGTCAAGGCGCTAGGGAGGCATGGGCCATGGTGAAGACACGGTACACAAAGGCTGACCCCAACCACATGGCCGAGGTCGGTCTTGTGGGGCCCGATGGGAAGGAGATCCCTGTAAGCTTAGTATACGGCCAAGTAGAATTGGCCGCAAAGTATTCCCAACAGGATTGTAAATTAGATAGCCTGTTGGATGGTATTGAAGAGGAATACAATCAGTCAGAATGACTATGTAATTTAATTGACATTTATGATGCCTTCTAGCCGGATTGTAGATCGTTTGTCATGGCCGACCTTTTCGCTTCAGCCTCGGGACCTGACGGTCCGGAGTGTGTCCGAATTTCCATGCGGTTATATAAGAACCGGGGAATGCATGGAGACCAGGCGTAGGGGTCATTAGTGCGTGAACAGACAAGTGCCCGACTAGTTATGTTATATTACATGGTTAGTAAGAAACATCTTCCATGGAGAATAGTTCCGTTAGGGGGTTCCTTTCCCTGGGAGGCATGCCCTAAAGTGCATGCCCATTCTGCGAAAAAGACGCAGAAAAAAGCATCTGGGGGCGCATAAATAAATAAGTAAAAAGATCATCTTTTAGGTCACCAACCGAATATTCCCTTAAAAACGCTAGCTTTCGGCTTCACCCAGTCTGAGGTACACATCTGGCTGATCCGGCAGTAACAATCACAGAGATGCTCCCTTTACCGCCTAGCCGAATAATCGGGAACGTAGGGGTAAGCACAGGAGCCAGGCAACCTAGCTTGGCCAAAACTTAAGTCATATCGATGCATATAATGGTGAAATAAAAGGTACATGCGGAAGTGTCACATATGTGTTGGGCATGAAGCCCGTATAAATAAGCTTCTGGTAAAAGAAGCCCCCAGGTTTAATGAGTGCGAATAGCACGTCATTTGATGAGCCTTTAAAGGCTATAAGAGAAAGGAAGGGGAGAAGGAGAGAAATGTAAGACAGACAGTATATAAAAAATGGACAGAGGAAGGAGACGAACACAGAGTCCGGCGCTAGGCATAGAATCTTCGGAGACGGGCTGCGTTCCATGGGTTCGGCTCGAGTCGGTTATCCGATGCATCTCGCAGGCGGTACGCTCCACCAGTCAGGACTTGGTCAATTATGAAGGGACCTTCCCACTTGGGCTTGATTTTGTCCTTTTTCTTGTCCAGCAGGCGTAGAACTAATTCGCCAACGTTGTAATTTTTGGCCCGTACTTCTCTGTTTTGGTATCTTCGAGCCTGTTGTTGATAGAATGCGGAACGGGCTTTTGCCACGTCACGCTCCTCCTCCAATGCGTCCAAACTATCCTGCCAATCGAGTTCGGCTTCTTTTTCTTCGTACATGCGCACTCGAGGTGAGTCATGAATTATGTCACAAGGCAGAACTGCCTCTGCGCCATACACCATAAAGAATGGTGTGTATCCGGTGGTGCGATTCGCCGTGGTCCGCAGCCCCCAGAGTACGGAGTCGAGCTCCTCTACCCAGTTCGTGTTAGATTCCTTGAGGGACCGCACTAATCTGGGTTTGATGCTGCTCATGATAAGACCATTTGCACGTTCGACCTGACCGTTAGTTTGTGGGTGATAGACGGAAGCATAATCGAGCTTGATGCCCATGTTTTTGCACCAGTGTTTTACCTCGTCGGCCATAAAGTTCGTGCCGTTATCAGTGATGATGCTGTGGGGGACGCCGTAGCGGTGTACAACCCCGGATATAAAGTCTATCACCGGTCCGGATTTGGCCGTCTTAACAGGCTTGGCTTCTATCCATTTGGTGAACTTATCCACCATGACCAATAAGTATTTTTGCTTGTGGGTTCCGCCTTTAAGGGGTCCAACCATGTCAAGCCCCCAGACCGCGAAGGGCCAAGTGATGGGGATAGTTTGGAGGGCGGTGGGTGGCATATGCCTTTGGTTTGCGAAGAGCTGGCAACCGGCGCGTCGTTGGACTAGGTCCTGGGCGTCTGCCCGGGCCGTCGGCCAATAAAAGCCTGTGCGGAAGGCCTTGCTTACAAGGGACCGAGCTGCAGCGTGATGACCGCTGAGTCCGGCATGAATTTCAGCCAGGAGGTTCCGCCCTTCCTCTTCGGAGATGCACCTTTGAAGGACTCCGGTAGTGCTTTTCTTATAAAGCTCTCCCTCATGAACTTTATAGGCTTTGGATCGCCGCACTATGCAGCATGCCTCGTTTTGGTCCTCGGGGAGTTCCTGCCTAGTAAGGTAGGCGAGGAATGGTTCTGTCCACGGGGCGATGATGGCCATTATTACGTGGGCTGAAGGTGTTATTTCATTGGCAGAGCCTCCGATTGTGTCAGAATGTTCGGTGTCGGGCAGTGCGGTTGGGTCTGGGCTGTTATTGTTCGGCTCCCCTTCCCATACTACGGATGGCTTGAACAACCTTTCCAAGAAGATGTTGGGGGGGACTACATCGCGTTTTGCGCCGATGCGTGCCAGGACATCTGCCGCCTGATTATTTTCCCGGGCTATATGGTGAAATTCAAGCCCTTCGAACCGAGCTGACATTTTGAGGACGGCATTGTGGTAAGCTGCCATTTTTGGATCCTTGGCATCAAAGTCTCCATTTATTTGGGATATTGCGAGGTTCGAGTCCCCACGCACCTCTAGGCGTTGAATGCCCATGGATATTGCCATTCGGAGACCATGTAAAAGGGTCTCATATTCGGCTGCATTGTTGGAGTCTGTGTACATAATCTGGAGTACGTATTGAACTGTGTCTTCTGTGGGGGATGTCAAAACGACGCCAGCCCCTAGTCCGGCCAACATCTTGGAGCCGTCGAAATGCATGGTCCAATTTGAATATGTGTCGTACTCTTTAGGGAGTTCGGCCTCCGTCCATTCTGCGACGAAGTCGGCCAAAACTTGCGACTTGATGGCTCGCCGTGGCTTATAAGTTATGTCGAACGGGAGGAGCTCAATGGCCCATTTTGCAATCCGGCCCATTGCGTCACGGTTGTTTATAATATCGTTAAGTGGTACTTCCGAGGCTACTGTTATTGAACACTTTTGAAAGTGGTGTCGTAGCTTCCGGGATGCCATGAATACCGCGTAAGCAATCTTTTGATAATGCGGGTACCGTGATTTGCATGGAGTGAGGACAGTGGACACATAATAGACCGGCTTTTGAAGGGGGAATTTGTGTCCGTCCGTTTCTCGTTCGACGACGAGCACTGCGCTTACAACCTGATGTGTTGCTGCAATGTACAATAGCATTGGTTCGCCAATGTTTGGCGCGGCCAGGACTGGGTTTGTTGCCAATATGGCTTTTATTTCATCGAGTCCGGCCGTGGCTGCATCCGTCCATTCGAAGTGTTCGGTGCGCCGAAGGAGGCGGTAAAGGGGGAGGGCCTTTTCTCCCAAGCGGGAGATAAAGCGGCTTAGAGCCGCCACGCATCCGGTTAACTTTTGTATTTGTTTGAGGACTTTTGGGATATCCAATTGTGACAGAGCTCGGATCTTGGCTGGATTTGCTTCAATTCCTCTACCGGATACAATGAAGCCCAAGAGCTTTCCGGCTGGAACGCCGAAAACACATTTTTTTCGGGTTGAGCTTGATGTCGTATGTTCGGAGGTTATCAAATGTGAGCCTCAAGTCGTCTACTAGAGATTCGACATGTCTTGTTTTGACGACCACATCATCTACATATGCCTCCACTGGTTTGCCGATCTGGTTTGCCAGACATGTCTGAATCATGTGCTGATATGTTGCGCCGACGTTTTTGAGCCCGAAGGGCATTGTGTTGAAGCAGAATGGGCCGTATGGTGTGACAAATGCCGTTGCGGCTTGGTCTGATTCTGCCATCTTGATTTGATGGTAGCCGGAATATGCGTCGAGGAAACACAACGAATCGTGTCCTGCGGTAGCGTCGATAATTTGATCGATGCGGTGGAGGGGGAAGGGATCCTTTGGGCAAGCCTTGTTAAGGTCTTTAAAATCAACGCATAGGCGCCAGAATTTGTCCTTCTTTAGTACCATCACCAGGTTTGCTAGCCAGTCCGGATGTTTTATATCTCTGATGAATCCGGCCTCCAATAGCTTTGCTAGCTCCTCTCCCATGGCCTGTCTCTTCGGTTCGGAAAAACGCTGAAGAGCTTGTTTGACAGGTTTGAATCCTTTTAGTATATTTAAGCTGTGCTCGGCCAGCCTGCGTGGGATTCCTGGCATGTCTGAAGGGTGCCAGGCGAAAATGTCCCAGTTCTCTCGTAGGAACTCTCGCAGTGCGGCGTCTACATCAGGGTTTAAATGTGCCCCGATGGAAGCTGTTTTATTGGGGTCCGTTGGATGGACCTGGAATTTGACTATTTCGTCCGCCGGTTTAAAGGAGGTGGACTTGGATCTTTTGTCGAGTACCACATCGTCCCTATTCATCGTGGGGCGCAGCGCAGTCAGTTCCTCAGCCGCTAGGGCTTTGGATAGTGCATCAAGGGACAGTGCGGCTGTCTTGTTTTCGGTGCGGAGTGCTATGTCCGGATCACTAGCGAGAGTGATGATCCCGTTAGGCCCGGGCATCTTGAGCCTCATGTACCCGTAATGGGGTATTGCTTGAAAGATTGTAAACGCTTCCCGCCCTAGCAGAGCGTGATAACCGCTGCTGAACGGAGCCACATGGAACGTGACCTCTTCGGATCTGTAATTATCCGGCATGCCGAACACCACATCTAGTGTGATTTTTCCTGTACAGCGCGCTTCCCGACTGGGGATTATTCCTCTAAAGGTTGTGCTGCTTCGCTCAATGCGGTTCCAGTCTATTTCCATTTTTTGAAGGGTTTCCTCGTAAATGAGGTTCAATCCGCTGCCGCCGTCCATGAGTACCTTGGTAAGACGAAAGTCGTCCACTATTGGACTGAGGACCAATGCGGCTGGTGCTCGGACTATTCGGAATTTAGGTTCATCACTGGCGTTAAAGGTAATAGCCGTGTCACTCCATGGGTTTATTGTTGCTACTTGGTAGACTTCGGCAAGGCTGCGGAGTGTCCTTTTCCGCATATTATTTGATGTAAAAGTCTCGAAGACTGTTAATACCGTATTGGTGTCTCTGGGGTGGCTTTCTGTGGCCTCCGGAATTAGGAGATCTTCGCCAATTTTGGCCACCTGCCGGAGTATCCAACATGCTCTAAGGCTGTGAGTTGGTGTGGCGTCCTCTGTACTGTGAATTTTACAGGGTCCATTGAGCCATCCTTTCAGTACGGTTCCATGCCCTGTAGAGGGTTTTTGCTTTTTGGTGTTTGACCCCGGTGTGTGGCGATGATGCACCCTTTTATTTCGGACTGGGTTTGTATTCAGGGTCGGATCGTCCCAAAATTTTATTTCGGTTTTCCAGGCGCTTTTCATCGCACAGTACTTTCGTACGATTGACGCCAAGTCAGCGAAGCGTGTAATATCACGGCGACTTATGGCGTTGAGGATTCCCTAGTCCGTGCAATTATTGCAGAAGATTGAGATTGCGTCTTCCTCGCGGCAGTCCCTTATCATGTTCCTAATCAGGAGGAATCTGGCCCAGTAATGATGTACTGTTTCTTCGGGCTCTTGCCTGATTTGGGATAGATCGCTTGTGTTCGGGTGGGTGGGTGGAATTAAATCCGAAGCCTCACCCAATCTAAGGCTCAGAGGCTGAGGAGTTTCCGAACTCGAAAATTTGGATTCCTGGATGTTGTCCAATGAATCCAGCCCGTCGCCTGACTCTAAGTTCAGGTCTTGAGTGATATCCTCCCCTCCGTGGGTATCCGGCTTGGAGGGATCGGGAATCCGGGTGTAGCTACTCCTTAAGATAGATGAAGGGTCGCCGCACTGTCTCTCTACCACGGCAACGTGATGGGTAACTTGGGGAGAGTTAATCTCTCTCAGATCGGGTTTAGCCCCAATCTGGTCGTAATCCGTAGCGATTCCCAGGGCGGCGATGCGATCCAAGAGCTCGTTTATGGAGGAGAGCTCCATTGGATCTAACTGCTCGGCAAGTTCCGAGCTGACATGAAGATTGTTTTCGATGGCTCGAGAGGTCATCGTCGGCGTAGAAGCCGAACATGCGGTCATAAGAAAACCACCTAGCCGGAGGGTTTGGCCGACAGCCAAAACTCCCTTAGCAATGGTGCCGTCTTTAAAGACGGGGCGAAGCATCCTTCCTGATGGCGACGACACAGAGGAACTCTCAATGAAAGCACCAATGTCGGTGTCAAAACCGGCGGATCTCAGGTAGGGAGTCCCGAACTGTGCGTCTAGACCGGATGGTAACAGGAGGCAAGGGACATGAAGCTTTACCCACGTTCGGACCCTCTCGATGGAGGTAAAACCCTACGTCCTGCTTGATTAATATGGATGATATGGGTAGTACAAGAGTAGATCTACCACGAGATCGGAGAGGCTAAACCCTAGAAGCTAGTCTATGGTATGATTGTTGTTCTGTATGTTGTCCTACGGACTAAAACCCTCCGGTTTATATAGACACCGGATAGGGTTAGGGTTACACAAAGTCGGTTACAATGGTAGGAGATCTACATATTCGTATCACCAAGCTTGCCTTTCACGCCAAGGAAAGTCCCTTCCGGACACGAGACGCAGTCTTCAATCTTGTATCTTCATAGTCCAGGAGTCCGGCTGAAGGTATAGTCCGGCTATCCGGACACCCCCCTAATCCAGGACTCCCTCACCCGGCGATGCTACAGCATCTGCATGCTCCGACTGCATCACCACCGCGTTCCATGATGCTTGGCGGCTCTGCGGATCGCAAATGGACATGCATTTCTTGTATGGGGACTGCATCGTCCACGTCTCCACCGAGGACCTTGTCTACAACTCCAGTTTTGTGCTACACAGGTTGCTGATCTTTGCGGACACTAAGGATCCCAGCAATCAACGCTATGGGATCACCAACTTCACCGACGCCACCATTGATGGCAACATCAAGGTGCTGCTCCAAGAGACAGCCAAACAGGCAGCCTACAACTCTACAATGATGTACGCCACCGGCCGCATGGATTTATCCGAGGAACTCCCGCTGCTCTACTCTATGGCGCAGTGCAACCTGGACCTACAATCAATTGACTGCTGGAATTGCCTCGAAAATATCAGGAGCGCAGCAAGGGGTTTCTTCCACAAGCAACATGGTGAATGGATTGCTGGTATGTGGTGCAATTTTAGGTACAGCACGTATCAGTTCTACAATGGCCAGCCCACGAAGCAGACCATCTGGTCGGATGTTGTAGATCCAACAACAAACATGCCGGCGCCAGCAGCGGCGGAGACAGGACCCAGGCCGGGGGGGCCTGGGCCTGGGGCGTGAAGTTTTGTTTCTTTGTTAACTGTAGTGATTTTGTACTGTTTGGACACTGTTTAACACTGTAGCGACGAAGCAGGCCCGGGGCGCAGTGTTAGCCTGGCTCCGCCCCTGGGCGCCAGGGCCGGTTGGTGTTCCAAGGCAGAAAGATAAGAGTAAGACAATATGTTAGTTCTTTCCCCAAAACTAGCCTAGTCTTCCTTTTTCCTTGTTCTAAAGAGCATTTTCCCCATATCTTATATCTGTTTGTATTCATATTATCCCTATCACATCTTTATTACACAGAAATTGGTGCCCATCACACTCAAGCATCATTAGACTCAATGAAATTGACTATTCCAAAACTTCATTTAACTCGATGCTTGAGTCTGATGGGAACCCAGTTGACGAGTAGATTTGTGCTGGAACAGTGAGCGGGTTATGGGTACAGACTACAGAGCACCTTTCGATATAGATCTAATGACCGCAAATTAATTTTGATGATTCTGAAAGACATAATTAATTCACCCGTATAGATCTAATGACCGCAAATCAATTTTGATGATTCTGGAAGACATAATTAATTCACCTGGGTGGGGTGACTGATACCCTTTGATCAACGCTTTAATTCAACAACCATGCTTGCGATGCAGCCTTAGACTATATTGTATGTTGAAATATTCTTTATAACATACAGAAAATGTCCATTTTTCAACACTAAACTATTACAAAAGTTTGTATTTCCCTTAACATCCAAAACCGGTTGTGCTCAGCCTTGAACTGTTGGATCCGTTCAATTTACCCCATTGGTCCTGTTCCAAGTTGTTTTAGCTGACTCAGACGACACGTGATGTACCTCTATACGTCGGCAAATTCCCATCTCGGTAGCTTGAGTAAAAAAAACACAGAAACTAATTCTCACAATACTATTTTCTGATCTCCCTGGTTTTTTTGCATTTTTTAAATGTTTCATATTTTTTTATCTTCACTTAAGCTGCAAACATGGCAAGGGGCTGCCATGCAGAAGTGATGCTACGTGTCTACCACGTGTCATCCAAATCAGCTCAAAACCGCTTGGGATAGGGCCAAAGGGCTACAGTGAACAGATTCAATCTTTCAAGGTTAAAAACAACTGGTTTCAGATCTTAAGGTTGAAAAGTGAACTTTTGCAACAAGAGGTTATAATATGTTAGAATATTCCTCAAAACATAAATATCAAAGTTTATTGTGTAGTTACATTTCGTTGATTTGTCTAATCAACTAACCACCTATGTTTGTGTGAAATCTTTCGTTTAGGGCATATAATAAAGGTATGGATCATTACCACTGCTATGCTTCTACTAGCATCATTTTTGTGCTTCATCGTATGGTTTAAACTAGTCAAAAGGAACATTAAAGGTTAGTTATGGAAATGCTGCTGTACTCACAAATCTCTTAGGCTGTTTAGATTCATATATATTCGCTTACCTGAAAGGATTACATAAACTCTGATTTTTGAATTTTGGTGAAGTGAGCTCTCAGGAAGATGAAGAGCTAGTCTGGGGGATAGGGAGGAGTTCAGAGCTCAAGCTTTTTAACTTTTCACAACTATCAGATGCTACGAGTAACTTCTCAGATGAAAATAAATTGGGGCAAGGTGGCTTTGGACCAGTATACAAGGTAAAAGAACACATTTATCCATGTACACAAAGAGAACAAAAATCGAACCTAGTCTGTATCGATAACTAATTTGTACGACCTAGTGGATTTTATACATGTACCTTTAATTTTACTCACAAGCATGGGGGGTTACTGATCAGAAGATAAGTAAACCGCTTCTATTTTGCAAGATGATATCACTGATCAAGCTCTTTTAAACCTCTACAGGGCCAGCTTCCTGAAGGTTTGGAAATAGCAATTAAGAGACTAGCTTCGCAGTCTGGGCAGGGTTTCACAGAGTTTAAAAATGAAGTCCAACTCATAGCCAAGCTCCAGCACACAAATTTGGTTAGGCTATTGGGATGTTGCTCTCAAGGAGAAGAGAAAGTATTAATCTATGAATATTTGGCAAATAAAAGCTTGGATTTCTTTATCTTTGGCATTACTCCTTGTAGTTTCCTGTTACAGACTATCGGTTAACTCTATCTACTAAAATTATCCCCACAACCTTCCTCCCCCTCTAATATACATATATCATTAACTTGTGTGCAGATGAAACTAAAAAGGCTTTATTGGAATGGAACAAAAGAAAAGCGATTATCGAAGGGATAGCACAAGGACTTCTATATTTGCATAAGCACTCTCGGTTACGTGTCATACATAGGGATCTTAAAGCTAGCAACATACTTTTGGACAGTGAAATGAATCCTAAAATATCAGATTTTGGGCTTGCAAAAATATTCAGCTCAAATGATACTGAAGGGAACACAAAAAGGATTGCTGGGACATAGTAAGCTCTTCTTACAAATTAGTGCATCCTGCACAAGTCAGCCAGATACAAAACACTGAAATAGAAGTTTATTTTTCCCCTATATTTTCAGTGGGTATATGGCTCCCGAGTATGCTTCAGAGGGTCTCTTCTCAATCAAATCTGATGTATTCAGCTTTGGTGTACTGATTCTTGAGATCATCCATGGAAAAAGGAACTCATGTTTCCATCAATTTGGGGACTTCTTCAACCTTCTTGGATATGTAAGTACTTTTTTGTATATAATTTTTAAAATTATTTGATTATCTGAAAACCATATTTAATACTGTATGTCTCTAAACTCTTGCTAGGCATGGAAGTTGTGGAAAGAGGAAAGATGCCTCGAGTTCGTCGATGAATCAATAGTTTCAGAGTCTGACACATTAGAGACGATGAGGTGTATCAACATCGCACTGCTCTGTGTGCAAGAGAATGCAGTTGACAGGCCCACCACAACAAGTGTGGTTGCGATGCTAAGCAGTGAAAGTATGACCCTGCCCGAACCTAAGCACCCAGCGTATTTCCACATAAGGGTAACAGAGGAAGAGCCCCCTAGTGCGAATGATGTGACAGTGTCTGCTCTACAAGGCAGGTAGTATCATCCTGCATGATTCGGTTTTTTTTTTTTTGTGCTGCTGCTTTGCTGAGGGAGCTCCTTCTGTTTTAACACTAAAGTTCTGACAGAAACATGCACAAACCTTTGGACTCTGGTTAAACATGGCATGAACGGAAGACAATCTACACATGTTCAAACAGTAAAAGATGACTAATCAGTGTTTATACTGTGATGTTGAATCATAAGCAAACACCTCAGCTGTTGATGACGAACTGTGAGTTAGAGTACATTTCAGGTTGGTGTTTCCCTTTGTGTACAAATAAAAAGGGTGGATTTAGATTATTCATCCAACCACATAAGCCTTTGTACAGAAACCATAAACATATGTGGGGCTATTTGGCATATGCACTGAATCGATTCAATGTAGTGGTTCCACTCGCCTCCAACCAAAAAAATAATAATCCCCAAAGCTGACCTCGTTTGATGGATCGATTCGTTTGACAGAAAAACAAACATACCTTTGGCATATGTGATATGTGGACTATTTGGCACATCCTGCCCTGCGTGATGTGTTTTTTGTGCCTCTAATTAGTGTCTTAGGTTAGGGGGCTCCTTTCGTTTGACAGAAACACACAAACACCTTTGGTTAAACGTGGCGTGAAAGGAAGACAATCTATCTACTCATTTTCAAACAGCGAAAGCAGATGGCTAATTAGTTTGCACATTGTGACGCTGAATCGGACGCGGACACCTTGGTTGCTAATTACTAGTGACAAATTCCCGTTGGTGAACGATGGATTGTGAAGTGCAGCACATTTGAGGTTGAAGTTTCTCTTTGTGCAGGAATGGTAATGCCTAGCACAAACAAAAATCCTAAGCATAAACATAAGGGGTGATGCATATTATTAGGCAGGCATAGAAGCTTTTGCACTGAAATCCTAAGCATAGACATCCCCGGTGCTGCGGAATGGCTATCTTTACTGAATCGACTCAACTCAGCGGTTCCATTCCCCCAACAAAAATCCCCAGAGCTAACCTCACGGGGTGGATGGAAGTCGCGGGCTACCTGTCATCTTCGGGCGAGGAGGAGGCAAGAAAGGCGCCGCCTCGAGCCACCCTCGCCGTCGCCGCCGACGCCGACCACCTCCGGATCCATCGGGGGAGAGCCGCCGGAGGTTGCTGCGAAAGATGCAGAGCATGCGGGGCACTGGCTAGAACAAACCAAGGAAGGGGGTGGAGATGTGACTGACTGACTGGGGTCGAATGGCGAGCCGCCGATGACGGTACGGGCACCATCCTATACCACGCGCAGGTCGCTAACCGCGTACCCTCCGCACCCGCTAGGCCGCTACGTACTGATTTTGGGCCCGCCCAAACCAGCTCCACTCCCAGACCGGGTTTTTTTTGCCTTTTTTATTGTTTCCCCTTACGGTTTTTTCTTTTTTTTATTTTAGTCATATCTCCTTTCTTTCTTCTTTATCGTTTTTTATTTTCATTTTTTCTTGTCAGTGTTTTATTTTCATTTCCTTTCTCATTTTATTTTATTTTTAATTTTAACTTCCCTTTCTTCGACATAAACATCTTTTCACATTCGTGCACATTTTTTTTCAAATATTGTACGTTTAATGATTTCGTATTTTTATGATTGTGACTTTTTAAAATTCATGAATATTTTCTGAAATCACGAAAAAAGTAATTTGCGATAAAAATTCGATTGCACGTTTTTATGAAATTATAAACATTTTCTAAATTCACAAACATTACAACAAAATTAGCGGATAATTTTATAATTTAACAAAATAATTAAATTTCTGAACATTTTATAAAAAAATCAACATTATTTGAATTTAGAAAACAATTTTTGAAATGCAT
The DNA here is from genome assembly GCF_003073215.2 of Triticum urartu. Classification (NCBI taxonomy): domain Eukaryota; kingdom Viridiplantae; phylum Streptophyta; class Magnoliopsida; order Poales; family Poaceae; genus Triticum; species Triticum urartu. The sequence continues at coordinate 50,103,152 of NC_053028.1, read as the reverse complement.
GTATATTTTTATGAAATAAATGAACATTTTTTGCATCGATGAACATTTTTTTATTCACAATCATTTGTTAGTTTTTGTGAACAAATTTCTAACAATATATGACCATTTTCTTACATCGGCAAACTTTTTCTGATTTGATGAACATCTCTTGAATCGTTGGACATTTTTTGAATTGGAGAAGATTTTTTGAATTGGCCGATATTTTTTTAGTTCATGAACATTTTTTTGTTTGGTGAACATTTTTCCGAATTCATAAACATTTCCCGAATCAGATAATTTTTTATGAATCATGGAACTCCTTTTATAATTCACGATCATTTTTTATTTATGTGAAGATTTTTAGAAAAATTATGATTTTTTTAGTTCATGACCATTTTTTGAATATATGAACATTTTCACGAAATCTCACACATATTATGATTTCAAAAAATAATACATAATTTATAAAAAAATAGAAATTTTTCGAAATACCAAATTACTGGGAATACAAAAAAAGAACATAATAGAAAAAACAAAAAGAAAATAGCAAATAAAAAACAGGGATCATCCAGCCTTGCTCATGGGCCAAAGCATCACACGCCTAATAGGAGGTCTCTGACGGCACCACATAGGCTGGTAGTAGTTCTTTTCGCTGGCCTTTTATGTCGTGAAATGTTAACTCGTGAACTTTCCTACAGCCATTTTATTCAGGTCACGTGGATGCTAATTTTTGTAAATCGCTGGCATATTTTATGTTACGTGACAACTTTTTCTTCCGGTCAATGGGCTGACCAAATCGCTCGCTAGCCTCTGTGTGGCAGGGTGACAGTCTGCTGCACAGAGCGGCACTTTTTTTTTTTTGAGGGGACACAGAGCGGCAAATAGGGTTTGTGTCGAGAAACACTTGTATGGTGGGTGGAGATGAGCCCCCGAGCCAGCTTGATGAGTTTGGATTTGGGCCAAGCTTTTTGTCCCCACAGGGCCCAAGCAAAACACAAGCTTATGGACCAAATCTTCTGCATCCGGCGGAAAGTCGGCCTGCGAGCCTAGTGCAGCCAACTGACCGATGATTCCACTAAGGGCTTCTTTGATTCAAAGAAATTCTATTTGATTCTTGAATGATTGAAATCCTTAGAAAAAATTTCTATGTTGGTCCCTTGATTCATAGGATTGGATCCTATAGGAATTTTTTTTATGAAATCTCTTGTACTACATTGCATAGGTAATCTAATAACATGCACTTCAATCTCTTTCTACAATTTCTTTATAATTTTTTCTATGACATCAAACACTTCTTACTTATTTTATAGGATTCAAGTGGGTGCCCCACTCCAATCCTACATTTTTTCTTCTATTCCTATGTTTTTAAAATCGTGTGAATCAAAGAGGCCCTAAATAATACTTCCTCCGTTCTTAAATATTTGTCTTTCTAGATATTTCAATAAGAGACTACATACAGAGCAAAATGAGTGAATCTACACTCTAAAATATGTCTAGATACATCCGTATGTGATAGCCATTTAAAATGTCTAGAAAGACAATTATTTAGGAACGGAAGGAGTAGTAAAATTGACTGAGGATGGCAGTTTGCCGAGTACGCGCGCATGCGACTGACCACGCGGACCTGGTATGTCGGGCGACCGAGCCAAAGCCATCACATGCTCCGACGCAGTGAGGCCAACTTCATCGCGCGACCCTATCTTGTCTGTGTGCGTCTGTTTGGGGTAAAACGGACGAATAGTGCGGCCCAGCGCGCGGCCTCAAACGGACAAATGTCCGGATTCTGTCCGTTTTCGACCCATCCCCGGCTCAAACTTGCGCTAGGTTTGGGGTGAAATGGACGCGCGCGGACGGCCTCGGCGCACGCCCTTGTCCCCCCCCCCCCCCCCCCCCCCCCGTGGCCCGCCTGTCGGGGACACTAGCAGTCCCTCCGCTCCCAACGCTTCCACCCTCTCTCTCCCGCCCCGCCCCGCCGCCGGCGCCGCCGCTATTCTCCGGCCGCCTCCTCACCGCGTAGCCCCCGGCCGTCCCTACCAAACCACGTCTCGACATGGCCGCCACCGCGCCCGGGCTTTGGCCATAGTTTTGGCCGTCGATCGAGGTGATTGGTCGTCACCGTCTTTGCCGGTCGCAGAGGGGAGACGACTGACGGTGATGTACCACGGCGGCCTCGGCAGTTTCCGATGAGAGCTCCAGAGCGGCCAGTAGCCGGCTGGCAACTACCCCTGCAGCGTCGAGGTGATCATCGCGGCCTCTTCGCCACCACGACCGCAAGGTGTTCGACATTTTTCGGCATGGCAGGTTCTTTGGATATGGCATTCTTTCTTCGACATGGCAGGTTTTCACAATGATATCAACGTGCTGCAGCGTTCTCCAATCTTCGCGAGGCTTGCAGAAGGCCACTCCCCACCTGACAACTTTGAGATCAGCGGCCACCAGTACAACAAGGGATACTATCTAGCAGATGGTATATATCCTCAGTGGTCAACTTTTGTGAAGACAATCTCGAAACCCCAACGTGAGAAGAGAAAGAGATTTGCCCAAATGCAAGAGAGTGTTAGAAAGGATGTGGAACGTGCTTTTGGTGTGCTTCAATCCCGCTGGGGTATCGTTTGAAACCCTGCACTGTCATGGGATGAAAGGAAGCTTTGGGAGGTGATGACTACTTGTGTGATCATGCACAGCATGATTGTCGAGGACGAGCGTGGCGAGAGTATCTTCGACCAAGGATTTGATTATCAAGGTGAAAATATTGAGCCCCTGCACCAAGACCCGGCCATATTTGAACAGTTTGCCCAATTCCACCGTGAGATGCGTGATTGGCACACTCATTTGAATCTTCAAAATGACTTGGTAGAGCACGTGTGGGATCACATTGGCAACCAATAGATGTATTGGTCCATTTTATGTTCAGTGCAGACAATTTCGATTTGGTTGTAAAACTATTTTAATTTTCAGACAAACATTTGGGTTGTAAAAACTAGTTTTGATGGAAATATAGGCATTTTTGGCCGCGATGGACAGGATGGGGCAAAAGGGACGGGACCGTGCACCCATCGCATCCCAGGACACGCCCGGACACTACCCCAAATCCCTACCCAAACGGACAGAATCCGGACAAAACAGACTTTCGTTTGGGATCGCAAGGTGGAGTTGGCCCGAGGAGGCGTACGTGCGGCACAGTCACGGTCGGATTAAACTACACGAGCCCCCACACATGGGCAGGCAAATGATTGCCCCGCCCGCCGTGGAACCACCGGAGAGCACCACCACCTCGGCTCGCTGTCCGCCAGGAGGATCTTTATCGCGTCGCTGACTCGAGGTAGGTGTAGCGGCTGCTGGCCGGAGCTTGATCTGGCTAGCTTTCTCCCAACTGCGGATCTGAGAAATTAAATCGACACCACGACATGTTTGGTTCATCATCTTCATCTCATAGAAAACGATACCAGAGGATTCAGATACAATGATGACACGCATTCCTTCCAACCAATGCAAAGATTGCTTAAAAAAAACCAATGCAAAGATGCCTTGACGCTGCGATAATGTGGTAGAGATTAATCAGTGGTCAAATGGAAGTCGTACGTGGTATCATTGGAGATGCCGCACTGTATAACGTATTCATGCAACTTGCACGTACGGAGCAATGTATGCAGTACTTTGGAGTTTAGTCCTGCCTGCCTATACACTCATCACCACCAAAGGGATATGTGCGGCCGCAAATGATTTAGTGGATCGCCAGATAGCTCGCTAGCTAATCAAGCTCCCACAGATAGATCGATCGGAGGGAGGGCCCCTGATGATGGAGTTTGTTACAAAGTGCACTTAGGCAGCCGTTGTATTAGTAGCACACCATCCATTTATATGATTCGAATATACAGTATAGCATGCCCTTGTCGGGCTAATAATACAAGGTTAGTACAAACCAAGCCATGGCTAGCTAGCTACCAGTAAGATTTCGTTGCACATTATTTGTCGCGTCAGCGAGCTAGCTTGCTAGTCAATGACTATCAAATACTCCTATGTGCTAACCGACGCATGCAATTATTCTGTACTAGAGATCATGGTGCATGATTAACGATTAGTTACGGCGTTTGTTCCTGCAACTATATAGGCTTTAGTTTCTGTTCTGCAATGTTTAGCGACCACAAATATATTCTCTCGAGATAGAGTAGTAGATTAGATGCGCTAACAGGCCAACGGGTAGGTAGCTAAGCGAGCTGGGCTGGACAGTCACGAGAATCAGACCGTACTACCATGGAATTACCGACAAATTAACTTCTCTACGGCCGAGTCACCACGGCCATGATCATCCATTCGTCCATGTTGATGCCAACAAATCTCTGTATATCGATCATGCGTGTATGACCTGCCTTGTTGTACTTGCTTTAGACTAAATAAATGTCCCCTAAACTTTTGAAAATCTGCATAGCTAAATCGAATGGAAAATATATTGGTAATGGAGGATGATCTTTGCATCGATTTACAAAACATTGTGTTATTAATTATTAAAAAAGCATAGATATCAAATGAAAACATGTTTCCCCATATTTGATTAGTGAATGTTTAGGAAGTTGAGCCGGTGACGCACCAGCAAGAGAAGGAGTGAATGTTTGGGTCTTCAAATTGTCTCCCTCTATAGAAACCTTAGCCGCCATTGCTCCACCCATTGACTCCCTGATAGTGAGGCCACATGTCTACTCCTCCTCTGTCTACCACTTCAGCGGCAGGAGGGTAGAAACCCCCGATTCCTGTTGCAACATTGTAGTTAGGTCTGTGGCAATAACGCTAGTGATGGTGGTGATCGCTGCGTCATGCAGATCAGGAATAAGATTTCCCTGACTCCCGGTCCACGTCATCTTCTGTGATATTGGTGGGGGTAGAGGAGGTCGATGTATCGTCTTGTTGTTGGTCTTCTAGGGTGGTCGATATGATTGTGTCTTCCTGTTACGAAGTGCTCTTCGAAGGCCTCTTTCAGTGGAGCGGACGGTTCTGCTTTGTGTCTTGGTCCTTTGGCTCCTTCCCCTACTTGCGACATTTAGCTAGCTTCATTGTCACCGAGATTATGAGGTTGGGTCTCCCTGGATCTGTCTCGCTAGATTTGGGGTGGTCGTTTATACCTCTTCTTTGGGATGACAATCTCTTTACCATATCACTGTTGTAGCGCTTTATAGCTCCGAGCAGTGACTTTCCGACGACTACCTCAAAAATGTTTCCTTTTCTCCAATTGTATTTGGGAGGTCTACATGGGGCATCGAGTATCGCTCATGGTGCACCAACGGAGAGCGCAGGAGGAAGACAACATCAATTTTCCCTTATGACTTATGTGTAATATTTAATTTTTATTAGATGGTGGGTGCCTCTAATATATGGCACTTGTTGTTTCAAAACAAAAGAAACCCATTTTTTACTTCCTCATATAACGTGTGTTTCTCTCGGTGGAGTACCATTGTGTTTTTTCTGGTTTCGAGGGTGATCTACTTGTCGATGGTGGTATGGTTGTTGCTCGTTGCCTACACCCCACCCCATCCCTCAACCCAAATAAAAGTACCAAGGGCCCGATGGCGAAAGGCGGTGGACGGGGAGATTATGTTTATGGGGTCCTATGTGTTATGTTCCTCGCTTAGTGACACATATGTCATATCACTCTTCCAAAGATTGCAGGGAAGGTGGTAGTGCAAGCCCTAAAAGCACTCTTTCAAAGATATCTTCCTGAGTGGAGTGTGTGAAATGAAGAAGAGAAAAGGAGGTGATAATACTTCGCATTGACAGGCCCAGGTAAGAGCCCACTATGCATTCAAATGTTCCTTCCTTTTCCACGTAGAGTATGAGCCGACTAGACCTGGCATGAGCAACCCCGCTTGATAGGCCGGTGTTCAGGCATGGCTCAGGTCTCGATTTTCCCACTAAACCTCAGCGTAAAAACTGAAAAAGCACGAGCAGATGTTTCTTTTAAGAAAAATATGTTTGATTCTTTGTTATCTTATCTCTAAATCATTGTTTCATATTGTTGGTCTAGGAACAGCTTTTTCTGGGCCTTGGGCCGGGCTTAACATTCATATTTTGTTTTGAAAAGCCCGGTACAACCCATGGGATGCCCAACGAGTTGACTAGTGCCGGGAGCAGCTATGTATCACCTGTTGCGGGACCGAAGGTGGTCTTGCCTCAAGGGCGCCCTCAGTCGCTACTATTGGGCCTGACCAAGTAGCTTCTTGCACGTTAGTTCGTTCTTCTTATTGTGTATTCATATTTTGGGAAATATTCTAGTAGATATATTCCCACACTTAAAATTACTTCAAATTTTGAAATGCTAATTTTAAAAATGTTAACGATTTTAAAAAATATTAGCATGGTTTCAAAAATGCTGCTAGCATTCAAAAGAAAATTTATGACATTTTAAAATGTTCACACATTCAAAAAAAAATTTAAAAATGTACTTTTAATAAATATATTTTTACCATGAAAAGAATTGTATGTAATTCAAAGAAAATATTAACGCATTCACAAAAATATTCATTTTAAAAATGTTGTATACAATGTACAAAATGTTCTCGTCGTTTGAACAAACGTTTCCACACGTATTTAAAAAAAATCTGTAGCACATATTCAAAATAATGTACAAAACACGTATGTAGAAAAATGTTAATCATGTATTTGAAAATTATTGAATGTGTATTTTTTCAGTTGAACACGAAAAATGCACAGCCTGGGTTAAAAAATCGACATGTATCAAAAACAAGTGGTGAAAAAGAAAAGAAAATCTGATAGAAAAACACAAACAAATAAAAGAAGCAGAAACAAACCACACGAAAGGTTCTGAAACCTGTCCGTCCTAATCCATAGAACCTTTCTAAAACCGATACAGTATCTACAGTGTTGGGTCGGCCTGTTTGGTGGATTCCCCGGCTCCGCCACATGCGCCCGCTGCATACGGCTACATGCTGGTTCGCCCCCGACTTGGTCCCCAAGAATTATTCAGCGGCCAGAGCATTAGCAGCAATGGTTAGTGGGAAATGGAATCTCCTCCGCTTGCTTGAATAAAAACTCCTGTACCACTACTGGCCCTTCCCGCCGTTCCTCTACCTGTTTGATTGATTAGTTTGTTAGTTCCTGCTAGATCAGGGCTGCTGTTCAAGGCAAGTCCAACCCCTTTTTTTTATCACATTTATAAATGGCTTTAAAATACTCTATGCAAAGGCACAATTAGGGAAATCTGTGGCTTTAAGTCCAACCCTTTTTATATGCCATTTATGTTTGTATGTATGACTTAAAAACATACATATAGAGGCCCAAGTAGGATCTATACCTTTGGTGGATTTATACTCCATACTAGTAAACTTTTTCAATAATTAGTGTATATATACTGGATTTTTCGCTGGTTATTTTTATTGATTTTTCCTGTTTGATTAATTTTGACAGCATAGAAATTCTTTTATTAGTATGTATGCTAACAAAGTGACAAAAATGCAGCCAATATTTTTGTGTTAGATACTGATAATGGGATGAAGAATATGTCGTGTTTTATCTTTTTGTACGGATGTGATTGTAAGGACCTGTGATACTTAATATATGGCCTTTACGCCTTTTCACACACACAAAATTGTCATGGAGAAATATAGCCAACTGTTTTGTGTTAGATACTGATAATTGGATGTTGGTGCAGAAATGTTAGGAGAGAATCATTTTGCTGCACATAAGTTTCATTGGTATATCAACATAAAAATATCGCCACCTATCTTGTGTTAGATACTGATGAAACACAAAAATAGAACCATTGGTAGAAGAAGCGAATATTTGGATGCGATTCCTGAAGAAAATGTGGGAAGAGAATCATCTGGTACTTCAGTACACTATGTGCACATGTCATTATTAGCAATATATATTGAACATGTATATCTGTACACATAATAATACTACTAGCTAGTAATACCATATTCTCACTTGCACGCACGTACCTCCGCAACAACTAGTTTTTTTTTTCGAAACGGAGGCAAAAGATTTGCCTCATCAATTAATTAAGCAGAAGAGAATTGCGCAGTTAATTAACGGAAAACCAGGCAAAAATCGATACAGACCAACTACAGATGGACTACTCACAGAGTGACCACCATACCCAACACCTAACGTTCACCAACCCGCACACTGTTACAACATGAAGACACACCAACGAGAGTAACTCTGCTGAAAACCACGGGCACCACCAAATCCACGAAGACAAGCCAGACCATAAGGACAACCCAAGAGATTGGTAACCATCCATCAAGCAGCTGCGGAAGCCTTTCTTGTGGCGTCACTCTTCTTTCCTTTGCTCCTGAGAGCCTCCTCCACAATCTCCTTGCCAGATCCAGGGCTCACCCTCTCCAAACGTTTGAGCAAGCTGTGAAGCTCTATTTCGAAGAGAATCTCATTGAACTTGTCACGCACAGAAACCTGCCCAATGGTCACATGCGAGTGGGTGATTGCAACATCGGAACCTCCACGCTCAACAGAGGCGAGCGACTGGTTGGGCTCCGAAGGATCAGGCGCCAACGCACCAACCGCCTCAACATCATCAGTCACGGGTACCACTGGCACGATGGACTCAAGCGTCTCCAGTTGCTCACATGAAAGAGCCTCGGAGTTAGGTGCCAACACACCTATCTCATCAACCTCACCACTCAAAGACGCCACATGCACAATGGCCATAGATGAGGCATTGACAGAACCAACCAAGTCTCCACAACCCGGAATGGCGGGCGACTGATAGGACTCTGACGGTGGTAGTGAAGGTGGCATGGCCACCACCAAGGACTCCAATGCGCTCAACTCCATCGGTAACACCATAGATGATTCCTCATAAAGCTCCTGCAACTCGGGCATAATCTGCAGAACTGGAGCTACGACCTCCGTGATAACCACATTCCCACGAACAAGCGGCGTCACATGCAGAGCACGAGGAGAAAAATCTCCAAAGCAACATTCAGCATCCTCATCAATGGAACCAACCTGGAGCTCAGGCAGCAAAGGCACAACCGATGCAACCTCAAACTTGGCTAGAGGGTCGCGAAGCTCAGTGCGGAGCAGCTCAACCTCCTGAAGGAGCTCCGTGCGCAGCAGGGCAAGCTGCGACTCCAAAGCAGACACCAAAGAGGTGCAGACATTGGAATCCTTGCAACACCCAGATTGAGACCTTGGCGGCACCGACACACACAACGACGAGTGGCCCACAACCTCAACCCAACTCCTGGCCAGCGAAGGACAAGGCTGGACGGGCGGGGAGCGGCTCCGCTGACGAGGAGCACATGTGACCGGAGAGCCACCGCGAGCGACCGGAGAGCGGTCGCGAGCAACCGGAGAGCGAGCACGACAGAACCTCTCCTGATGACCAGGGCGACGACAGCAAATGCATCTGAATGGATCACGGCATGCACTGACTTGGTGGCCATGCTCGAGGCAACGAAAGCACCTTCCTCGAGCCCAACGCTTGAAGGCGAGGCTACGCTCGAGACCTTCCCTCGACGGCTCGGGGGGAGCTCGTCGGCCGGAACGTCGCCCCCGACCCACATGCACCCAGCCCGCCCCGGCTACAATAGCGGCGGTGGCAATAGAGAGGCCGTTGCATGCCGACACTAAAGAGGGAGCTAGGCAGCAGAATCATTTAGGGGTTGTTTGGTTCTAGGCCTAGTATTGTCACACTTTAGCCACACATTTTTACCAACCTTGCCTAAGATTAGTTCATCAAAATGAGAGTCACAAGTTGGCAAGCTTAAGGGAATCTTGCCACACTTTTTGTGTATATGTTATGTAGGGCTCAAATGTGACTTACCATTGAACCAAACACTCATCTAAATTAGTCAAATTTGCCTAACTTTAGGTGTGGCAACCTTTGACAAAGTTAGTCACAAACCAAACAACCCCTTAGTCGCCAGCAAGACAGCAACGACCGCATTTAGCTCGATAGGGACACACCTGACAGTCTGATGAGACAGGAACCATGTGATGTGTGTGTGTGAGATCCGTCGCATGCAGCACACAATGATTCGCCGGTTAGTGTTGGTCCTAGTCCGCTCATCATGTCGACGATGATGAGCTCGCCTCGCTTGCGAGTTGTGAGCTGGATGGATACACAAATCTCGGGTCGGATGGATGGATGGATGGATGGATGCATGCATGCATGATTTCCACCACATGCCATTTGCCGCAAAGGGAAATTATATGGGGGCAGGGCGGACTGCTGATCAGAACTGATCTAACCGTGCATGTATATACTCCCTTCATTTCTTTTTCCTCCGCATATAAAATTTGGTCAAAGTTAAACTGCACAAAGTTTGATCAAATTTATATAAAAGTATATGAACATTTACAATACTAAAATTAAATAGTATAAACATACGTTTCATGGTGCATCTGATAATATTGATTTCATATTGTGAATGTTTATATTTTTAATATAAAGTTAGTCAAACTCTACAAAGCTTGACTTTGATCAAACCTTATATGCAGACTAAAAAGAAATGGAGGGAGTACTCCCCAAATATACGGTAGATGTCAAATATAAACTAAATTTGATTTAGTTTGAATCTAACCAAAAAGTTTCTACGTACAAAATATTTTGGTGCCTACCAAATACCGACATTGAAAATAAATGTAACGGTATTTTTATCGTAAGTCAATGTGATTTAAACAAACAGTAATTTGTTAATTTGGTTGAAACCATCCCAAGTTTAACGTAAGCAATATTTTGTTAATTCCTATATATTCTTGTATTCCCCAAAATTTCGGTGCAAATATGAACCTTGTTTGCTAATTCTACAATACTCCCTCCATCCCTTTATGTAAGGTGTATATTATTTTTTACACGGTAACCAAGGCACATAGTTCTACACATGTTCGGGGGAAATTAACCTTGTCTAAATCATTGATTAGCGGCAACTAAATCATTTATGCTAGGAAAGTAAGAGATGCACGCAATCAGAAGAGAGATACTTTCCCTTTCCTCTTTACAATAAGAGATGCATGCAATCAGGGGAAACATACTTTTCTTTATTTGAAAGCTAACAACGGAATTACGAGGAATTAGAAGAAATGCATCTTACATTGTGGAATTTTATCAAAAAACAAATAAACCTTATATAAGGAAACAGATGGAGTATTTATGAGTGGAATTTATTGGGCTAGGCTTGGTGAAACACAGGGAGGATCTTTTATATATGTGGCACTAAAAAGAGATTTTGAAGCTTTGGTTACCTTTTTAGTTGAGAAATGTTACCTGGCATACGTCAGCCTGGAGACAAGAACCAGCGAATGCCCTTTCCATGGTCCGACCTGGCGGCACAAATCTTAGCGCACATTGGGTGCCAGGTCAGCTCTCCTTTGTCGTTCCCTATTTCAACTATGCTAGCGAACATACCTTTTTTATTTCTTCAAAGAAAATGGTCGCCCACGAGGACTCAAATTCGCGCCCTCACAGGGGAGCACCATGCACACTGACCACTTGGGCTGAAGCTGGATTTGTGAACAATTGCGCACAAACATATTTGTGTACGTATATTTGAATATTTGATTTTATATTTATTTTTTCATTTGGACAAAAATCCATAAGTCCTGTTTTTTTCATTTTGTAAATAATTTTTTCTATTGGTGCTTCTTTTCCTAAACTCGTCATGTGGATATTTATTATACGTAACTTGGTTTTATTAAAAATATGACATTATTTCTCCCAAAACATCGCATTTATTACTATCTTAGATGGCACTTTTGATTAAGAGCATGAGATTTTAACAATTAATAACACGACATTTTTATTATTAAGAGCATGGCATTTTTATTTTCAGCGGCATGGGAGTTTTTATTATTATTAAGCGCATGGCATTTTTATTAATAATAGGATGGCATTTTTATTATTGAGAGGATGACATTTGAACTATTGAGAGTATGGGTTCGATTCCCAGACACTCCTTTTTAGCTTTCTTTTGTTATCACGATGGTATCTCCTTTTACATGGCAATTTTTTCTTAAAAAATAACATGGTAGTTTATATTTTTATTATTATTTAAGAGATGACAACTTTTATTATTAAGAGATGGAATTGTTAAATTTTAAGAGTCCATTTTTTATTAAGAGATGACAACTTTTATTATTAAGAGATGGAATTGTTAAATTTTAAGAGAATCCATTTTTTATTAAGAGATGCCATTTTTATATTTTAAGAGATGATATTTTTATTATTAAGAATGGTATTTTTAATATTAAGAGATGACATTATTATTATTAAGTTATGTCATTTTATTATTAAAGATGTATGTTTTTTATTATTAAGAGATGGCATTTTTATATTTTAAGATATGGCATTTTTGCAGGATGGCATTTTACCGGATGACAGTTTTTAAAGTTTAACATGGCATCCTTATAGCATGGCAGTTTTTATAGTTTAGCATGGCAATTTTATTTTATTTTCTAGATCATAGGATTTTTTTTATCATACTCATTGTAAATTTACAAATTAGAGCAATGTCATTTTTTATATAATAGCATGGCATTTTCATAATTCAGATCAGGGACAAATTTGTTTTTGTCTAAGATGGCAGTTTTTTGATCGGATATGGCTTTTATTTAGTTTTTATATACATCACGGCAAATCTTATTTTTACATTTTTTGTGTATAAAATAAATGTAGTTGTGCCTAAAGGCCTGGGGAAGCTAAAGGCGGCCTCTCTGGGCTGGTTCGTTGGCTCCGTAGTGAACGAAACGTTCGCTTGTCAAATCGACAAGCCATCCAGATATTAGGGCCCTTTTTGTTTATTGGTGTCTCAATCGATATATGCATTTTAGTCACCTTTTGTTATTATTTTATTTTTATATTTGTTGCGATTGCACCTTTTTTTATGCACAGTTTGTATGTGCGATCACTCTTTTTTTCCCCTGTAAATGACCGTCTGCTCAACTGCAAATTTGGTTGTGTAACCGCACTTTACTCAACAAAAAGTTGCATGCGCCGTAGACACTCCATTACTCAACATCTAAGAACAATCAGACATGATTAGTTTCAACACGCATAGGAGGAATCAAAGGCGTGCAAGTGAAAAAAAAACTACCCAGCTGGTCCTCCCCTACCATGTTGCGATCTATGCCAATTTCATGATGGAACCTCTGGAATGAGGCTTAATAATCACAGCCCTGATCTCCTCCAAAAGCACCATGGTAAAGCTGTAATCATGCGATGCAACAGCTTGCGCAGAGATTATGGTACTATTAATCCCCACTTGTTAGTACATTGATTGTACAATCATGTGCTTAATTATATACGAACTGCGCGATTTCTCTTGTGGTGCTAAGGCTGGTCACAATGGGGAGGAACTTAGGAGTAACATCACACACTCCAATACAACTTTGCTTATGTGTCACATATTTAATGAAGAGAGAAATGCTTGTGGTAACTAGCTAAGTTACCGAAACATCACACACTCTAAGAAATAATGAGTCTATAATATAATAAATACATTGTTGCATGACACTACATAGATGTTCCTACCCATTATGGAGGTAGTAACATGGTCTAGAAAAGTGTGTAAGTTACTAGACTATGTTCTTGCCCATTATGATCAACCTAACTTAATCTGATCTCATCTTGGAACCTGAACAAGCAGGCTGGACCGACCGCGCGCAGCTGGCATGTCGGCGACCGAGCCGCACATGCTCCCAGTCCCAGCGGCGTACGTGCGGCACAGTCACCGTCGGATTAAACAACCCGAGCCCCCACGCCTGAGCAAATGATTGCCCCGACCCGCCCGCCGTGGAACCAAACCACCACCTCCCTCCCGACCTCCGGCCGCCCGATATTTATGGCGTCGCTGTACGTAGGGGTTGCTGGCCGGAGGCAGATCTGGCTAGCTTTTGTGCACCCAAGATCTGGCTAGCTAACTTCATGTCATAGAAAACAATATCAGAGGATTGAGATACAATAATACAAATTCCTCAACCAACTGCAAACTAATCAGCGGTCAAATTAAAGTCGTATGTATCATTGCAGAGGCCGCACTGGCCTCTAGCATATTTGCAACTTGCACGTACGGACCAATGTATGCAGTGTCGTTGTGTACATGATCAACAGTACTTTGGAGCTACACAATCATCACCACCAAAAGGCCATGTGCGGCCGCAAATGATTCAGTGGTTCGCCAGATAGCTGGCTCAAGCTGATTAATTAAGCACCCACCGATCAACGGGACTATGGGAGGGAGAGCCCCCCACCTGATCGATGACCCAGTTAGTTACAAAGTACAATTAGGCAGCCGTTGCATTAGTAGCACACCATGCATTAATATGACCAGCACATATGCCCGTATGTTGCAATGAAATTAAAAATTAACTTGTCCATCGGTGTGGCAAGATAGCATTCAGATTCACGGCAGGGAGACGCACATCAAACTCTAAAAAACATATCAGTCAACCATTAATCACGCAACAACCCTTAACACCGGTGTTAAGGATCAATTAGTTCTCCTTATAATCCTCACATCTACACTTAGTTAGCTTTACACCTCCACACATCCAACTTGTAGCAACACTGATTGACCTTGCTACGACATGCGTTCGGCAATGGCGGTCATCCTTGTTGTGTCCATGTGGTCGTCTTTGCTATGTTGTCCGTGTGATTTGTTGTCCTGGCAGCGTTTATGTAATCGGTTTTGCAGCACGACGGTCCAACTTCCCAATAGAAAAATAATAGCAGTGACGGGTGTTCCATTGGCATGCTTCCGGACGTAGCAAGCGATTGCCCTTCCAGCATTGTCTTATGCTTTGTGCAATAGCAGCGGGCCTAAAATGGTTGTGTGTGCCGTTTGTAGCAACAATGCTCGATCGAAGTTGCATGTAGATTAACCCGGTATTTTTTCTTTCAAAACAGTCAAACTTGATAGCGACAAAAACACCGAGAAATAAAAAGATTCCGTTGCACATTGAAAACGTTAACAAGCCGCCCAAAAATCAAAGTTGGAGGTAGGTCGTTTGCTTCTTTTTTCGATTTTGAGTAGTTTGCTAGCGAGATCCGATTGATCCCATGGAAAGAAGGCAGCAACATGTCCCGTGTTGCACACATCTCGGTGGTTGTTTTGTTAGTGTGTATTAAGATTCAACCGTCACTCACCAGCTATATATACCACTGCAACCAGATATATTGTATCTTTTGTTAGTTAGATTCAGCAATATCATACACTGCATGGGACATGCAAGCACATCACGAAACAATAATCCAGCCATACTTCCTACATTTATGTTTAGAGCCAACATTAATTCTTTCGTCACGCTCTACTCTCACAATTTCATTTAATTAGAGACAATCTTAATTCCTTCACTCCCGCACCTTACCCTTCGTTGGGCTTGATGATTACTCAACAACTCTTCGGCGTATATAAACTGGTGGATTTTTGTGGATCGAATCGAGGTGGGATAAGTATTCAAGCAAACCCTCTCTATATGAAAAATGACCACGCTTTTAAATTTTTCAAAAATGGTCGTGTTTTCATATTTGTACATAGATTAAAAATGTTTTCGATTTTCAGAAAATCTTCGTGTTTTTGAAATAGGGTTCGGAATGGTTTTGTTCTGATTTTTCACAACTATTAAAAAATGTTCAGAATTCCAGAAAATGTTCCTGGTTTCAGAAATTGTTCACAAATTGAAAAATGTTCATGTTTTCATTTTCAGGAATTTCAAATAATGTTCCTGTTTCCAAAATTGTTCAAAAATGTTTTTAAAAACGTGTTTTCAAATTTTCTTGGAGTTTTTAAAAAATTGGAATTTTTTTGTTCAAATCTTTCACAGCTTTTCAGAGTTTTTGTGGAATTTCACAAATAAATCCCGTTTCCACAAAATTTTAAATAATGTTCATGTTTTTCTTTTTGCAGGAGTTTCATTTTTTGTGTTTTCCAGTTTTTCTCGGGAGTTTAAAAAATGTTTGCGTTTTCACATTTTGTTTTGGAATTTTAAAAAAATGTTCCGGTTTGAAAACTTGTTCATGATTTTCAGAAAATGTTTCAGTTTTTCTAAAATATGTTTACAAATTGTAAAGTGTCTTTGTTTCACAAAATATTGTGGTATTCTTTAACAAAAACAATTGCGTTCGAAATTTAAAAAATATTCGTATCTGCACTGGAGATTGGTTCTTGATGTTTTGCACTATCTAATAACCAGTAAAGTTTGCTAGGTCAACTGGTTGTAGTGTGACGTTGTTGTATGACATCCACAGACGTACGTAAAAAATTAACCCAGCGTCCCATCACGGACGAGAAAAATAGCCAGCGTTCCACGACGGACGAAAATTAGCTGGGTCCTCCCTTTAATATTAGATAAAGATAAAGATAAAAATAAAGATTCGAACAACATGCCTTGTCGATCGGGCTAATAATTAATAATACCAACCAAGCCAGTATTAGCCATAACTAGTAAGATCTAGTTGCACATTATTTGTCGCGTCAGCTAGCCAGCTAGTTAATGACGGCCCAGTACTCCTTCCATCCTTGAAAGAGTGTACTTCCAACTTTGTTGGAGGGTCAAACTATCTTAAAGTTTAACTGAGTTTGCATAAAAATATATCAATGCTTGTGAAGCGAAATAGGTATATGACGAAAATATATTTTATCATGAATCTAATGCTACTAATTTGATGGCATAAATGTTGGTCTATTATTGTATAAATACGGTTAAACATAACCAAGTTTGATTTTCCAACAAAGTTGGAAGTATACTCTTTTAAGGACGGAGGGAGTATGTGCTAACCAGCGCTTGCAATTATTCTGTAGCTAGAGATCATGCTGCATGATTAACGATTGGTAGTTATGGCGTTTGTTCCCGCAACTGTATACTAGGATTTTTCAGTTATGCATGTTGAACGACCACAAATATGTTCTCTCGTGATGGACTAGATGCTCTAACCGGCCAACGGATAGGTAGCTAAGCTAGCTGGACTGTACAGTCACAAGAATCGGACCGTACTACCATGGAATTAACTTCTCTACGTCCGAGTCACGGCCATGATCATCCATTCATCCCCGTGGATGCTTAACAAACCTCTGTACTGTAATATGGGTCATGCCTGTATGACCTGACTTATTGTACTTAGTTTAGACTATGCCCCCCTTGAACTTCTTAAAATCTGCAGAGCTAAATCAAATGAAAAATATATTTCTAACGGAGGATGGCGTTTGCTTCGATTTTGCACAGAACAACATATTACTAACTCCTTCCTCCGTTACATAATATAGTGCATATAGATTTTTGAAAAGTCAAACCTCGGAAATTTTGATCAAGTTTGAGGAGAAAAACATGTACATCTAGAATGCCAAACCTATATCATTGGATTCATTATAAGACGTAGTTTCATATTTCTGAGTGGAGTGTGTGAAATGAAGAAGAAGAAGAAGAAGAAGAAGAAGAACAAGGAAGAGGAGGTGGTAGTTCTTCACCTTTATTGGGCCAGGTAGGAGCCCGCTATGCATTCAGGTCTTCCTTACTTCTCCATATACAGGATGTGAGTACTAAACCTGAGTTGAGCAACTCTAGCATCTAGGCCGGCGTCCATGCCAGGGTTGGGCCCTGATTTTCCCCACGAAGCTCAACCGAAATGCCGAAAAAAACATGAGAGGGTGTTTCTTTCAAGAACATTAGGTGTAATGCTTCATTACCTTATGTCTGAATAATCTTCTAATATTTTTACTACAAGATCATCATTTTCTCGGCCTTGGCACGGGTTTGACATTCATACCGGGTTTTGAAAACCTCGGTATGACCTAGGGGCTGCCCTAGTTCGCAAGTGCTGATCGTGGGAGCTATGTTTCACTTATTGCGAGACGTAGCTCTGGCTCACCTCTTCCGTGACGCTAGTGGGTCATCCCAGTGTTGTAGCTGCATGCCTTTGCATGCATTTTTTTATTGTTATGTGTTTTTCATTTTTGATATTCACTGTTTGCTTCAAAATTTTCTGTTTTTCTCCTGTTTTCTCCGGGTTTTTTTGTTTCTTTTTTGTTTTTGTGGTTTTCTCAGTTTTTTCGGCTTTCACCGGTTTTCCTATGATTTTGTTGCCTTTTGAATTTTATTTTTTATTTTTACAACACAAGCCTACTTTTCCATACACATTTTTTATGGACAATGAACATTTTTATCGTTTTTAACATTTATTTCAAACATATGTCTTCATATCTATTTTTTCATACACATTGTACATTTTTTGTGCATGTGAAATACTTTTAGACATGTTTACCATTTTTCAAATACATCTCTTTGAACAACTTTTCAAGTACATGTGAAATAGTTTTTAAATACACATTGAATTTTTTTTTGAATGATACTATTTTTTCTATGCGGATATATTTTTTATGCTGTATAAATATTTTTCAAATGTGGAAAAATTACTTTTGAAGCTCGTGACTAGTTTGAAAACGTAACATATTTTTTGAACGCTATAAAACAGTTTTTCTGAATTACACGCAAAATTATTTCCATTGGATATCATTTTTCAAATACATCACGTGCATTTTTTTTAAGTTCGCGAACATATTTTCAGTGTCATGGTCATCGTTTGTGCTCTCAACACTTTAATTAAATATCACTAAAATAAATGTTACACTGCTTTATTATTTTTGAAAACTTGAAGGGTATTAAGTATTTTAGAACATATGTACTGATATTATTTTCCAAGATGTATACCAAAAAGAAAAACAGATATACATGCACCTGCGTAATTATGGGTGGCCCATTTAGGGCGTCGAGATGCTTGCATCTCGCTGTGTGCTGATCGCGGAAGCCACTGGCAATGCGCCGGCCGACGTCCGCGCTGGCGCGCCTCGGGATTCTCCGGCTCTGCCACATCCGCCCGCGCCATTCATCCTGCTGCATACGGATACGGCTACGTGCTCCGTCGTTCGGCTCTTCGTCCCTCCCAGAGAAGAGAATTATTCAGGGGCAAGAGCACTGCAGGAGCAGCTATGATTAATGGGAAATGGTATCTCCTCCGCTGGCTTGAATAAAAACTCCTGTACCACTGGCCCCTTCATGTCGTCCCTCTACCTCTGCTTCCCTTCCCTCTATCATGTCCCTGCCCCCCTCCCTCCATGTTTGATTGATTACTTTGTTAGTTGCTGCTAGATCTTGACTATTCTTCATAGCAACTCCAACCCTTTTTTATGCTCATTACACAAGTCCTCAAAGCACTCTATGCAGAGGCCCAGTAGGACCGGTGTGCGCCGTTAAATGATAGTGGGCCTGTTCCATTTGTATAGTGGATTTGTTTTCGATGCACGGTTGTTCCATTCGGCAACTAGGCATCATAGTATGCTGAAAAGAACAACGGCCAACCGGTGTGTGTTAGATACTGCTATTTTCTTCTTCTTCTTCTTCTTCTTTCAGAAACAGAATTATTGACAGATGAAGCATATATTTGATACTTCATCACACTATGTGCGCACGCCATGCATTGTTAGCAATATACTGTATGTTGCATGTATCTGCAGGCATAATGCTAGCTTCTAGTTATCAAAATGAATAAAAAAAATATATCTAGACGCATTTTGGTTCTAGATACACCCACTTTTGCCCATTTTGATGACAAATATTCTCAAACAGAGGGAGTATAATATTATCACTTGCACGTACGCACATCCGCAACGACTAGTTAGCTAGCCACTACTAATACTAACGACCGAGCTTGGTGGCAGAATCATTTATTAGTCGACAGCCGCGAACGACGGCATCGATCATCAGCGGCTAGGGCTAGGGACACTTGACGGTCTGACAGACCAAGAACCATGTGATCGATGGGTGACTGTGCGAGGTGCGGAAGCAATGATTCGACGGTTAGTCTTGTGTGGCTGCCCACTCATCATATCCACCATGATGAGACCGCTCGCCAGTAGTTCTGAGCTGCTTACATACACAGATCTCGGATCCGTCCGATGGACGGATGATCACCCGCACGCCTGCCTTCAGTCGTTTGTTGAGGCATGCATGCATGATTTCCGCCACATGCCACTGTCGGGAAATTACATGTGGTGGACTACTGATCCAACCATCTGTATACTCGACCGATACGGTGCTTGTATCTACGGCCAACGGCTAATTTTGCCAGCCAGTCGCATATCACAGAATTGACCTCTCTGATGGTGGCGGACACTGTGAGATTTTAGCGGTTTTGCCTTCTCTCGCCAGGCAACAACAGTTGGTATTGGATCCATAAAAGGTTCTTGGCGTACCTCATCTTTATTGCTTCAGCAACGGCTCGGCGAGGATCAATTTTTTTTTTTGTCTCTTCGCTTGGTATAGCTTTGGTCTTGTTTGACTTAGCTTTTCGCCAGCATGATCTTTTATGTGCGTGTGTTAGTGTTGTCTGTTTGCATCCTAACTATACAGAGGCCGGATGTGTACTCATTATGTTTGTATCCCTCAATACTATATTATGAGTCAATACAAAACACCCTTTATCAGGGGGGGAAAATGGTGGCGGACACGTCCGAATGTGCGCGCGGACAGGGCCTGCTCACCCCTCATTTTTCGTCCGCTACAACCATATACGTCAAATTTAACACTCTAAATCCATACAATATCATGCAACACTGAAAGCTGCGTACTACTAGCTACAAACTAGCCTACTACTACTCGTCATCGAAGATATAAACGATCTCTGTGCCGGCAGTGCCGTACGGACCGGCTTCCCGGTCGTTGGATTTCACCTACAGCTCGGACTCCATGTCCGCGAAAAGTTCAACGCACTCCGTTGGCGCCTCGGAGAGGAAGCGGCGGTTCGCCTCCACTTTCACCTCCTACTGGTTGGAGTCGAGGATGGCCTGCTGCTCGGCCACTGCCTCCACTTGCGCGTTGCCCATGCTAAATCCGGCACTCGGAGGGGCCGGATCCGCCTCCTGTTCCTCCTCCTTCATGTCTGCGTCTAGCGCCTTCTTCTCCTCATTCATCATGCTCCGGAGAGTCCGGAGGTAGGCTGGCTGCAATCTGAGTGGCGCACCGGGCCTAAATCTCCTCTAGAAGCTGCCACCGGTGCTCCAGAGTGAGCATGGCATAGGTGGTGATTGTCGGGCCATGGCTACCGGAGGTCCGAGCTGTGAGCGAATGGGAGGTGGATGTGCGGAGGAGAGGGAAATTGGGCTCTGGCTAGGGTTGGGCGCCGGCGTCTCGCTTAAATAGCCAGATTTGGCCGTTCAAGCACATAGGAGCGACGGCCTCATCGGACTGCTGGGCAACGACGGGTGTCTACATGGATCCCGCATGTCAGTCTAACGTGACGGAAGTGCCGAGGCGCGTCCAAGCCTCCTCGTATCCACCCCTAATATGGATCAATATGGAGGGTGTCGGTCAGCCCGAATGTATAGAACCGGTTTGGGAAGACCGATTGGGTCACAATTTTGTGAACAATCACCGACTAGGTTGTCCGCCCGAACATATGTGGCCGTTTGAAGAGCCAGGTTGTAGATGTTCTCATCATCCATGGCCACCCAGCATCTCTATCGTCCATAACACGCGCGGGTCCACTTAGGAAAAACTATAAGAAATTAGGGAAAGAAATACATGACATACGGGTTTTTCTTTTAAGTCAACTAATCAAAATATAAATTTGGGAAAAAATTAAGAGATTTTAGAGAAATTACACAATTTTTCAATGAACTATTAAAAAATGAAATGTGGTGAAAAATAGGAACTAGCAAAAAGATTATATTTGAGAATTTTTTCAAAATATGGGACTTTTGAAAAAGTCTAGAAGATTAACAGTAGTTGTGCCTGTCCAAACAAAATAGGTAGATTTTGGGCCACAAACATAATCCGATGAAAATTCAAGACATGTAGGCAATTTCTTTGTGGGGGGGGGGGGGGGGGGGGGGGGAGGGACATGTTATTAAATTTTGACCAAATATATTTTTAATTTAGTTTGAATCTAACCGGGAATTTCCATGTACGACATATTTCGCTGCCCACCAAGTAATTTCATAAAGCTAGCCATTCCCTAGCTCAGATGAGGATTTCTATACCTCGTACCGCTGTTTGGCTTCGCCATGGACCTAATGAAATTGGCACCATTTGCCAACAGGATTGTAATGATCTCCGTTGATTAATACAATCCTTTTTATTCGCAAAAAGACTATAACGATTTTGATCAAAGTTCACTGAATATCAATCAAATAAAAAATTGGATTTTAATTTAGTTCAAACTATTCAAATTTGAGGTTGAATTCTTTTGGTGCCCATCAATATTTCTGCAGTTCTAAAATAATTTTAAAAATGCTAAACATCGTTTGGTAGTTACTACCTCCATTCCGAAATGTAAGACATTTATACATAGGAATTATTTTAGTTTGGAGTTAGTACATGGTATCAATTAAACAATGCCAAATTGATGTAAACATAGCATAAAACAGTCAAAATATGTCGACACGTTTGACACGACGATGCAACGCTCGGTAACGTGTTTTCTTCAGTTTATTCGTTTTGCTTCGATTTTTTTATGATCTACTTTCTGTAAACACTCGGAAAATGTTATGCACGCATTTAGAAAATGTGTAACATGTATTTAAAAAATTGCTCCGTATACGAAAAAAATTCCTCGTGTATTTAGGTAATGTTTACTGTATATTAAAACAGTTCACCATGTATTAGAAAATGTTCATCAGGCTTAATGAAAGTGTCCGCCGTGTAATAAAAGTTGTTCGGCATGTATTGAAACAATATTTCCGTGTATTGACATAATGTCTGCCATATTTAAATAATTATTCACCATTTATTAAATATGGAAATTAAAAATAATATAAGAAATCGGTAGGGAAATAAAAAAACAGTAAACCAAAAACGGAACGGAAACCACAACAGAAAAACTGCAGAAAGAAAGCTGAAGCAATGTAAGGAAACAGCAGGAAAAACCGCACCGTTACATGGCTTGGGTCGGGGCCAGATGTCGTTTTGGACGCTGTTAAGCGTGACTGTGCCCTTTGATTTGAGTAATAGAAGAAGTATGCCGCAAAATAGAATCAGAACAAAACCAGAAAAAAAATGACAAAACCTCAGAAAGAAAAACCAAAATCAACTGGAATGACAACATAAAGTCATAAACCAAAAGAAAACGCTTCAGCAGCCTAGCGAACGAAAAACAGCAGAAGACGCTGAGATGGGCCGACCCAATGGGCGACCCGCGTGGGTGTCGCCCCATCCATCCATCCATTTTGACATCCTGCGTCAAATAGGATGGTTTGGCGACTGCCGAGTGAAGGAGCAGGGTGGAACGACCGCGCGCGCCTGGCATGCCGACGACCGAGCCGCCGCACATGACATGCTCCCAGTCCAGAGCACAGTCACCATCCGATTAAACTACCCGAAGCGCCCACACATACACATGAGCAAGCAAATGATTGCTGCGCCCGCCGTGGAATCAAACCAACCTCCGGCCAGCCGGAGCCAGATCTGGCTAGCTTTACTCACCCGTGGATCTGGCTAACTAACATCATGTGCGATGTTTCCACGCAAAAAATAAAAAATCATGTGCAATGTGAAGGTACATAGGTACTCCCTCCGTTCCGAATTACTTGTCTTTGATTTGTCTCCGTATCTAGACAAATCTAAGACAAGTAATTCGAAACGAGGGAGTACTATTTTTATGGGACTGTAGTCGGTTTCATAAATGCTTGACATGGAAAAATATAAGAACCAAGATGTTGATTACCCCCATCTTGGAATCTACTGTACATGGTTGCTTCGTGACCACTGTTCGCGAGCTCATAAACCACCCGCGAACTCGGCAAAGTAAGATGAATCCGACGTAGCAGAAACCATTTAAATTGACGCCGCGGCATGCATGATTAATCTTGTCATAGAGAAACAATATCAGAAGATTCAGGTACAATAATGCACATTCCTCCAAAACCAACTGCAAACTAATCAGCGGTCAAATCAAAGTCGTATGCATGTATTATCGGAGATGCAGCACTGTATAACATACTTTGCAACTTGCACGTACGGAGCAATGCATGCAGTGTCGTGAACATGATCAGCAGTAGTACTTTGGAATTTTATTCCTCCTGCGTACACAATCATCACCACCAAATGGCCATGTGCGGCCGCAAATGATTCAGCGGTTCGCCAGGTAGCTCGCTAGCTAACTAATCAAGCTCGCACAGATAGATCCTGACGAGTGATAATCGAGTTGGTTACCAAGTACAGTTAGCCAGCCGTTGCGTTGCGTACAGTACTAGCTGGTATACCAATGCATTAGTAGTATGATTCGAATAACATGCCCTTGTCGGGCTAACAATACTACTACCAACCAAGCCATACATGGCTGGCTAAGTAAGATTTCGTTACGCATTATTGATCACGTCGAGTTAACCAACGCTTGAAATTATTCAATAGTTATGGCGTTTGCTCCTGCAACTGTACAAGGCTTTTCAGTTAGTACGCTTGTTTAACGACCACAAATGTATTCTCTGGGAATAGATTGGATTAGATGCTCTAACCGGCCAATGCACTACTAGAAAAAGGGCTGCTAGTGACGCACCTGTTTTCGCTTCTAATGGCGCACTACAGGTGCGCCACTAGCACCACGTCATTAGATTTTTTTTCTAATGGCGCACCTGTGGTGCGCCATTAGTATAGCCAACGGTGCGCCATTAGTATCTGGTTACTATGGCTTAATCTCGGGTCAATATGCTTAATCTCAGGTCAAATCGCACTCCGTGGTCAAACTTCACAGGCACTTGTTGATATATGTAGCATATCAATCCTATTATACCTTGTTGATGTCTAGGACTTTGTTCATGTTCATGACTATGATGAAATTTTGAAAAATATATCAAACTTTCCGGTCATATTACGTATCATTTTTTGAAAAAAAATTCAAAAAAAAATTTTTTAACCAATTTTTTTTCTGTTACTAGTGGCGCACCACATCCACGGTTTACCACTAGTAAGTTTGAAATTTTTTTTTTGCCTCTAGATCTTGAAAGCCCCGTAACTTTTCTTCTGTTAGGTTTTTGGGGATTTTGAAAATGTTTAACGGGGTTCCCCCGGTTAAATTCGGATGTAACTTTTTGAGTAGATGATTTTTCATATAAAAAACTTTTTAATCCGAGTTCTTATGCAAAAATTATGCCCATTTTACAAATTTCCAGAAAGATTTTGCAAATAAAGTTGAAATTCATATTTGTAAATTTTCCCAACAATTAGACCACATATCACATGGGAAAGTTATTTTATTTTTTTTGACATTTTTATCATTTTCTTTTATTTTTTAAAAAAACTGAAAAGGCGGTCCACATGAGGGGGGTGCATTCGGTGGAATTTTTGGGACTAGTAATGGCGCACCACTCCCACGGTGCGCCATTACTAGTTTTGAAAAAAAAATTGAAAAAAATTTACTAGTGGCGCATCGTGGATGTGGTGCGCCATTACTAGTTAAAATTACTAATGGCGCACTATCCCCTGGTGCGCCACTACTAGTTTTGAAAAAAAAATGAATTTTTTTTTACTAATGGCGCACCGTGGATGTGGTGCGCCATTACTAGTTTAACTAGTAAACTAGTAATGGCGCATTATCCCCTGGTGCGTTATTAGTAGTTTTGAAAAAAAATTAAAAAAAATTGTTACTAATGGCACACCAGGGATGTGGTGCGCCATTAGTATTTGGACACTAATGGCGCACCGACACATGGTGCGCCATTAGTATATAGTAATGGCGCACTACATGTCTGGTGCGCCATTAGTGTCCATTCCATCTGTAGCCTTTTTCCTAGTAGTGATGAGAACACAGCTGGACCGGCGGCAGTTATTCATGAAAAATGTACATCTTTTATCTCATGATTTGATCATGTTATCTTTGAGTACATAGGCCTAGGGAAAGCTAATTGTACGCTGAGGGGGAACTGCAGGTAGATCCCATGGAGTTTAGTTTACATGTCTCCTTTTCTCTGTCGATAGTCTATCCAGCGTTGTAACTATTTCTGCCAACCAATAAAGCATGTCTTGAAAGTTTCCCTAATAAAGAAAATCCGCTACGCGCGGCGGTGTGACGGTTCGGTGACTTCGTTTTCGTCCTATTCCTGTCTCGTGTAGTCATCGAGGTCAGAGACGGCTTTCTCAATGGGAGCAAGGCCCAATATGGTGTGACTCGTTTCCTTGAATCGAACCATATTCAAATATAATTGGCGCCATGTGACGCACTACTGCTCCGCTGTGAAATTTTTCTGTGCCTTGTTGTAGGGGAGCCATCCGGCAGCGCTCCTCTTTGACGGCCGCGCCTGCCCATCGGCGTTCTGCTCAAAGATTTTGCCGGGGTGGATGGGCAACACGTAGGTGGCATATCACTCATCCCATACCTCCTTTTTTTTTGCAAGGGGGATGAGAATTCATTAATCAAGCGGCAGCCAAGTCTGCAATACATAGGTCAGGTACGTTCTCGGGTCCTGAGCGAAGCCACACCGCAGTGCGCTTCTTTATTCTATCATAGTTCGCTAGGTAATGACTAACAATGTTTTGCTCTCGCTTAATATGCTTGACTAAGAATTCCCTATTCTCCTGAAGAAGTTGCTTAATTTCTTGCACCATCATCATGTGTGCCGATTTATCCTCTCCCATTTCAGTGATTAGCTTGACGACTTCTGAGCAGTCAGTTTGAATAACAATGGGCAGGGCTGACCACTGAATGGCAAGGGAAATGCCTTCCCAACATGCATGTAGTTCAGACTCCAATGGAGACGCACACCGTCTTAGTTCGCAGCAAGACGAGTAGATGATCGCTCCCCTATCATCCCGAAGGACCATCCCAGCCCCTGCTGTATCATCTTTCTCTGAAAATGAGCCATCAATACTTAACGCCGTCCAGCCCGCCGGCGGCGCGTCCCATCCCTGCCTTTTCTTTACTACGTCACCTGCATGTGATAATGCACGCCTCTCGTACTGAGGTACAGTCACCATCTTGCCTTTAACATGATCACCATTGGGATTGGCCTGCAAAGCAAGTAAGGAGCATATGTAGCTGGAGAGAAACTGCCTCCACTGGTGGCGGCCGTTTGTGATGGACGATCTCATTTCTCACGTGCCAGCATCGCCAAATCGTCATGAGCGTGTACACACGCTCCTCCTCCGGCAACTCCGCTAGCACTTGGAGCAACCACTCCGGCCCTGTATTCACCAGTCGTCGGACGTCCGAAATACTCCATTGCTGCGCCATTGCCTGCCACAGCGCGACTGCTCGAGGGCATCTGCAAAGAGCATGAAATGTGTCCTCCGGTTCGGCGGCACACACAGGACAAAGATTAGAAACTTCAAGTGTACGATGCTGCTTATTAACCCATGTAGGTAAGCAGTCTGTAGCCACCCGCCATGCGAACACACGCACCTTAGGAGGAGCAGGGCACCTCCATAAAAAAGCCCAGACGGCTCGTCACCCGTCCGGTGCCCTGCTCACCGCGACTGATGATGGACGAAGACGATCGCCGAGCGCCAGCCGATACGCGCTCCGAACCGAGAAGACACCATTGCGCTCCGGTTCCCATGCCAGGACGTCCTCTCCTAGTCGAGGTGAAGTGCGCATTTTTACAATCTGTTCCACGTCCACAGGGTAGAAATATTGCTGCAGGAGGTCTACACGCCAAGCTCCTCGGTCATCCAACAGTTCAGAAACTCTCCGCAGCCGGCATCTTCCTTGCCTAGTGATAGGTTTGCCTGAGCCCCCGTTCGGTATCAAGCGATCCCTCCAGATGCGAATGGACCGGCCGTTGCCCACCCTCCAAATTATGCCACGTTTTAGAAGATCAAGTCCATGCACTATAGCTTGCCATGTTGGTGACGCTCCATTTGGAAACACTGTATCCTCCAGATTACAAGTAGGGAAGTACTTAGCCTTTAACAATTGTGCGCACAAACTATCCGGGAAGTTGAGGATGCGCCAAGCCTGTCATGCTAACAGTGCTTGGTTGAATAAGCGAAATTCCCAAAACCCCATACCACCATGTGATTTGGGCTGCAATAATTTATCCCATGCTCGCCAATGCGTTTTCCGCTGGCCCTTCTCAGCTCCCCACCAAAAATTCCTCACCATACGATTGAGGTCATCGCATGTAGACACCGGTAAGCTGAACACACTCATCAAGTATGTTGGCAATGCTTGAGCAATAGATTTAATTAGAACTTCTTTTCCACTCTGCGCCATTGACTCACACCATGTCACAAATCGCTTGGTAAACTTTTCCTGGATATTCTCGAACCTCCCCTTAGACATGCGGCCATTAGGTGTTGGGAGTCCAAGGTACTTCTCCTCAAAACTCACATTGTGCACACCCAACACTCGAACCACATCATCTCTGTCTCCCTGATTACAGTTTTCACCAAACAGTATCAAACATTTCTGGGGGTTAATAAGTTGCCCTGTAGCTCGAGCGTACTCATCCAGGACACCTTTAATATGTACTGCCTCTCCTTCTATTGCACGGAAGAACAAAAGTGTGTCGTCAGCAAATAGGAGATGGGAGATCCCTGGCGCCCTTGGGCACACTCTCAGTGGTGATATATGTGCATTTCTCCCCTCTTTCCTAAGAAGTGCCGCAAGACCATCCGCCACAAACAAAAATAAGAATGGTGATAGCGGATCTCCCTGCCGTAGCCCACGCGACGGTGCAAATGAATCCGAGCGGGCTCCATTGATTTTTATAGTGTATCGCACCGAGGTGACACATGACATTATCCATCTCACCCATCGATGCTCAAAGCCCAACTGTTGCATCACTCGCTCCAGGAAAATCCAATCCACCCGATCATATGCCTTTGACAGGTCTAGCTTGTACGCACAAAAACTTCTATCTGGGTTCTTCTCATGTCGGATATAGTGAGTACACTCGAATGCCATGAATGCATTATCTGTAATAAGCCTACCGGGCACGAAGGCACTTTGTTCCGGTGAGATGATTCCACCTAGTAGAGGCCTAAGCCTGTTTACCAGGCATTTGGCAATAACCTTATAAATCACGTTGCAGAGGCTAATTGGACGGAAATCAGACAACTTGATTGGTTCATCGATCTTTGGGATAAGCACAATAGTTCTCATATTAACTCCCTCTGGCATGTGTCCCGACTCAAAGAATAGTCGCACTGCTGAAATTATATCATCTTTCATAATGGCCCATTGCTTCTGAAAAAATCTCGTCGGAAAGCCATCCGGCCCTGGCGCCTTTAGTGGCCCAATCTGAAACATCGCATCGGCTATCTCCTTATCAGAGAAAGGCGAAACCAACTTATCATTCATATCATCTGTAACTACCCGCTCGAACAAGGGCGCCACATTATCTGCATTCAGGGAGGCGTCAGCAGTAAAGAGATTTTGAAAAAAGTCCATTGCCATACCTTCCATCGCTCTCTGATCTGTGTGCACCACCCCTGAATTATCAGCAAGGCCTTTAATTCTATTTTTCCTAGCTCTCCATACAGCCCGCCGGTGAAAGAACTGGGTATTACGGTCGCCGTCCTTGAGCCAATCAATGCGAGAGCGCTGCCGCCACAACATCTCTTCCCTGTACAACAGTTCCTCCAAGTGATCAGAATCCCTTCTTATTTCTTTACGGTCTGCATTCATGTGCATTAGTTCTTCAAGGCGGGATCTAGATTTTTCAATTTCCTTGATCACGTTTCCAAATTTTTTGTGGCTCCACTTATGAAGTTTCTCCATTACAACGTCCAGTGAAACTTTGATGTCATGCATACCATGTTTTGCACCTCCATCATTCCATGCTTGTGCCACGACCTCCTCTAGGGCGGCCTCTCTCTCCCACATAACCTCGTAGCGACGAACACATCTCTCCCTACCTTTGGACTCAGGGATGCATCGCATCAGTAGGGGAAGATGGTCCGAACAGGAAGACACCAAGTGTTTTACTGATGCCTCGGGGAACTTGTACCTCCACCTGTTATCGGCAACAACTCTATCAAGTCTGACTTGTACATTCGCTCTTCCACTGCGCTTATTATCATAAGTGAAGGGGTAGCTAGAGAACCCCAAATCAGCTAAGTTGCAAGCCTCAAGCACATCCCTAAAAGAAATCATCTGTCCAAGCGATCTCGGTGTCTCTGACAGATGTTCGTAGTCCCACTAACTTCATTAAAATCTCCTGCCAAGAGCCAAGGCAAATCATCCTAGGCTTTTAGTATTTTCAATCCCTCCCACATTAAGTGTCTATTTTCCACTCGCGGTTCACCATAGACAAAAGTGACTCTCCAAACTTGATCATCAGCGGGCAACCGAATATTCACATCAATCCACCTTTTATTGCAGTCACGAATATCGACGTGCAAAGATTCATCCCAAAATAAGGCTAGACCACCGCTATTACCCTCACTGCTTACTCCTTCAAAGCCACGAAGACCGAGTCTATTACGAAGACGATACATCTTATCTTTCTGTTGTCTAGTTTCACATAAAAATATCATACTTGGGGAATGGGCTCGAGAGAGAGCCACGAGATCCCGAACTGTCGAAGCATTCCCCACACCTCGACAGTTCCACACGATGCAATTCATTGCTCCTGACGGGGCGCCACATCTGGCCCCATCAGTTTACCGGCGGCCCCTGGGCCAGTTGCCTCCAATTCCACCTCGCCTTCCATGCTGGTTGCTCCATCCTCCCTCTGCTGGCCCTTAGTCTTTCCCTTCTTCTGTATGCCTCCAGCTGGAGCCTCAACATATGGTACCAGGTCTTTGCCTTCACTAGCAGCCTTTCCATGCCCAAACAAACCAGCCACTTGTCGTTTGCCAAGGATGAAAACATTGTACTCCAGAAAGTTCACAACGTTACCCAGGGAGACCTCCCGCTCCATGTTGCTAACATCATGCACCAATGGTAGTTCTATTACATTTGTTTGCTGGATGTCCAGATATTTCTGCTGCACCTCCACTTCCCCTATTTCCTTCTCTTTTTTCGCTGAAACTTCTGCCAGATCGTTCTTCACTGGAGCTGCATGTATCTTCTTCCTAATTCTAGCCTGGTGATCTACATCTGCAGGGCTCGGGCCTTCATCAACAGTTGGATTCGGGCAGGAAACTCCCTCGCCGGGTGTCCCATGATCGCCCCCACCAGCCGTTGAGTTCACCACCGGTGCCGTCAGGAGCAAGGCCATGATGGGTGCAATTCCTGTCATAGTTGTCGTTCGGGTTTGCATATTCCCGCTAGAGAGACCTAGTGAGTCTCGATCAGGCGGTTCCCTCGTGTGTAGATCGGTTTGTGCTTGTTGAGGAACCCTAGGATCCTTCTCTTCTTCCGCTCCTGAACCAAGACTCTTGTGGATCAGGGGACTGCCAACACCTCCAGATCCCGCTTCCAGTTGCGCCATGCCTAGTACCTTCCCAACCTGGACTAATCTTGCCTTGTCGAGGAACCGCTCGAGAGTCACGCTTCTGCGTTCCTCCGAGTTGCGGGCAGACGGAGCCGCAACAAGTCCAACATGCAGACCTGGGTTGCATGTGGAGACGGTGCCTGCCTGCCTTCCGGTCGGCCGGCCGGGCGATGGCGGCCGCGAGGGGGCGAACGCCCCAAAGTCGCCTAACCCTAACGAAACGATATCCATCTTGAGTTAGGAATCAATTCTTTGTTGGAACCTTATCCCATACCTCCTTAATGGTGAGGCGACCGAGAGTCGATGTTGTGACGCGCCATGGGCGAGGCCACTCTTGCCCATACAGGATCTATACGTAGCCGTGCTCAGCATCCCTAACAATGGCATGTGTTTTAGGGTTCCAATCAGGCCACTCATTGCGGAGGGCGGTATTGAATTTATGCTTCAGCCAGTTGCTTCAAAAGTCCTAAATGGAGAGGGGCAGGAAATATTTTCAACAGGTGTGGCCCTCATGGCGCCGCTGTGATCCTACTTCTCCTCGGTGATGCCCACGGCATCCTCCTCCATTTCCTCCTCATCGAGCATCCGTTGCTACTCTTTCGAGGGTGGAATCCAGTCCAGTCGAAGGGAAATCGGCATGGTGAAAGTGGGGAGGGAAGTAGAGACAAAGATGAGCTCTGTGCATCATGGTGGAAGTGGAGATGGATAACATTTTCATAGTGGCGGGCGGTGAGGAAACGTGGCAAAAAGGATGCATGCGGTGAGAAAATAAGGAAGGTGCACGAGGAGTTGGGCACACGAGGGCCGCCATTAATTGGCCCGCTTCCCGATGCCATGGACATTTGGCTATCTGCGCCATTGGCAGTGAGGGGCGCATGGAGGACGACAAGAGGGTGAAACTTCCTTTCCACGCGAGCATTTAGCGACGGAGTGTGCTCCAAAGGAACATCCTTCAGACTCGCGGGCTCGATATGTAGCACCCTCTATAAATTATGGATATCTGAAGACACTTGACTATGCTGATGGAGCGGTCTTTTCAAGCAAAATCGCCATATGGACAATTATTGTGGCAATCGGAGGATATAGCTAGTACTATGCTAAAGTTGCTCTAAAGAGCATACTCCCTCCGTCCGAAAATACTTGTTCTAGAAATGGTTGAAAATGGATGCATCTATAACTAAAATAAGTCTACATACAACCATTTTCAGGACAAGTATGTACAGACGGAGGGAGTACCTTACAAGAAGGAGGACTGAAATCAGACCCAAACATAAAACAAACTGTCAATATTTCCACATGAATCCCAGTCAGGCAAATCCAACCCAGGCCTCCTAAAACAAAGGCCTGAGATTGTTGCCTGGCCCAGGCAGGCGAGCTGGCCAGGACGGCAACCTATCTATACAGGAGGTGGCGGAAGCCGCCGCTGACCGAGCCGACGGGCGCACGTGTGTGGGACGCGGCCGTACGCACCTCCTCGCTGGGCGCTGGCGTTCCCCGGGAAGTCCCCGGCTCCGGCACATGCGCGCGCGTGCCATTCTGCAGACCGAGCTGCTGCTGCGACGTGCTCCATCGTTGGCCTCATCGTCCCTCCCCTCCCCTGAGAAGAGAATTATTCAGTGGCCAGAGCAGCGCAGGAGCAGCAATGATTATTGGGCGGCTGGCTTAGATGAAAGAGGTAATAGCACCCCAGGTCCCCTAACTTGTACAGAATGTGATGATTTAGTCTTAAACTCGCAAAACTTTACTTCATCATACCTCAACTTGCATCTCATGTGATGATTTAGTCCCAAACTCGTAAAACTTTACTTCACCATACCTCAACTTGCATCTCATGTGATGATTTAGTCCCAGGCCAATCACAGCTCGACAATTGGCAGCCAGTGGTTGAACCGGTCAGCGCACACACTTTTGCAAAAAACCCCTACTGTTTTCTTTAATCAACCCGCACTCATCTCCCATGATTTTGTTCCCGGGTGTTCCCTATCATGATCTGAGCTCAGCAAACAACTCAACCGGTCCCATGTTCGATCCTGGTTTGTTCACACAGAACAAGATAAGGAGGTGTAACCCTGTGGCTTTCGGCATGACACCGGCTGTCAAGGTCTAGAATGTTTGTCTGAATGCCTCCACAGGTGCGTGTCTATCAGGCTATGACAAAAAAAATTGTAACTGGGATGTGCAGATCCTTGAATAGTAATTTGGTTAGGAAACTAACGACAATTTAAATGAACAAAATTTCAGCCAACCCACTGCACCAGATGTTGATGGTCGTTGAGTTTGGATCTTCACCGTTCAATGTTGGCATGGGACATGAGGAGAACGACGACGAGTTGTCATTAGTCTTCTATGAAGCTGTGCAGCAGTGCGGAGACAAGAAGTAACTCGTCGGGTACGTGCTCCGTTTTAGTACATTTGTACATTCGTTTACTTTGCTTAATGATTAATGATTTGCTTGCTTTGCTGTTGACTGTTTCAGCCAATGGTTCCGCCACACTATTCCTTTCCTCGTGGAGGTGACAGGGCACCAGTTTAGAGTTTGGTTCGAGTACACGGTTGACTTCAGCTTCATGTGCATGGAAGGCACCGTTCGATGCTTCAACGAGAAGGACCGTGTCATGTGTTGGAACCAGCCAGTGTGGAGGCTGCTGGTCTCTCTTCAAGTTTGGGTACGTGCACTGGTGAACAGGAGCCGTAGTGCGTGCTGTCCCATGGTACAAAAACAAGAGATCATCTATTGACTGCAAAGCTATAGGACGTCCACGATAAGCATACTAGCACTGAACACCGTGCTAAAGAAGTACTATTTGGCTGGGAAGTACCAATGCACGCAAAACATTCTGGCACAGACGGTTTTGATATCGCAGATTGATTTGCACCCGCGACGTGAGGAGCAGGAGCGGCCTATGATGAACGACGGCCGCGTCCACCAGCTCCGACTTCTCCGGCGAGTACGCTTACTCCTCCTCCGA
Organism: Triticum urartu; assembly: GCF_003073215.2. Taxonomy (NCBI): domain Eukaryota; kingdom Viridiplantae; phylum Streptophyta; class Magnoliopsida; order Poales; family Poaceae; genus Triticum; species Triticum urartu. The sequence continues at coordinate 50,068,867 of NC_053028.1, read as the reverse complement.
CCCCTCCCCCAGCCCGCTCTGCAGTCCTTGCAGGTAGCGGCCAAGGATTCATGCTGCTTCCGTGATTCTTTTTTCTCCTCATTAATTTGTATGTTGGTTTGATCGAGCAATGTTAATTCTTTTCTCCGTTGAGAACTTGAAATCATGTTCTACCGCGAAATTGTGCTGCAGTAAAGATGTTCATGAGGTGCAACCTCTCTTCTCCTGAAAGACTGAAAGAAAATGGTGTTGTGCACTGATACCTGTTCTGTTACAGTCTGAACAGTTTTATCCTGTGGTTTTTAGTAGAAACTACACATTTTATTTTGGAACAGTAGCAACACATGTCGTTCTGAATATGAAATACATGAACATTCGTAGTTCCAAGCAAACTTGAAATCTTGGATGTACTCCACTTTACACTAGGTTATTTATGCTTTTGCAATCAATGGGAGGTGAGTGCTGGTTGATTAAAGAAAACGGTAGGGGGTTTTCTGCAAAAGTGTGTGTGCTGACCGGTCCGACCATCTGGCTGCCAATTGTCGAGCTGTGATTGGCCTGAGACTAAATCATCACATGAGGTGCAAGTTGAGGTATGGTGAAGTAAAGTTTTGCAAGTTTTGAACTAAATCATCACATTTTATGCAAGTTAGGGTACCTGGGGTGCTATTACCTCTAGATGAAAAGCTCCTGTGCCATCGGCCCTCCCTGTCGTTCCTCTGCATGCTTCCCATCACATTCCTCCATCCCTGTTTGATTAGTTTGTTGGTTGCTGCTAGCGTTAGATCTGGACTACTGTTCACATAAGTCCAACCCTTTTTTATTATTATATGTCTTTCAAGATACTCTACGTAGATGCCCAAGTAGGATCTGTACGTGCGTTTAACTTAATTTATAGCGGTAAAACTTTCGCCATTATTTCTAGTAGTACTGTACTGGAATGATGTCCTGCAAATTTGTTTCACTGATGTAAACTCTGGATAATTGTTTAAAAACTCTGGTTCATTCCGGCAACTGGGCATCACATATTCACATCACAGTACGCTGAAAAGAGTAAGAGCCAGCCGTCTCCGTTTTGTGTTGGAGATACTGCTGAAATTCAACAGCTAAATTATTGGTATACCAAGCATGTATTTGGATGCGATTCCTGCAGAATATGTGGGAAGAGAATCATTTTGATACTATTTTTTTTGCGGGTGATATTCTTTATAGTACTTCATTGCACCATAAGCCATGTGCGCATGCATACTGTTACTATTGGTTAGCAATATACTCCCTCCGTCTTAAAATAAGTGACTCGACTTTGTACTAACTTTAGTATAAAGTCAGTCATTTATTTTGAGACGAAGAGAGTAGTATATTGCACATGCATATACCTGTACGCATGCATAATGCTAGCAGTATGTGTTATCAGCAGCAGTCCTGCACGTACGTACATCCGCAACGACCAGTTAGCTACCGGACGATTGAACCAGCTGTATCGACCATTCCATCACCAGCAGCGACGGCGTTGATCATCAGCGGCCAACGTTTAGTTAGGCACACTTGATATTAGTCTGACAGCCCAGGTGTATACCATGTGATGCGTGACTGTGTGAGGTCGGAATTGCGCAATGCAGCAGGCAATGATTCGATGGTTCGTCCTATTATGTGGTCGTCCACTCATCATGTCGATGATAATGAGATTGCCCGCGAATTTTGAGCCAGTTACATACACAGATCGATGTGGGATCGATCGGATGGATGGATGATCATTCGCACGCCTGCCTTTAGGCCGGCCCCGCATGCATGCATGATTTCATTTTCCGCCACATGGCATTGTCGGGAAATTACATGCGGTGGACAACTGATCCAACCATCTGTATACAGTATACCCGATCGCGCGATGTATGGTGGTTGCCTTTAGCTGCGGCGAGGAAGCCTCAACCGGATCCAAGTATAGCAGAGGCACACGGCTCGGGTTTGAAAAGCTTGCTGCCGCAGCGTCGTCGTTGCTGGCCTGCACGGCCGCCGGGATGCTGCTCGCGGCGCCGATGCCGCCTCCCACCTCACTCTAAAAAAAAAACAAGCAAGCAAGTTCACTCAAAAATATCTGGCAAAATTTTCTTCGCCAAAAACATTTCTGCCAAATCCTATTTGCCGCTGTGAGCGCCACCTGATGTACCCATATTGTATTGTGGTGAATACATAATATACTTTTATATACATGAACATTTTTTTTTGACATTTCATGCTTATTTATTTTGTGACACGTTGATAATGTTGTGCATGGTGCGGAAAATTTTGTGATACTATGGAAACACCTTTCATGAGTAGTGCCACCATTTTATTTAGTGTATATGAAAAAAGTCTTGTACTGCAACAAGAAAATTACCAACACAAAATTAAAATATTTTTCCACTGAATAAGAAACTGATTTGTAACTACATTTCTACTTTTTGTAAAATGAAAGGTGAACGCATGAATATTGAATCAACACCGGGGGGGAAAGTGAAGGAAAAAAGCACAACCACATAACATAGTGAAAGCAGCAAGAGGAAGAAAAAAGAAATGAAAATGCACAAAAAGGTACTTCTCTATCTTGGTTTATAAGTCTCACACGTATTTTAGTAAAAAATGACTATTATTTTGGTTAATCTGAGTTATATACACTTAAAATTATACCATATGAAACTTCCCTTGAACTTGAATCTAATGACATACTTTCTGCCATATACCTATTTTTTACCAAATTAATGATGGATTTTTTTTTCTTACCAGTCAGATGAGGGAACATGCCAATTGGTCCTAGTTCCTGGTTGCAGCCATCTGACCAAGCCTATCAAATGAAATTGCACAAAAAAGTGCCAAAGCCTATCAACAAGCCAACAAATCAAGTGAGTTGCTGCCGTTCCATGCAGCCATCTGAATTGATCTTGCCGTCACTTAGTTAGGTCAGCCCTCCCTCTTCCATCCACTCATCGACTTCACAAGTTGCTGTGACTTGTGACTTGTTGCGATCGAGCCGAACTGGTGAAAAGGCCGGAAGCAAAAGCAACGTCAGCTTTCCTCCTTTCCCTCACCGATTAAACTTAATTTCTTTTTAAAAAAGTGTTCATTGCGCATTACAAAAATATTAACGCGGTTTTTAAATGTAAGTACAACTTTTAGAGAATGTATGTACTATTGAAAAAGATGTTCGGGGCGTTTGAAATGTTCACGTGTTACAAAAAACATGTTTGAGGCAGTTTTTAAAATGTTTCTACAATGTGGGAAAAAACGCTCGCGCAATTAAAAGAAAATGTTTCACAACATTTAAAAAATGTCCATGATATTTCAAAAAATATTTACACGTTTTAAAATATGTTCTTGACATTAAAAAATCTGTGCCATTAAAAAGTTCAGTTTGTACTTTAAAAATGTTTGACATGTGTTTAAAAATGTTCCAAAGATTTTGAAAAAAATACATCATGTATTAAAACAACGTTCAACGTGTATCAAATAAATGATGTTTACTGAAAATCCAGACATGGGTCGAGAAAACGAAAAATTAGAGATAAGAAGAAAAAGTAAAAACCTGAATAAAACCAGTGAAGAAACATATAAAAGCAGAAGAAAAAAAAGGCGTAGAAGCTTCCTAAAACTGCTTCTGGGAACAAACAAATTCGGTCGTCCTATAGTCTCTCAATAGAAGTGATATAGCTCCCGCGATGCAGCACTTTGTAGCGTTTTGCTTCAATTTTTTGTGGTCTGCTTTCTGTAAATACGTGAAAATTTAAATTTACAAAAATTAACTTCTACTTGAAAAATGGTCAGTGTGTATTTAGAAAATATTCTCCACATAGGAAAACTAATTTTCATGTATTCAAATAATATTCACTTATTAAAAAGTTTGCCATGTACTAAAAAATGTAGAACAAAAACAAAGAATAAAATTGGAAGGAAAAAAAGAAAATCAAAGATAAGGAAATAGAAAAACTGAAAACAAAAATGCCGCAACAACAATGCAAAGAAACAATAGGAAAAACTGGAACAAAAACCTAAAAATAGAAAAACAATGCAGCAGTGCAAAGAAACAACAGAATAAGCTCTAGTTGGACCTATCCACTTGTAGCAGTTTCACGAAAAGCTCACGCAGCCGCCTCCTCCATAAAAAGCCTAGGGTTTATAGGCCGCCCGTCGGCACAACCGCCGGTCCGCCTTGTCTCCGGTGGACTTTGGGGCATGGCAGCGCGGTGGATTCCAATCTTTATCAGTAGGAAGGCTTTGTTTTTAGATGTTTCTTCGAGTTTCGTTAAGTTTGTGCCCTGCTCGGAAAGACAAGATAACGGCGGCTTCCTGAAGATGGAATAAGATTCTCCCTGCCTAGTCCCCGTCTCGGCAGTGCGTCTAGCATCGTCGGTGGGCGTGTGGAGGTATGTCTCTAACGAATATGTCCTTGATTGAATTTGCTTGGATCTGGTCATAATTCTTCTACGTTCGTGTGTATTCATGTTGGATCCTTTCAATCAATGCTACTTTTCAACAGTGCGACGGTTGCTGTTCTAATGCATTGGTTCTACAAGGGCTTAGCACGACGACTTCCCGACTGGCTACTACAACAAAGTCTTTCGTCTTCAGCGAGAGAGGGACGATGACAGCGGCGTGCCTTCGACTCATTTCAGTGTTTGTAGTCATCGTTAGATGGTCTACGGATCTGAATATAAATTATTATCTTTTTTGGTATTCGTTGTGCTGCCATAATTACGAATAGATCGAAAGTTTATAAAAAAACAGAGATAAAGAAAAAAAATCAGAAAACCGACCGTGTGCACTTGCATGTCGGCAACCGAGGCACATGACATGCTCCCAGAGGCGTACGTGCGGCACAGTCACCGTCGGATTAAACTACCGGAGGCCCACGCTGAGCAAATGATTGCCCCGCCGTGGAATCAAACCAGAAACCACCCCCTCGGCTGTCCGGCCCTCCGGCCAGCCGATCTTTATCGCGTCGCTGTACGTTGGGGCTGTCGGCCGAAAGCCAGATCTGGCTGGCTTTTCTGAACCGTAGATCTGGCTAGCTAAACTCATGTGCGATGTGAAGATACAAAGGTCACTAGCTTGCCTGTATGGTACTATGGCCGGTTTCAGAAATGCTTGACATAAATAAAAAAACATAAGAACCGAAATGTTAATTACAGTACGAACTTACGTGGTTTCCTTGCCAAAAAAAAAAAATCCATACATGGTCGCTCCGGGGCCACTGTTCACAAGCTCTTACACTGCCCACGGACTCATCACTCGCTAAATCTCCAGAAAGAAAATGAATCCTAGTATGTAGCAGAAAAACCATGTAAACGGACACCACAACATGCCTGATTAATCGTGTCATAGATGATAGAACACAACATCAGAGGATTGAGATACCCCAACAATGCAAACTCCTTCCAACAAACTACGAACTAACTAATCAGCGGTCAAATCAAAGCCGTAGGAAGAGGCCGCACTGTATAACATATTCTTGCAACTTGCACGTACATGATGAGCACTATTTTGGAGTTTCATCCTGCCTACACAATCATCAGGGCCACCAAAGCGCCATGTGCCGTCGCAAAATGATTCAGTGGTTCGCCAGGTAGCTCCCACAGATAGATCCATCATCGATGATCGGGTCATTAGCTATACAAAGTACTACAATCAGGCAGCCGTTGCATTCCTGGTATGCCGTGCATGATTCGAATAACATGCTCTTGTGTCGGGCTAATAGTACCAAGCCACCATAGGCTGTTGCCATGTAAGATTATTTCATTAAGCAATAAATAACACTCCAATTATTCTGATGAGACTATAATGCCTACTGTGACGGTTAATCATGACGTTTGTTCCTGCAACTGCACAGGGCTCTTCGGTTATGCATGTTTAACGACCACAAATATATTCTCTCGGGACAGATTAGATTAGATTAGATTAGATTATGAGATGCTCTCTGACTGGCCAACGGGTAGCTAGTTAAGCTAGCTGGACTGGATAGTCGCGAGAATCAGACCGTATACCATCATGGAATTAACGGCCAATTAACTTCTCTACGTCCGAGTCACCACGGCCATGATCAACTGGTCATTTGTATCTCCTTCTCTTCACATGCCCGGCCCGTCACCAGACCTCCAATGATCATGCACGTTCTGTTTTTCTGTATTTAGTACATGTAGACTAGTTTAGAGTGTTTAATGATCAATGGCCATTGTATGGAGGTGGTTACGACGATGCAGGATGGAGACAACTCGGTTGGACAGGCAGCAAAGATTAATAATAACTGTAATTTTTCCCTAGTAATGTGCAGAGATGCACGTTAATTTTTCCATCGTAAAACCACACAACAATGGCTTTCTTTTTATTTTACAAAAAGAGAAGTAAAACGATACCCAAACAGGAAACACACAACACACTGTCAATCTCTGCACGTGAATCCCCGGTAGCCACGTCCAACCCCAGGCCTCCTAAAATGGACCCCTGGGATTGGTGCCGCGAGTTGCCAACCAAACAGGTGCCGGAAGCCGCCGCTGACCAAGCCGACGAGCGCACGTGTGTGCTGGCGTGCCTCGTGACTCCCGGCTTCGCCACATGCGCCCGCGTGCCATCCTGCTGCATACGTGCTCAAGAATTATTCAGAGGCGGCAATGATTAGTGGGAGATGAGTGGCATGCCCTCGGCTGGCTGGCTTAGATTCAAAACTCGTGTATCACTGGCCCTCCCTGTCGTCCCTCTGCCTGCTTCCCATCACATCGCTTTACTCCCTTCATGTTTGATTACTTAGTTTTTCTTTTTTGACAATATGTCTGATTAGTTAGTTGGTTGCCGCTAGATCTGGACTAGTAGTGCTGTTCACCGCAAGTCCAACCCTTTTTTCAGCCCTTTATATGCGTCTTTATTTATAGTACCCTATGCAGAGGCACAACTCAGTTCGTGAGGTCAGTACTACGCATTACTAACAGTGTTGTTTAGCGTGTAAAAACGGCGTGTACAGCTACTGGATTTTCGTTGCAAACTACGGAGTACTCCGGTTTCGTTGATTCGGAGCTCTGATCGATCATAGGTATGCTAGAAATAAAAATCAGCCAACCGTTCTGTGGGTTCGATACCGCTGAAATTCAGACAACAGAATTACTGGTAGACGAAGCTTTTGTTTTTTTGGTAGACAACAGAATTATTGTGTGCTAGATACCGCTGGAATGTGGGAAGAGAATCATTTGATACTACTCCATTACACTATGCGCGCATGTTATACTCTATATTATTGGCATACCTGTACACATAATGCTAGCAGTAGTGCATTATCGCTTGCACGTACGAATAATACATCCGCAACGACTAGTTAGCTACTACTCCCTCCTTCCCATTATATTGGGCGTATTAGATTTTGCATGCAGTCCCATATTATAAGGCATACAGTTACAACCACGCCAGAGATCGCTACTTTTCTGGAGAAAAAAATGGCGATGAGTCTCTCCTGCTGTTAGCGCTAACAAGCGCCCACTCCGTGCATGCCTCCCTGTTATTTTTCCAGTCGGGGATGCCTCGCTCGGCTCACGTAATGCTCCATGCGCTAATTTTCGTGCTAATGACTAATACGCCTAATATAATGGGAAGGAGGAAGTATAAATCAATGATCGAACTACAGTAGCTAGCACAATCATTTTATCACCAGGAGCAGCCACGGCACGGCACTGATAAATCATCAGCGGCTAGCATTTAGCTAGCCAGGGGGACACACACACTTGGCATTAGTCTGACAGGCACCATGTGGTGTGTGGCTGTGCAATGATTCGACGGTTAGTCTTATGTGGTCGTCCACAGTCCACTCATCATGCCCATGATGATGAGGTCGCCCGCCAATTCTGAGCTGGTCACATACGCAGATCGATCTCGGATCCGTCCGTCGGGTGGATGGATGATCGCGCGCACGCCTTCCTTTAGTACGACTAGTTTGGCGCAAAACAACCACACAAGCATTGGGACAAAGAATCTGGCAAGTCAGGTTCACTCAATAGCGGAAAACAAGCGATAAAGAGAGAAGTTCGCACAGAAATATCTGGAAAACCCTTTTCCCCCCACCAAAAAATATGAAAAAATAATATTGCCGCCATGAGCCCCGCTCGGCGTACTCATCTTTGTATGCGGTTAATACGTAATATATTTTGTTCAGATACATGGACATTTTCTCTATAAATTTAATGCATATCTATTTTGTGATGCTTGGATATTTTTTATGTATGGTGCGGAAATGGAGAAAATCTTTAATGCGTAGCACCAACATTTTATTTAGTGTGCGTATACAAAATATTGTAGTGGAATAGATAAATTTGATTATTTGAAAGAAAAAAATCTCCACGATATAAGAAAGTCATTTGTAAATCCTAGTTTTGCTAAAAATGAAACATGAACACATGAATATTGAACCAGCACAACCATAATATCGCAAAAAGGTGAAGGAACAAATCACAACCACGGGACATCATGAAAGAAAAGAAAAAAAAAGATAAAATTGCACAAAAAACGGTAACTCATCTCCGAGCCCGGGTTTTTTTTTGCTGTGAGATACTGAAATGTCCGAACACCGCCGAATTTGGCATGGACATAACGCATTTGAGCATCTTGCAAGCCAAAAAAAATCAGAATTTTTTGCTACGTTTTCGATTTTACTGTTCGTGCACAGGCCATGTGGACCTGGAAGCCAAATCGACGCGTCCCACAAAAAAAATACCTCTCTATCTTGGTTTCGAAGTCTCGCATCCATTTCAAGAAAAAAATTGGCTATTATTTTGGTTAACAAAATATGAGTTATAAAAATCATACCAAATAAAACTTTTCGGCAATGTGAATCTAATGATATACTTTCTGACACATACCTACTATTTTTTGACCAAGTTAATGGTCAACATTTTCCTAGAATACGCATGGCGATATGCCGTCTAACAGCTTTAACTGGGCCGAGGTGGCGGACAAGATTTTACAAGGTGTTTTGTGTAAACTATTTACTATGTAGCGGTAGTAAAAGTGGTAGGGGGAGCGGCGACATGGATGCGTCGGCAGCTCGTTCTCCCAGTGATAGTGGTCGATCGATCGTCGAGGGATCTCGATGCAATATTTTTTACGTGTTGGGTGATTTGTACTTCTGGAGAACATTCATAATAGATGTGGATCATTTTCAGCCAAAATCATAAATCGTCGCACATCACTTTGTCCTTTGATGGTAAGAGACACGTGTCTGTTAGCAACTGGGACCAATTGGCATGTTCCCTCATCCAACTAGTGCAAAGTGACCGATAAGCCTAACAAGAAGCCAACGAATCAAGCGAGTCGCTGGCCGTTCCATGCGGCCATCTGAATTGATCCTGCCGTCACATAGTTAGGTCAGCCCTCCCTCTTGCATCCACTGGTCGGTCGGCATCACAACCTGCGACTTGTTTGCGATGGAGCACAAGTGATGAAAAGGCCGGAAGCAAAAGCAAAGGGAGGCTTTTCCCTCTTCGGCCGATTAAACTTTGGTCGCCGCGGATCGCGTAGGGATTCAACTGTCGGTCGAAAACAACTCGGGCCGGCCCCAGGGGTCCAACGCGCACTAATCAAGCTGGGTTGCAGTTGCAGGTGGTCTACTCTAATCAGATCTCCTAATGATCTCGCCATGACTTTAGTCCGCCACTTTGTCTGCGGACTAGTTAATTGGCCTTTTGATTAAAGCTTCTCTGAGGCGCATGTGTGCAGGCAGGGCTCGTCGTAGACACGCACGCTTGTCTGTCTGAAACTGTTTAGTATATGATTATGAGGTGTGGGTGCGTTGCTTTCGCTTAAACAAGTTGCTGAGATGTCTGCTCTCAGATGCAAATTCATCATGATTAGTAGGCTAGTACCTTGGGAAAAAAACCATTCTTTTCGAACCGGGCCACTTTTTTTCATCGAATTATACTCCGGCAAATGAGATATATACACATAAAGGAGATCGGGTTCGTCGACGCGCTAACTTGATTCATGCTTTTTATCGCAAAAATGCTAAGAATATTAATAAAAAGAGAAGGACATGGCTCCAAATACTACTCTTGTTGGAGAAGGGTAAAGGATGTGAATGAAAGATTTCAATAATTTCCTCCATCAACCAATCATGAATTAGTGGTAGTGGTAGCAGTAGTACAAATCAATCAACAAGCTGTTAATCCAACAACCGGCAGGGGTTTGGTGGATGGGTACACGCCGTCCAGGAAAAAGCGGACAGCCATTTGTTCCTTCTTCTTACTAATCTGTTTCTGTTTTGTTCGTCGATCGAATCCCAAAGAAAAAAAAGAAAGAAAACCCAAACCGAATTACTACTAACCGAAACCAAACCATCCATCGATCGCTAGCGCGGCTAATTACTGCTATGCAGATTCCAAACCAAATCAAATCTTGTTCCGGCGATCGACTGACTGATTTGCCAATTGATTAATTTGATTGACCCAATCGGCCGCCGCCTGACCAAATCTCCTAATTTATCGCCTGGATTGGGCCCCGGCGGCGAGATCTCGTCGTCTCAGAAGAGCTCTCTGGTGACCAGCGGCTGCGCGGCGCCGTTCCACGCGCCCTGCTGCCTGCCGGATCGGTCGGGGGCGGCGGCGGTGGTGGTGGAGGGGAAGAACTGGCAGTGGCTGGGAAGGACGTTGCCGGCGGGGTGGGCGTTGGGCTTGGGGCTGCACTGCTGCGGCTGCTGGTGCTGGTGCTGGTGCTGGTGCTGCGTGGCGGCCGGTCCGGCGGCGGTGGCGGCGACGCGGCGGCAGGAGGGGCACATGGTGAGCGTGGCGGCGGGGGCGGCCTGCTGGGCGTGCGCGGCGGGCGCGGCCTTGAGCGCGCGGAGCTCGGCCACCTCCTTCTCGAGCCGCTTGTTCTGCTCGGCGAGCTGCTCGCACCAGCGCTTCATGTACTCGCAGTCCACCTCCGTCTGCTTCAGCTTGGTCCGCGCGCGGCGGTTCTGGAACCACACCTCCACCTGCCGCGGCCGCAGCCCCAGCCGGTTCGCCAGCGCAGTCTTCTGCTTCTGCAGATCGCCAGGAAAGAAACCCCGGTCAGCGCAATGCGATCGATCGCGAGGAATCCATGGACGAACACCACGCGCCGGACGGCCCGAGGTGTGTCGATCGAGGGAGGAGGAGTAGAGACTTACGGGGTTGAGCGTGCTGTGCGTCTTGAAGCACTCCTCGAGGACGGCGGCCTGGTCCTTGGAGAGCCTGAGCTTCTTGCGGCCGCCGGCACCGTCCCCGCCGTCGTCGTCCTCGTCGCTGCCGGCGGTGGCGGCGCCGCGGGAGACGCCGGAGCCGGTGCGCTCCAGGCCCCTCTTGGTCCCGGCGCTGACGCCGCTCTCGGGCGACGTGGACGTCCTCCCCGGCTCCTCCTTCCGCTGGTGGCTGGCATACGGGTGCAGCCCGTACGACTCCTGCGCGCCGACGACGGAGTTAAGCGCGGCGGTCCAGTGCTGCGCGTGCGCCTGCGAGGCCGGGGAGGAGGAGGCGGTGGTGGTGGAGGACGTGAGGCTGCCCTGCGACGCAAGCCCGAGCCCCAGCCCGAGGCCCAGGTCGAGACCCGCGGCGGCGGCGCGATGCATCGTCGATCTCCGGTGAGCCCGATCCGATCTGAGAGTTGCCCGGAGTGGGAGGGAGGACGGTGGCAGTGCTCGGTGGTGGAGATGTGATGATCTGGTCTGGTCTGGGCATGCGGCGGCGGGTGGCGAGGCTATAAATAGGGCAGCGGAGGGCGAGCAAATGATGAGCTGTTCGGTTGGATGGGGGAGGTGGATCTCCTCTCCTCGCTACCACCAGCGGCATCCAATTATTGTTATATTATTATTATTAATTGGCTGTAAATAAATACCTAAATAATGGCGATAAATACTTTCCCTTGTGCACCACTCGCTCATCATGGCGCCGTGCATGCTGCCTTCCTCGATCTGAGCCTTGACCCGGTCCGACCCGAGCCGAGCCGTTTCCTTGGCTGGCGGAGGCGCTCGGCTAAGTTGTGGCCGTGTGGCTGGCTGCGAGTATGCGCGTGCGTTGGAAGTTGGAACTCGGTGCGCGGCTGCGGGGGTACGACAAGCTTTGGCGCGTGCGCTCGTCTCGTCTTGGTCCCCATCAGATCGTGTTAGAAGCCACATTTTTTTTTAAAAAAAAATCAAGCTATAGCACTGTTTTTACTGTACATGTCTGATTTTAAATCTCATACTATTACTAATCCCCAAGGGTACTCTCCAAATGCAGCCTACCAAAGGAGTCTTGCAAAAAATAATGTAGTGGCAATTAGTTCTATATAAACGAGAAAACTTTCGTGTACAGTTGCGGCGATCTAACATAGCATCGCCACATGTATGTTTTGATCAACCCCACTCTTCCAAGATAAAAGCATGCGATCTAGACTACAATGTTTGTTTTGATCATATCACTAAAAAAAACTACCATATACAATGTGCATGTTGCAAAACATCATTATAACTCATGGGTATCGAGGCAAGAAAAGCAATCAACATGTTGAATTCCATTTATATCTTCAATTGGAAGAAAACAGCTGACAGCCGAGTACAAAATGGTAACTCTTAAAGTTTGGACGACTGGAGTAACAAACTTAATGTTCTCTACATTGGTTCGTACCATTGTTCAATAAATGTGAAATACTAGTCCAGCACTTAGGTGGGTTGTATACTTTGATGAAACCTACCAAGAAACTGCCAACAACTACCTCTTTTCTACATTGAGGCTCTAGATCAAATATGTCATAGGGGCATATACTAAACCTCATGCCACAACAAGTGAAAAAACACCCACAATGCACGCCACAAGTACACAACTTATAGAATTTTCGTCATGGGTTGCTCTGTGTGCCTCCTTATCATGGAGGATCTTGTTCGAACGAGAGCTGGATTACTTCTCCTCGCTGGCACTCGCCGTATCCAGTTATTATATTAGTTAACTCTAAAGAAGTAATAAATAATCATGATAAATAGTTCCCATTGCATGCCACTCGCCTCGTCATAGCGCCCAGATACCGTGCATGCTCCTACTCTATTTGAGCCTTCTTCCTTTCCTTGCACCGATCGGGCTCAAAGCCGAGCCGAGGCATTCCCTTGCACTTGCGGAACTTGTCTAAATTGTGGCCATGTCTATAGGGTGGAACTCGGCATGGGACTAGGTTTGTGGTCGCGGTAGCCTCGTGCTGGCTTGGTTTGATGAGATCATATTATATTAGCAGGCATCTGCAAAAAGTGTAGTTGAATCTTTGTCCGATGAGATCTGCCATTAGAATGCATCACATTTATTTCATCAGATCGTTCATTTTGTTTTTTTACCGGTTTTCATTTGGATATTGAGTTTCACATTTAACTTCAACATAGTGTAGTTATCGTATTCGTTCAAGCTCCCATTGTGTCCTCCAACCTTATTTGAACTTCCTGGTTGTCCTTTCTATTGTGTAATTTTTACAGGTGTTCATAAGTTCCAATCCTAATGGTATTTTTTTACTGCCTAGGTTCATGCGACATGAAAACAATGTAGTAAGAATTACTAATATAAAATATATATACAACATTCTTGTGTGATTGCGATAATCCAAAATAACATTACTGCATGTATGGTAGCACCTGGTATGGAGCAATCCCATGCTCCAAATATAAAGCTTGCAATATGGATTACAATATTTTGATCATCCAACTATTAGGCAAAGAGTTTGTTCCAAAGCGTCAATAGAACTGCTGAATATCAAGGACAAACTATACAACGCATTTGCACATACAAAGTTACCTAGGCAAGAAAAGCAATGAACATGGTGAATTCGGTTTATACTCACAACTGAAAGAAATGAGCTGGAAGATAAGTATAATACTATAATTCTTTACTTTTGGGTGACCGGTGTTGTAAAATGATTAACTTAATGTTATCTACGTAGTATCATATGATTCTTGAATACATGAAAGTCAAATGTGAAATACCAATCCAGCATTTTGGTGGCTTGTATCTTTTGTTGAAATCTGCGAAGAAAAAGCCAATGTCTAGCTAATCTCTACATTAAAAATTGAAATCATGTGTAACTTAATTAGGGGCGGATACTAAATTTGATGCTACTTGCAAACAATGAAATAAGCACCAATGATGCCTTTCAAAGCACGCCATAAATACACAACTTGCATACTTTTTGTTGTGGGCTGCTTCGTGCCTCTATATCGCAAAAGATCTCGCGGCATGCTCTGGTACAACCCGTGGCCGAGGCACATGGGTAGCTCATCTCACCCCCAAGATAGCTCGAGATTGTGATTTACCAGGGTAATATTGAAGACTTGGGATCGTGGCCTCCGAAGATAGAGGAGAATGCCATTTATATCTGGTGGCTCTTGGAGTCGACAACAGCGGTGAGAAGGTATAGATGGGCTAGAGGCAGGCCATCGAAGAAGGATGTGTTGCGCCAGGGGCGGTCAAGGACACAACTGACGATGAGCATTAGCATGGATGCGGTGATGACACTAGAAGCAACTGTTACGGCATATCTCTCTCAAGGTAGTTTTGGTGATTGATGACAACATGTTTGCGGACTAATCTTGTGCGTTGAATTATTCTCAGATTCTCCCCTGGCACGAGACGCTTTCTTCCCCTCGGAGTGTATTTCAAGACGGTGTAGCTCTTTCGTTTCTTTCTAGGTGGACTAGTTGCGTAGAGGGCACCGTACTATCAAGAGGGGGTCCGCTGGGGTTTTGCTTGGGTGGAATCATCACGTACACATCAGCTTCTCACCCTCCGAGCTTTTCTTGTCCATTGAAGAGATCTCTCCTCTCTTCCTTGTTCTGTCTAGGTCTAAGCGGCAGTACCACGCACCCAGCGGTAGTACCGTTGAGAAGCCACAAGCGGCAGTATCGCTTCGCAGCGGTAGTACCGCCGTGGCTCCACAGCAGTAGTACCGCTGGGGGCCTGGCTCCTCCACTGGTCCTCAGCTTTTTGAGAGATCCCTTCTCTCTCTCGCGCACGCGCCCCAGCGGTAGTACCGCACTGCCTGCGGTACTACGGCCGAAGGGTCACAAGCGGCAGTACCGCTCCACAGCGGTACTACCGCCCTTGACCCCACTGCCGTAGTACCGCTGGGTAGTTTGGCTCCTACCGCCTCGATTCGAGAGGTCTTTTTCTCGTATCGGGTTTTGCGGCACTAGTCACGGTTGTAGTGGCGGTAGTACCATTCCAGGAGCGGTAGTACCGCCCTACCACCGCGGTAGTACCGCATTTGGGTCCGTTCCCTACTAAGTCTCCTCAGCGCGGCAGTACCGCTGGTTGGCGCGGCAGTACTGTCACCTGGCGGTAGTACCGCCCCCTCTCAGCGGTAGTACCGCCCTGTGCGGGGCTGGTTGGTGGGGGGCAACGGGATTGTTGCCCCCACTATAAAAGGGAGTCCCCTTCCTCCTTCTCACCTACCTCTTCCTCCCCCAAGCTCCATTTATTGCTCAAACTCCATTAAATACTCCAAGCTTCATTTCCGCCCGATCTATCTCTCTAGCCAATCAAATTTGTTGATTTGCTCGGGAATGATTGAGAAGGCCCCGATCCACACTTCCACCAAGGGATTTTTGATTCCCCCACTCATCCCCAGCGGATCTTGTTACTCTTGAGTGTTTGAGCACCCTAGACGGTTGAGGTCACCTCGGAGCCATATTCCATTGTGGTGAAGCTTTGTGGTCTTGTTGGGAGCCTCCGATTAAGTTGTGGAGATTGCCCCAACCTTGTTTGTAAAGGTTCGGTCGCCGCCTTCAAGGGCACCAATAGTGGAATCACGGCATCTCGCATTGTGTGAGGGCGTGAGGAGAATACGGTGGCCCTAGTGGCTTCTTGGGGAGCATTGTGCCTCCACACCGCTCCAACGGAGACATACTTCCCCTCAAAGGAAGGAACTTTGGTAACACATCCTCGTCTCCACCGGATCCACTCTTGGTTATCTCTTACCTTTACTTGTGCAAGCTCTTTATTGTTCTACCCTTGCTTGCTTGTATGCTTGTTGTTATTGCATCATATAGGTTGCTCACCTAGTTGCACATCTAGACAACTTACTTTGATGCAAAGTTTAATTTGGTAAAGAAAAGCTAGAAATTGGTAGTTGCCTATTCACCCCCCCTCTAGTCAACCATATCGATCCTTTCAATTGGTATTAGAGCCTCGTCTCTTTATTAAGGACTTTACCGTCCAAAGAGTATGGTTGATACTGTAGACGGTGTGGAGGAACACTCCGGTGTGAATCCGATCTCGTCTACGGGAGATGGGGGAACTTCGGTCTCTCATGAGGAGTTCAATGTGGCCTTGGAGACATTGAAAACTTTCATGACGACCGAAGTTGAAAGCATGTTTACTAAATTTCTTGAGGGGCTTAAACTATCCACCGCACCGTTGAAAGTGGGTGATTCCGCCAACAAGGTGTCGGATGCTATCCCCGACAAGGGGGAAGCTAGTAGTGAAAAGGCTCCCTCTTCAAGTGGCAAGAATGGCACCGGCATCTTTGCCCATGTGGAACCACCACTTGTTTATGGTGGACCGGTTCCTTCCACTCATTTGAATCATGCCGGTCCTCCCCCTAAGATTGTGAAAAATGAGGATTTTGATTCTTGGGTTTACCGCTTTAAACGTCATTTAAATCATGTGAACACTAACCTTTGGAGAATCATTGAAGAAGGTTTCTATCCACATGATCCAAGCAACTTCACTCCTCGAGAAGCCGCGGACAATCAATTCAATGAGAATGCTCTCTTCATCATTCAAGATGCAATTCCACCCGAAGACCTACCTCATCTTCGTCCCTTCGCCTTGGCCAAAGATGCATGGCATTGTGTCGTGTCTCTCTACCGGGGAAGTGCAAGCATTCAACGCTCCAACTATGAAGTGGTACAAGATGAGGCTGATGAGTTTGCAATGAAGGAAGATGAAGAACCTCGTGAGCTTTATCGGAGAGTAACCAAACTCGCGGTCTCACTACGAGATCACGGGAGCAAGGACACGGATGACAATTGGATCAAGCGCAAATTCCTCAAGGCAATGATGCCCTACCACAAGGCCATGTCCTCCGTCATTCGTCAAAGACCGGACTTCCACACTTTGACCTCAAGCGAAGTGTTGGATGAGTTTGTGGCCATGAACATTTTGGACAAGACTGCCGATAATGCGGTGCTCCATTCTCAACGGGCAAAGAAGCCTAATCTTGCTTTGAAGGCCAAGCTCACCGTGGAAGAAGAAGAAGAGGAAGAAGAGGAGAGCAACCCCGAAGATACGAAGTATGCATATCATGAACACATGGCACTTGCTTCAAGGCAATTTTGGAGCAAGAAAAACTCGAGGCCCAACTTTAGCAAAAAACAACTCGAGTGGCACAAGGGGCAAGCAACGTGTAAGAACTTGCTACAATTGCGGCAACGTGAGTCATTTCGTTGTGGAATGCCCGTATGAGAAGAGGGAAGACAATGGTGGCAAACTCATCCGAAAGGACAAGGCCAAGTTGTTCCCCAACAAGAACAACTTCACCAAGAAGACTCCTCCCAAGGCTTTGGTTGTGCAAGAAGAGTACAATGAGGATGATGACAATGATGAAGATGATGAGTCGGTTGCCATGGCCTCTGTTGCCATTGCAACAACGTCACGGGTGTCTCTCTTCGACTCACCCAACGAGAGCATCACCGCCAAGTGCCTCATGGCTAAACCCACCAACAAGGTAACCTCCAACATCAAAACTACCATCATTAATCATCCTTCCCAAATGGATAGCATTAATGAACTTGAGGGAGCTAATGTGGAGGCTACCGAGTTTGAGGCTTTTATGAGCAAACTCAAGGGAAAATCCAAGAAGCACTTTGTTGCTCTCTTGGAACAACTTGGTGAGGCCAATGACATGATCGAGGCTCACGAAGACACCATCTCTAAGATGGAAGGGCATAGTCGTGACTATGCCGATGAGATTTCGGATCTTTCCAATGCTCTTGAGGAAGAGCGTGGCCTTCGTTTGGCTCTTGAGGAGTCACACAATGTTGATCATGCTAAGTTAAAGAAAGATTATGATCATGCCCTCATTGTTTCTCATGTGCTAAATTCCGAGAAGGCCAGACTCGGAGTTGATCTTGCTAGACTCAAAGAGGAGTTTGATATACTTGACAAGGCCCACAAGGCCTTGAAGGGTATTCACGCTAGTCTCAAGGAGTCTCATGATCAACTCCAAGTGAAGCTAACTAAGCAGAAAGCAACTTTTCCTCATATGGTTTTAATTGATAATGCAAATGCTACTAACCCGTGTTGTGAGCATATACATCTTGTTGAGGAAAATGCTAAGTTGAAGGAGCAACTTGAGAGAGGTCTTGCGACTTGCATACAAGGCAAGAAGAACCTCAATGATCTCTTGATCAACCAAAAGGGAGGTGTGGCCAAGGAAGGGGTTGGGTATGTGCCTGACTCCAAGAACAAGACGAAGAATGACAAGACCAAACGACCTCCTCCCCTCATGCAAACCTTTGTGAGGGAGGGAGAGAGTGCCCCCGAGGAGAAGAAGAAGAACAATGTCAAGAAGGGCAATGTCATCCCTCACAACAAAGCCGGCGATTTTAATCCTTCTTATGTGTTATGTCGTGCTAGTGATGGGCATGTTTATGCCAAAATTGTTGGTTCTCTTCATGAGTACATTGAATGGTCTATTTGGGTTCCTAAGACCCTTGTTACTAACATCAAAGGACCCATTACAAAATGGATACCTAAAACCAAGCATTGATCTCTTGTAGGTGTTTGCTTCCGGTGGTGGATCATGGTTGCTCGATAGCGGAGCTACAAATCATATGACTGGAAGCAAGGACTTGGTGGTGGACGTGCACAAAGTTCCATCTATGCCCACCAATGTCGAGTGGGGTGACGCCTCATCCTCTAAGGTATTGGGACTTGGAAAGGTGGTCATATCTCATGATCTCACGATCGAGAAGGTCATGCTTGTTGAGTCCCTTGCATACAATTTACTTTCCGTTCGTCAACTTGCAATCATGGGCTTTTCCACTTTCTTTGATATCGATACCGTGGCCCTCTTGTGGAGCAAGACTCTTAAAGTAGCTTTTGTTGGGCATGTCGAGAATGGTCTATATGTGATTAACTTTTCGGAGCGACCCACTAAGACCGCGACATGCCTAATGGCTAAAGTTGATGTGGGATGGCTTTGGCATCGCCATTTAGCCCATGTCAATATGAGATCTTTGCAAAGTCTTCTCAAGGGGGACCATGTCCGTGGACTAACGAATGTTAGCTTTGTTAAAGATCGTGCTTGTAGTGCTTGTATCGAAGGAAAGCTACATGAGAAGGCTCACCCTCCCACGACTATCATTTATTCAAAGAGGCCCTTGGAGCTCCTTCTCATGGATCTTTTTGGGCCCCCATCCTTTGATAGTCTTGGAGGTAGGAAGTATTGCTTGGTGATTGTGGATGACTACTCAAGGTACACATGGGTGTATTTCTTCAAGAGGAAGAGCGAGACCCAACAAACCGTCATTGACTTTGCAAATGAAGCACAACGTCAACACAATGCAAAGATCTTGACAATAAGAAGTGACAACGGCACCGAGTTCAAGAACTACACCTTGGATGAATTCTTAGTGATGAGGGAATCAAGCATCAATATTCCGCACCATACACCCCTCAACAAAACGGTGTTGCGGAGAGGAAGAACCGGACGTTGATGGATGCGGCAAGGACCATGATGGCGGAGTTCAAGTCTCCATACAACTTTTGGGCCGAAGCCATCAACACCGCGTGTCATGCATCCAATTGGCTCTACCTCCGCAAGGGCCTGAACAAGACCCCATATGAGATACTCACCGGTAACAAGCCCAACCTCAAGTACTTCCGGGTATTCGAGTGTAAGTGTTTCATTCTCAAGAAAGGTGTTCGGTTGTCTAAATTTGAGGCTAGAGCTTATGAGGGCATATTTGTTGGTTATGCTACAAACTCTCATGCTTACCGTGTCCTTAATAAATCCATGGGACTTATTGAGGAGACGTGTAACGTGGAGTTTGATGAGAATAACGGCTCCCAAGTGGAGCAAAGTGGCACTTGTGATGTAGGTGATGAAATTCCTCCTCAAGCCATAAGAATAATGGGTGTTGGTTTCATCCTACCCATTGAGGAACCCCTTGTGGCCGAAGGAGAAGGACAATGCTCCACTCAAGTGGAGCCATCACCAACCCAAGGCCCACACGCTTCCGAAGAACAAAGTGAAGGCCCTCAACCTCATGAACAAGACCAAGGGCAAGATCATACTCAAGACGGTGTTGACACACCAAGTGATGCCCAAGGTCAAGTTCTCTCCCCCGAGCAAGTTCAAGATCAAGAACAAGTTCATGACGGCGCTCAAGATGATCAAGTAACCGCTCCTCAACTTACCAACGAGGAGGAATTAGAGCGTCGTGCCGCCAAGGTTGCTTCCAAGCTCTCCACCAAGGATCATCTCATGACGAATGTGCTTGGAAGCTCAAGAAAGGGGGTAAGCACTCGTAGACAATTAGCAAATTATTGTGAGCATCACGCGTTTGTCTCTTGTGTGGAGCCCCACAAGGTCTATGAGGCGCTAGAAGATCCGGATTGGCTCAATGCCATGCACGAAGAACTCAACAACGTCGAGCGCAACAAAGTGTGGAGATTGGTGCCAAGGCCAACGGGGAACCATAATGTCATTGGAACCAAGTGGATATTCAAGAACAAGCAAGATGCCCATGGGATTATCATTCGCAACAAGGCTCGTTTGGTAGCACAAGGCTACTCCCAAGTCGAGGGTATCGACTATGGTGAAACCTTTGCTCCCGTTGCTCGTCTTGAATCCATTCGCATGTTGATTGCATATGCTTCTCATAATAACTTTAAGTTACAAAAAATGGATGTGAAGAGTGCTTTTTCTTAACGGTCCCATTAATGAATTGGTTTACGTCAAGCAACCCCCCCGGGTTCGAGGATCCCTACCTTCCCGATCATGTGTATCAACTCGATAAGGCACTCTATGGCCTTAAACAAGCCCCACGTGCGTGGTATGACCACCTTACCGAGTTGTTACAAGACCGTGGTTTTGAAGTTGGGCTAATCGACCCCACTCTTTTTACTAAGAAGGTCAAAGGGGAGTTGTTTGTGTGCCAATTATATGTTGATGATACTATCTTTGGTTCTCCTAACAAAGCTTTCAATGAGGAATTTGCCGCTCTCATGACCTCAAAGTTCGAGATGTCCTCCATGGGAGAGTTGAAGTTCTTTATAGGGATCGAAGTGAAGCAAAGAAGATAAGGAACTTTCATCAATCAATCCAAATACACTCAAGACATGCTCAAGAGATTCAAGCTAAGTGACATCAAGCCGGCTTCCACTCCAATGCCCACCAAGTGCCAACTTGACTTAGATCCCAATGGTAAATTGGTGGATCAAAAGGTATATCGTTCCATGATTGGATCCTTGCTTTACCTTTGTGCATCTAGACCGGACATCATGTTGAGTGTGGGAATTTGTGCACGGTTTCAAGCCGCACCTAAGGAAAGTCACTATGTGGCGGTCAAACAAATCTTTCGATATTTGGCTCATACCCCAAACTTTGGCTTATGGTACCCAAGAGGATCAAACTTCAAGCTTGTAGGGTACTCGGATTCCGATTGGGCGGGAGACAAAGTGGATAGGAAGTCCACTTCCGGAGGGTTCCAATTCCTTGGTTGCTCTTTGGTAAGTTGGTCTTTCAAAAAGCAAAGTTGTGTGTCTCTCTCGTCCATCGAAGCGGAGTATGTGGCGGCCGGTAGTTGTTGTGCACAACTCTTATGGATGAGGCAAACTTTAAAGGATTACGGTGTCACTTGTGACAAAGTGCCTCTTTGGTGTGACAATGAAAGTGTCATCAAGATCTCTCTCAACCCGGTGCAACACTTCAAGACGAAGCATATTGAGATCCGGTATCACTTCATCCGGGATCACATTAGGCAAGGAGAGATCGAGCTCAACTACGTCAACACTCATGATAACCTTGCAGATATCTTCACGAAGCCCTTGGATGAAGCAAGATTTCGCGAGTTAAGGCATGAGCTAAATATCATTGATTCGAGCAATGTTGCTTGAACTCGCGCACACCCTATCACGCTCAACTTGTTGTCTAGTTTAGGTGTAGGCATGGACATAGGGGGAGTGTTGTTCTCTCAATGAACTCTCCCTCCCATCATTATGCATAAATTGATCAAGTCTTTCACCTTAGCCATTGTTGATGGCACTTGTGCTTCAAAGACGAGTTTTGGTCATGGGCCCAAGGTTAAAATCTTTGCGGTGCCATACCTTTTGACTCAAACATAGGTGGCCTTGGCCGCCGCCCTCTTTTGAAGAGGTGTGTCTTGGTCATTTGCTGTTGTGCTTTGTTGTTTCTCTCTTGCCATTTTTATCGTTTCGTCGAGCTAAAGCCGTGTCTGTTTAGTTGCCGTGGCGTGCTGGGCGGTACTACCACTGGTGGTGCGCGGTACTACCGCTTATAAGCGGTACTACCGTCCTCCAGCGCGGTACTACCGCTGAGGGACGGGACTTGAGGGTTAAGTCGAGGCAGGGGGAGGTTTCTTCTCTCCCATACCCATTCACTTCGCCCCTCTTGTCTCTTCCTCTCTCCAACCTCCTCTTGCCGCGGGAGGGCTCCGGCGGATCTCCGTCTCCGGGGCGTCCCTCTCCATTTCCTTTGGTGGAGTCGATCCCCACCTCGTCCTCTTGCCATGGATGCCGGTATTGCCCCCGTTCCTTCTTTCGTTTTGTCTCCTTTTAGTTCTTGTTTCTTAGGGGCAATGGTGGTTGCATCTCTAGATTTTTGGCGAAATCTAGGCATGAGTTGGTTGGAGAAGGCAACTAGACTTTCTAGATTATAGTTTGGTAGGATTATTTTTGAATTTGGTAGGCCGGTAGTGCCGGATCTGACCATGGTAGTAGGAAATCACTGTTTCACCACCTCGTGCTATGAAACTGCTGTTTATCCGCCTCAAGCCGTACTACCGCTCCCTTTGGAGCGGTACTACCGCTTGACCTAGAGCGGTACTACCGCTCCCTTTGGGGCGGTACTACCGCTTGACCTAGAGCGGTACTACCGCTCCCTTTGGGGCGGTACTACCGCGTGGGGCGGTACTACCGCGGGCAGGTCACGGTACTACCGATGTATGCCAATTTCCATCATTCTCCTGCCTTACCTTGATCTTTTTGTTGTGTTTGTTGGCTTATGCTCGTTCTTTCTGGTTGTTTCACGTTGTTCTTGTGTTTGGCTCCAGGTGATGACCGTTCCGAGCAGCAAGGTCGCCGTATCAACCCCGGGCGTGCCACATCAAAATGCTACCGCACCTCAGAGCCTGCCGGTGGTTCCTCGAGCACCCAACCGCCTCCAGCAAGTGCTTCTGCAAGTGTTCCTCCACCTCCTCAGCAATCGAAGCGAGCCGCCAACAAGCCAAAAGGGAAGACTGTGACTGAGCTGACCAACAAGGAGTTTTGGGAGAAGCGTCGCCGCAACCCCTATGCGATGGACCAGGAACCCACTTTGGGCAACCGCCCGTTCTAGAACCGTTTTCAGTTTGCCATCTACTTTGATGTGATCAAGGCCAAGAAGAATCTTTTTGTTGATGTTCGCTCCATTGACACTGATGCTATGGAGAAGGATCCGGAGTACTTTGGCGAAGCTCTTCAGATGTGCACTCAGCTAAACATTCTCAGGATCATGCAATTCAATAAGGATTTCGATGCAGATTTTGTGGCTCAATTCTATGCCACCGTCCACCTTGAGACGGATGTCGACAGGACTCTGACATGGATGACCAATGGCAAGCTGCTTTCTGTCAAGTGGAAGGCTTTCATGGAGTTACTTGATGTGGTGGATACCGGGCTTGAGACTCCTGTCGGTTTTCGTCCTCACCGCAATGCTACATCCACCCACAAGCAAGCCCTTTGGCCCTACTGCACTGTGAAGGTTCACCCAGTCACTCAGAAGAAGACCTATGAGCTGTCTCCGTATCTGGACATTCTTCATCGCATATTCCGTGAGACTCTCTTCCCTCGGATCGGGAATCTGGATATGGTCCACTCTTACCTCGTGGACATGCTCCTTTTCTGTCAGCATGAGAAGGAAGCAAGCACTGGAGAGAGCCTGGATATCTCTCATGTCATGTGGTCTGAACTTCTATCTGCCGTGTCTGAGCGCAAGTGTCCTATCTATAGTCCATTCATCATGAGGCTCATTGAGAAGGCTTGGGCACAGACTTATCCCAGAGTGCTGCTAGAGACTGGAGACTCGGTGTCTCATGAGATCAAGCATCTGAAGAAGAAGGACAACTGGACAGCGCCTCACACAGGGGGTCCATCTGCTACTGCTGCCACAGGGGGTCCGTCTGCTGATGCTGCTGCTACTGCTGCCATGGGGACCGAGGGTGAGGCTGCTACTGATGATCATGAGGAGAACTTTGGCCCCTCTGGTGCAGAACCGTCGTGGGCACAGAAGCTTAAGCGCAAGATGAAGAAGTTTTTCTGCATGGAGTCTCATGGTCAGTACATGACTCATGTGGCGGAGAAGCATGGCAGGACGCGCCACAAGGAGCTCATGTGTCAGATGGGAGCAACTGTTGTCAGTGTATCTGAGGGTCAGATAACTGAAGAGGAGGACTGGATTCATCAGAATTGCCACTGGACCGACTCCGATGCCGAGCAGTTTTTGACCCACGATGAAGATGCCGAAGGGTCACAAGCGGCAGTACCGCTCCACAGCGGTACTACCGCTCTTGACCCCACTGCCGTAGTACCGCTGGGTAGTTTGGCTCCTACCGCCTCGATTCGAGAGGTCTTTTTCTCGTGTCGGGTTTTGCGGCACTAGTCACGGTTGTAGTGGCGGTAGTACCGTTCTAGGAGCGGTAGTACCGCCCTACCACCGCGGTAGTACCGCATTTGGGTCCGTTCCCTACTAAGTCTCCTCAGTGCGGCAGTACCGCTGGTTGGCGCGGCAGTACCGTCGCCTGGCGGTAGTACCGCCCCCTCTCAGCGGTAGTACCGCCCTGTGCGGGGCTGGTTGGTGGGGGGCAACGGGATTGTTGCCCCCACTATAAAAGGGAGTCCCCTTCCTCCTTCTCACCTACCTCTTCCTCCCCCAAGCTCCATTTATTGCTCAAGCTCCATTAAATACTCCAAGCTTCATTTCCGCCCGATCTATCTCTCTAGCCAATCAAATTTGTTGATTTGCTCGGGAGTGGTTGAGAAGGCCCCGATCCACACTTCCACCTAGGGATTTTCGATTCCCCCACTCATCCCCAGCGGATCTTATTACTCTTGGGTGTTTGAGCACCCTAGACGGTTGAGGTCACCTCGGAGCCATATTCCATTGTGGTGAAGCTTTATGTTCTTGTTGGGAGCCTCCGATTAAGTTGTGGAGATTGCCCCAACCTTGTTTGTAAAGGTTCGGTCGCCACCTTCAAGGGCACCAATAGTGGAATCACGGCATCTCGCATTGTGTGAGGGCGTGAGGAGAATACGGTGGCCCTAGTGGCTTCTTGTGGAGCATTGTGCCTCCACACCGCTCCAACGGAGACATACTTCCCCTCAAAGGAAGGAACTTCGATAACACATCCTCGTCTCCACCGAATCCACTCTTGGTTATCTCTTACCTTTACTTGTGCAAGCTCTTTATTGTTTCTACCCTTGCTTGCTTGTATGCTTGTTGTTATTGCATCATATAGGTTGCTCACCTAGTTGCACATCTAGACAACTTACTTTGATGCAAAGTTTAATTTGGTAAAGAAAAGCTAAAAATTGGTAGTTGCCTATTCACCCCCCCCCCCTCTAGTCAACCATATCGATCCTTTCAGCAACCATGATGGGAAGGAAGAAAAGTGATGCGGTCTCGATAGGGTGATTGTGCGTGAGTTGATGTGGCCTTGCACGCGTTCTCATCTACAGTTTCAAGACATAAATCCAATGTTCAAAATTGAAGCAACTTGGACCAAACATTCTAATGGAATTGTGCAACCCATAATAATTGTGTAGCAGCTTCAACACAACACAAAGAGCCTTGAAAATCACTTTTGTTTCTTGTATGGTCACACATATATTCACCATTTATGTACGTATGAAATACAAAAAGGCTATTTTAGTAATGTTTTAATTTTTTGGTACCGAGGATTACAGCTCAAGATGGGAATGGCTGGCCCGCCCTGACCCGTACCTGGTCCCTAGCGGTCATCTAATATGTTCAGGGACATGGAGCTGCCCAATGTTCCAATACCAAGTGGCCTCACGTCTCATTGGGCAACATGGTCCAACCTATTTCAATACTATATTCCACAAGAATAAGGAGCATTTACATAACAATATTACTTCAACTCGCATCCTTTGACTGTAGGAATCATTAGTAAGTTAATATATTTAGATTTTTTGTAAAAAGAAAAAAGAGAGTATATGCATCATCGTTTTCTATTTCAACCATGAATAGTTTGCATCCCATGGTAGCATGTTTGTTGCTCCGAAACAAAAACAAGCGGGCCCAGAAGACAACCTTGACCCAATTTTCCTATGAAGCCGACCCAGAGGACCCATCGGCCTTGAAATTATGGGCCCGGCCGGTTTCCCAACGACTAAGTGGTAACGTTGGCCCATCCCCATGGTGAATTTCAGCTCGGCATATCCTTCATCCATTTTAATTTTGTGTTATACTGGTGACGACTGTTCAAGGGTTTCTAGAAGACTAGGACCGTATGTTTCGGGGAGACCCTATGTGTGTGAGTGAGTAATCATCATTAATTATTTTCGGAAATAATTAATTAAGACCCGGCCAGCTGTGAGTCCAGAATATACTCACTCTTTTTTGGCACGTACCAAAACCTGAGGTAACAATATACGTAACATTTAACTATCCCCAAGTAAGATTCGGACCGATTCCGCATGGTGCTAGCTGGCTGCTGGGACACACGACGAAATGGTAAACTAGTCCGCATGCGCACGTACGTACGGTTTACTTGCTTTGTTATCGGCTACGGAAACCTTGGATCTTGCTGCATGCTCATGACCAGTTCTAATCATCGACTGAGCTCTCTTTTCTTTTCGTAGGGGAAATCATCGAGTAATCGGTCAACATCACCACACACAAGCACATACCACACTCGAGGGATATGATTATTGATCTTACTCCAACAGATATGATTATTGATCTGGCCAAGGACAAACAAGGAATGGCTCTGGCCCTGTCGCGGCGGCGCCGATTCCGAGGAGCGGAACACGCAAGCAAACAAATCGCGGGACGACCGCATCATGAAGCAACCGAGATTAGCTAGCGCACGTAGAGCTGACGGACAACGGTTTGCATGGATCGATGCATGCATGGGCGCGTACGTAGGCTGGTGTCGAGGTGGCGCGCGGTGATTGGTGGATTGGAGGATGAACGGGTCAATTCGCCAATGACGTCGCGTCGGGGTTCCTGGGGGTGGCCGGTTGTCCATGTCCCCTGGCAAAACTACAGCTGCGTGGCTAATTACAACTGATCGGTACGTGTTGTTCTTAGGCCAGCCGATAGCTTTGATTTTATTATTAAGCAGTGGAGTATCCTACTTTGTGTTCATTGTATATATATATAGGTTAGCAAGCAGCTGTCCGGGTTTATGCATACATCCATGCCTGAATCCTGTGGTTTGGGTACGGATATCAACCTGCCTCCGACTTCTTAATAACATGATGCAATTTATTTTTTTTGGAAAATTGATCATCGATACATTTGGTAGCATTAGTAAAGAACATAAGGAATACATGACCCCGAATTGACGCCAGAAGAGCTTGAACTATATATATTGTCATCTTGGTCTTCTTGTTCAAGGAAAAAAATACTAAGCTAATTTGATCATTTTGATGAAAGTGGTAGGGATAGAAAAACTATCTACCGCACAGGATACCAACTGAGCCTACAAACTCCTGGACGTCCTAATAATATTCAGTGTCTATTTTTTTTTGAAACTATATTTCACCGGCTCTGTTAAAGACAGTTTAGGATCGAGCCATACTGCAACTCGATCGAGCCGGCTCACGCGACCAACCGAGCCGGGCGGGGTGCTCGCTCTCTCGATCGGGGAGGAAAACAAAAGAAACCGAAGGCCCATGATGATTTCCAGCGCACTGAGAGGGAGAGCCCCTGGGGCGGGCCCACCTGTAAATTGACAAGGTGGAAAATTAGGACAGGGGTGGCCCACCGGCCCGCCGTGCGCCTCGCTTTGCCGGTACTTTTCCTGACACCACCCACAACCTCCCCGCAATCATCGGGGGCGCCAGTCACTCCACTGCTGTACTTAAAATTACTGTATTTGTATTCTTTTTTCATTTCACTCGCCCATCCAAACCTAAAATTACTCTAACCATACATGTCGCTTTATTTTCATCAATAACTTCAACAAACAAAAAGTTACAAATATGACCCCCCCCCCCCACACACACACACACAAATAAAAATAGACACAGTACTTTAATTTTACGTTTCAATGTAGTAGTAAATTTCAATTATTTTCTGATATATGTAAAAAAAAGTCATAATAATCAGCTGCCATAAGGTAAATATTAGCTATGAATGTTGGTAAACTGCCAGTGGTGCGCGCCGACCGCCGATGTCAACTAAACTAAGTATCAGCTATTTACAGGGCATTTGGTTGTCCTTTTTTTATTTTGATACTGTCATTATTCAGTTTAATCTCCAGCTTTTTCCTCACTATCTATGTGATCCCGGATCCAACTCAATTACTCTGACCTACCCCATCCACATGTTGAAGGAATTATTGGATGGGCCATGTCATGCCTCCCAGTCCATAGTGGTTGCCCTTGTTCCTCCATTCACTCACTGCATGGAAATGTGGGACCTTGCACTTTTGGCCTGATGCACCAAATGATTGCATCCTGTTACTATGAGTTGAGTTTGCTTTGTGCTTTCTATCACTATAAATTAGTATGCCTTTCTTATCAACGCATGACATTTTCTTCACTACTATTATACTGATAAAGTTTTGGGATATATGCTGTGCTTGGAGAGAAAAATGTGGGTAAAACTGGTGGCATCTGACAAGACATCAGGTGGCTATTTTTATCTTGGGGGGAACAACGACTGATCTTTTTTTAGCGAAACAACGAACAATGTTTACTTAAGCAAAGTGGAATAAACTACTATTGATGTCGCAAAAATAAGAAGCAAAGTGGTGTATGTAGAATAAGGATTAGAGAATTTAATAATGAACTTGGTCTTTTGTTCGCACCTAAAAATTTCTAGTAGTACATCAGCGCAATTTGATTGATCATTTTACACTGCTGCAATAGTTTCTGTACACAACTTGTAATACTGGTCCACCCGACAAAAGCTATGCTCTTCTCCTGAAAGCTGCTTTAAACCTTGGTTTTAGTGAAGAAACTGTTGCATTGGACACTCAAAAACTTGTGAAGCATCCCGCAGAAAAAGAAGAAAACTTGTGAAGCGATCTACCTTGCACGCTTTTCTAGTTTGCGTCGCCATTAACTTTTTGGCCCTTTATTTCGATTGTGCAGTGCAGATGGAGGGAACTGGTACGCATGGACGCAATGAGATGCCCCATACATGTTTATGTGTCTTGGCATGACAGGGCGGACACGGGCAATCTTGTACTGAAAGCCGCATATCATCAAAGAGCAAGGGCAGATGGGGTGTTTGAATAATGGTGTAGGTTGGCGTTCAAGCCCCCCCTAGATGTTGTTGTCGGCTCAAGTGGGCGCTTCTTTTATCCTCAAATTATTAGCTCTTTGTTGACCCTACCTGGTTTCATTGCATATGCATATGCTAGGCTGAGTGAGCAGCACTCATGCATGTTAATAATTACTAGTACGTATATGAAACCATAGAGTATTTATGGCAAGTAGGTGATAGAGGTGGTTAATCAATCAAGAAAAGATGAGCAGCATTCCACTGATTAAGAAATCAGTCAGCACTACATACATATATGTTGTGTTAGTTGTGATTATTAATATCACTAGGAAATGGTAGGTTGAGACCTGAGAGATTCTTTTAAACCGAAAGCATTGAGAATTTGTAATCATGCTTATTCGAAACCGGGGAAGAAAAAAAATCCTAGTATCAGGTGCGTGTCAATGATTGGTTCCGTGATTCATTCAGCTGCCACCGTCTCCATCGGATGGGCCAGCCGAGGAAGGGGGACACACGCAAGATTCATACATATCCCCACCCCAAGTCACATTCTGCATCGTTTCTTAGTAAGTAATCCAATCCTCTCACAAGCTTCTACGACATAGTAGTATAATGTACAGCAAGTATACATGCGCTAATTTCTTCTCCTTTTTTTTATCAGAGAAACAAGGAATGGTGTGCATGAGTTGCACCAAACAAGCTAGCGGAAGGGCTGACAGAAGTGTAGTGCGTGTACATCCCGTTTGATTCGGGTCTGATCGATCTGGCTGGTGCAGTTTCATCCTATCCCATGCGTCCGCAACACATCCTGCAGGAACAGCAGCATAGTGAGCCCCGGACACATGGGCGAGGAGCTGTCTCTCAGGTGTGCCCGGCCAATGATGGAAGGGGAGGCGACCGTGAGGGCCCACATGTACGAGGCTGGCGGGGGCTGGGAGCCATGTGCGGCACTCGTGGAGACGGTCGTGCGCACCGGTCGGCCTAATCATTCGCCCCACTTATGAATGATTATTATTAGTATTGGTTTTGGTTGGATGCATCCATGGACCGGCCATCACTGGACTGGACCGACCCATTCATCGGTTCTTCTGCTACTTGGCTGTTGCCGGTTAATCCTTATTTTTTTACAAGTGGTTAATCATTTCGTACTAAGTAGAAATTTTATTACGTACTACGGATCTGGCAAATGTATATCACGCACTGCACTATCTACAGTACACTCTAGTGAGAACCTTTATTAGGAAGAATATACGTACAAGAGTTGGTTGGCTGGTAGGTATAATTGGGCAAATTTGATAATTTGCCACCTCTTACCTCCTCCTTTTATAATTTGCCCCCCGAGAATGACAGGTGGGGTCCGGGCCCGCCCGTCATTGAGACAATGGGTGACAAATTGTGAAAGGGAGAAGTAAAGGGTGGCAAATTATCAAATCGCCCGTATAATTGGAGGCCCGCCCGTGCGTATGAAGGTGAAACGTAGGAGTGCGAACGATCAACTGGTGGTAGGATTAATGGCAGCGGCTAGCTTTCCGTTGCGATCCGATTCATCCATGCATGGAGTCGTTTGTTTTTTTAACATCAGTACTGACACAAAGCGCTCATACATGGAGTGGTTCGTTGTACAGTTGCGCACCGGGCCAGATGTGTCGACCGTCGCGGATCCCTCTTTTTATTTTCGGTGGATCGTAGCAGATCTCGCTCGCAACCGACCCCGAGGAATTATTATTGGTGGGCGTTACCTGACGGGAGTACCATCGAATCATTCCGCTTTGGATCGATTGGACCGACGCACGCACACACACGCACGCGTGGAAATTGTAGCTAATGTTTGTATATAAACAAGCTAGTCAGTAACTATATGATTGGATGGTTAGAGTGACGGTGGTATCCCTAGCCCATCAGGATTCAAGTCCTGGTGCTCGCTTTATTACTGGGTTTATTTTAGGATTTTCGATGATGCATTTTTAATGGGAGGAGACGTTCCGTCGACGACAAGGCGATTATGGCGACTTCGTAAATTTCAAGATGATATACTGACTCAGTCTCTTGAAGGTGCTCATAGAGGTACTATGTGTGTGTGTTCATAAGGATGAGTGTATGCGCATATGTATGAGCGTTTGCGTGTGTGCTGTGTTTAAAAAAATGATATGGGGGGTGTGGGAGGGTGCAAAAATGAATACTAGAATGAGGTCGATCAGATTGACGGCATATGGATGAACTCCGCTACCTTAGCACGCGTAGCAGATGAGTATCTCTATTTTTTTTTTCGTTCAAGGATACATCATGGTGAGGTGTATTAGTAACATACAAGGAGAATCGAGATAAATATCTCATCAATCTATCTATTTCTGTTAAATAAATGCATGATAATGGGTGTAAAAAGAATGAACTGCAATGTTTTCACCCAGGAGGTGTTTGGTTCGTGCAATTGAAACGTCATCTGATAACGACGGTAATAGATAGTGCTAAATCTTGTTTGTTTAGGTTGCTCCGTAATTTGACAACCCCGGTAACAGATCC
This sequence comes from Triticum urartu, assembly GCF_003073215.2. Lineage (NCBI taxonomy): Eukaryota > Viridiplantae > Streptophyta > Magnoliopsida > Poales > Poaceae > Triticum > Triticum urartu. Next base: position 50,036,698 of record NC_053028.1, on the reverse strand, counting down.
CGCCCTATTCAAAACTGATACCCGAGAAATCGGGCGCAATCAGAAAACGATACGCCGTTTCTCTCTCCCTCCCGTCGACCCTGTCGTCTTCTTCCCGAACATCCACGCCATCTCTGCCCACCAATCCCCATGGCACGAGCAATTTAATCCCGCAGCCGAGGACGACGGCGACCTCATCCTCAACCCTGCCTTCGTCGCTGGTTCAAACTAGCGTTGGTCTGGAGCTACGCAGCCAGCGACGGTCGATGCGGCCGCCTGGGTGGCCTCCGGCTTGCCGAAGTACCGGGCCTGCCACCTCACCTTCGCACCGAGATTCCTCTCGGTCAGACCATCGATCGGCGAGGCGTGCAGGATCCTTCAAGGCGTCAAGATGATTGAGGGGAAGGGCGAGAAGGTCATGAGAATGGTACGCCAATGGTCAGGCTGTGCGCTCGGCTCGGGAGGCAGCTAGCAGAAGAAAAGCAGGAGCAGGCGCTGCTGTATTTGTTAACGTTACTGTTAGTAACCAAACAGTTTTGGTTTTTGATCGATACCGTTTACAGTAACAGTGTCATTTGATTCCATTTACGTTTGTGTTTCCATTTTTGAACCAAACACCTCCTCAATTCAAATCAGAAATCGGAGGGTGCCCTGGTCATTCTTCCGAGGGCTCTCGGTCGACATGCCGGGCGAGAACACACCTTGTTGCTGTTGCAAAAAAAAAAACGACGGATATGATCAGAGGCGCCGCGCATTACTTCTCCGTACGTATGTCACATGGCGTTCTTGAAGCCGTTCCACTTGTTCACCGCCAATGATATACCACACACACTGCCTATAGGCTTATCATCTCCTCTGCCGGTACGTAGCAGCAACTCGTATGAATTTGGCCGACATGGCCGGGCTGTCAAAGACACCAAGTGGCTGTTTGGTAAGGCAACTGCCTTTCCGTAGGCTGGACCTGTCCATGGGTAACTGCTGAATTATTCCTGGTGCACATGCCTCGATCCATCTCTGCTCTCTTCCTGGCCCTGCTGCATGTGATCCATGGTGGCCGGTGATCATTTCTCTTCTCGTGCGTCCCTCAGTAGATCGATCGATCAACGGTCCAGTAGTATTCGAGTATGCCTGTGTGCGTGTACATAGATTATCTCACCAATAATTGCGTGCGTACGTGCAGGGAAGATGGAGCTTGGAAGCTGCATGCGTGCACCCGTGCTCATGTATTTGTTTGCTTGCTTGCGGCTCTGCCTCGGTCCATCGGTGGGCTGTGCTTGGCGGGCATGCAAACATGACAGAATCCAAATGGGTTTTCAGAGCATCTTCAACGGCCGCAAAAAAATCTCGCGCCCAATAATAATTATAGCGCGTCACTTTAGCATTTTTAATGCGCCGGGATCAATATTGCTTTAACAGACGTCCAAAGACGTGCGCCCAAAAAACAAACAGTGCAAATTGTGAAGCGCGCCCAATCCGGAGCCCAAAATATGCTGCGCGCGATAGCGTTTTTCAGCGCGCCCAAAAACTTTTAGCGCTACAGCGTCTGCTGGAGCTGCTCGACGCCCAAAAAAGCAAAATTTTAATGCGCGGAGCTCTTTTGGGCGCCTGTTGGAGGTGCTCTCAAAAGCATGTAACTACGCTTCAAATTATTGTCATCAGGCCGATTGATCACTATATATTTGTACAAGTCTCCTCCCCCTAAAAGAATGGCCGTCCTTTTCTTTTCGATGATCAGGGGCAGAATGGCCACTTGCCACACCTTCACCTATAGTACTCCCTCCGGTCCTTTCTAATTCGCATATAAGATTTTGACTGAAGTCAAGCCTCGTAAAGTTTGACCAACTTTGTAAAAAAAGTGCCAACATTCACAAACTGAAATCAATACCACTAGATGTGTCATGACTTAAAATTTCATATTATATAACTTTAGCATGGCAGATGTTGATATTTTTTCGTACAAATACGGTCAAACTTTATGAAATTTAACTCAAGAGATTTTTAATATGCAGAGTAAAAAGGACCCGAGGAAGTATAACTGTACTATTCCGTAGGCACGGCAGTCTAAGCAGGCCATGCAATCTTGTAGTAGCTCCGGTTAAACAAGGAAGGAAGCGCATGAAATCCGGGTCCGGTGGCTGACCGGCGACGTGCACTTGCCCGCCTAATAATGGGCGATCGGCTAGATCAAATTAGATTAAACGGGTAGCAAAGCAGGCGACAACGCGCGTATTATGCTAATGACAGTGGCGCGTACCCTTGCCCTCGGTCGCCGCGCCCGCCCGCGAACACGACGACGAAGCCGGCGGCGAAGGGAAGAAGAAAGCTCGCTAGCTAGGCTGGCAGTGGCAGGCACGCACGTACGCGCGCAGGAATTCGCAGGCATGTGACAGCGTGGCGCGGAATCCCGAGGCAGCGGCGCCAGCGGGGGCACGTCGACCGCACGTGCAGCCCGGCGAGCCAAGGCGAGGGCCGCTTTGCCCCGGCCGGCCGTCCGGTCAAACATTCCACCAGACAAAGCCCACTCACACTGGTGTTTATATACTGCTCCTATACTCCATCAACCATGATCGTCCTGGCTGCGCATCCCGTGGCTAGCGACCTACGAATTATTATGTCTTGCTTTCTCGGGTAAAGGAGTCCGCATGTCTTTGTCATTTTTAGTTTTTTTTTTCATTTGCAAAACATCTTGTGTCTGAAATTTTCGCGTGCGTCAGGTGTTTCCGCCGAGGTCAAAGACGGAGATCACATGATGAGCGGTGGCAAGGAGTGCCGACGCCGGCAGGCCAGGATCGCACCAGAGAAGGGGATGCTGCTGCGACCGGCAATAAACGGTGACATCCCAGGGGGAGCCAATGAAGAGGGTTGGTGGTTCGAGTTTGGGGGATGGTGGGGTTGCCGGCGCGGAAGAACAATAGGTCGGTGGATTTAATGATTTGGCATTGGGCGGTGGTAGCACAACCTTGGGAGGTGGCGAGGGGAGGGCGGGGGGAGGTAGCGAGGCGTGCGCGGTAGCACCGTGCGCCTTCCACGGAGACGAAAGCAGTCAGTTCGATCGGCGTTGATTCATGGCACAGGGGAAGGATGGAGGTCACGCACATGAAGCACAAGGGGGGAGGGGGGGGGGTGAACAGTGCACACACGATCATGCCTTTTCGATGGTGATCTAACGGTCTAGAAACTCAACTGGCGTTGTTTCTCCTATTCCGGTAAGCCGCCGTTCCCCTCCTCGATGTAGGAGTGCGGGGAGCTCACGATCTACATTAGGTAGCTCTATTTCCCCCGCTTTGGGGTTTAAGTAGAGTTAGACCGCGACACTCTATTTGTATTGGTGATGGCGCTGATCTGGCAAACTATATTTCTCTAGCGCCTCTCCATCTCGACGGTGTTGGCTGCGGCGGTGTTGATAGATCATCATTGTAGATTTTTGTTGGCCTTTGTGGCCGATGAGCTCAAAGTTCGCAGTGTTTGTCGGCATGGCAGCGGCAACACCTTCCGTTTGCAGTTTGGTCCTCTGCCCTTCTCTCCATTACATTGTTCGACATCGTGAGGCGTTCCCATTTTTTCGAGGTTGAGAAGTGTTATCTTCCAATTGCGACGACTTTGACGTTTTCTCTCTCCAGGGTGCTGGTCTAGTAGGACTATGGCCTCGATGGATTCTTATCTATGATCAACAGTTATTGCCTGGCTTCAGTGATGGAGAGGCAGCAGGAATGTTGCGACATCAGCATGTTCGGGAGGAAGAAAATAACCTACCCCCTATCGAAATAGATTTGAGGACTTTTTCATAGAAATATGAATATTTAAGTTTTGAAATTGGTCAAACTGACTAAGATAATACACTTGCGGTAAAGAAACATGACCATTTGGAAAACTTGAAATGTAGTTTGCTTCAAACCATACAATATCTAAGTGATGTCTTCAACTTTTCACATTTGTAAGCAATTGAAAATATGAACGATCTTGCAGATCGACCAAAAGAAAAGGAAGACTTGTGACATGCATGGGGTTGCGGAAATTGGCGGTTGCTAGTGAGAAAGTATATAATCTTAGTCGTTGTAAAAAACATTTATGAAGAGCATTGTTTTCTTTTTTAAAAAGATCACAAATTAAGTTATGTTATATCAAGCTTAAGTAAGTTACAATAGTTTATATCCACAAAGAAGTCCTTTTTCGTGCTAAATTTCACATATATTACGTGTTTCTATCTGTCTCCACATGCAATCCATTTTTTCATGATTTTTTGAAACCTTTATGTATGATTTTCCGCTGTGATCCATGATAGACTTTTTATTTCTCTATTTTCTATAAAATTATTTTTCCGAATATCACATAGAAAATAGAGGCTGAAATACCAGAACAACCAAAATGAGGAGACCATGCACCTAATATGCATGTTACTTGGACATGGAAAATTAACCGGTAAAATAGGCAAGTGCAATGCTGAGTATACTAATAGCCTAGCTTCTTTTGCTAGATGACCAACGTAAAGCAGAAGTCACCTTTAAGATGCAACCTGTCTGGCAGCTCAAAATTGAGTAGATGACACACCAGAAAAACCAAGTCAAGTAGTCATGTAATAATACACCAACTCCTGATCTACGCTGCCCACTGCAACATCTATGCAAGACAGGGTAGCAAATTAGAAAATTACTCAACATGTTCGGTGTACTATAACTCAACATGATAGTAAGTTCCCAGTATGAATTAGTTTCTCATGTTATTTCATCAGCTTTTCACATGCATACATTCATCCTCGCCGGAAGCCCGGAACTCATCGATCGATTCAGCCTTAAATTGTTAGATTTAATTAACTTGCATACCCCCCCCCCCCCCCCCCCCAAAAAAAAACGAAAGATTAAACTTTCTGCTAAACTTGCTTAAGTTCGTGAGTTGTGACAATGCCATCATTTCTGTTAGCTTGCCTGCCATGCTGATCATGGCGGCGTCACAGAGATAGCTCGTTTTATCTGGTCGGCTTGACCACCTTCGCGAGCCCCGAAGTACCGCCGTACATCGCTCCGGTGTCTCTGAACGCACAGAAGAACTGCCGTTGTTCCGCGGATGGCATGGGCATGCCGATGCCGGCATTGGAGGAAAAGCTGGGCACGTTGCAGGCCGAGGCGGAGGACGTCGACGCGACGCGCTTGCAGGAGAGGCACATGGTGAGGGTGGTGAGGGGCCCCGCCGGGGCACCGTTGTTTGCCGGCGGTGCAACCTTGAGCGCCCGGAGTTCGGCAACCTCCTTCTCGAGGCGGCGGTTCTGCTCGGCGAGCTGGTCGCACCAGCGCTTCATGTACTCGCAGTCCACCTCCGTCTGCTTCAGCTTGGTCCGAGCACGGCGGTTCTGAAACCACACCTCCACCTGCCGCGGCCGCAGCCCCAGCCGGTTCGCCAACGCCGTCTTTTGCTTCTGGAAATTGTCAATAAAGAAACCTCGGTCAGCCCAATGCGATCGATCACGAGGAATCCATGGACGAACGCTATGCGAGCGAGGTGGATAGATCATCGGAGAAGGAGAAGACACTTACGGGGTTGAGCGTGCTGTGTGTCTTGAAGCACTCCTCCAGGACGGCGGCCTGGTCCTTGGAGAGCCTGAGCTTCTTGCGCCCGCCGGCGCCGTCGCCGCCGCCGTCGTCCTCGTCGCCGCCCGCGGTGGCGCTGCCGCGGGAGACGCCGGAGCCGGTGCGCTCCAGGCCCCTCTTGGTCCCGCCGCTGACGCCGCTCTCGGGCGACGTGGACGGCCTCATCCCCGGCTCGTCCTTCCGCTGCTGGTTGGCATACTGGTGCAGCCCGTACGACTCATGCACGACGACGACGGAGCTGAGCGCGGTGGTCCAGTGCTGCGAGTGAGAGGCGGAGGCCGGGGAGGAGGAGTCGGTGGTGGTGGAGAACGTGAGGCTGCCCTGGGAGGCGAGCCCGAGCCCCAGCCCGAGGTCCAGGTCGAGGCCGGCGGCGCGATGCATCATCGATCTCCGGTAAGCCCGATCCGATCTGAGAACTCTCCGGTGTAGAGGATGGATGATGGTACGGTGGCAGTGCTCGGTGGTGGTGGTGATGTGATGATCTGGCCTGGTGTTCCGTGGGCATGCGGCGGCGGGATGGTGGGCTATAAATAAGGAAGCGGTAGGCAACGGAGCGACCAAATGATGAGCTGTTCGATGGGGGAGGTGCCTGGATCTCCTCTCCTCTGGTAAGCAATCCAAACAACTCAATTTTTTTTACTTGGCTGTGATTAAATGGGTAAATAATGGTGTATTATTAAGTGTCCGTGAATTAATGAGTAAATAATGGTGATAAATACTAGTTTCCATTCCGCGCCACCCGCTCATCATCGCCAGCCACCGTGGTTCATACCATTGTTTAATATATGGAAGACAAATGCAAAATACCAATCCAACACTTTGGTGGCTTTTAATGCATTGATAAAACCTACTAAGAAAATGCCAATTGCCAGCTCTTTTCTACATTAAAAATTGAGATCACATATGTTATATGGGAAAATATAAGACCTCGTACTACAACAAATAAAAAAGTGCCAACGATAGATGCCACAAGTACACGGCTTATGGAAGATCATGTTTGATCGGGAGGTGGATATCCTCTCCTTCCTGGCACTCGTTGTATCCAGGTATTATATTGATTAGCTATAAATAAATAATAGATAATCATGATAAGTTGTTTCCATTCCATGCCATTCGCCTCATCATAGCAGCCAGCTATGATGCATGCTCCTCCTGGATCTGGATCTTCTTCCTTTCCTTGCCCTGTCTGGCTCCCAGCCGAGCCGAGACGTTTCCTTGGGCTTGCAGAACTTGGCTAAATTGTGTGTATGTGTACACATTGGAACTCAATGCAGGACCGAAGGGGTACACCAATCTTGGTACGTGTGGTTGTCTCGTGCTTGCTTGGTTTGATGAGATCATGTTATATTAGTAGCCATATCTCTCCAAAAGTGAAGTGGAATCTTAGCCTGATGAGATCTACCATTAGAGTGAATCACCTTTATCTCATCAATTCAATTTGTTTCTTCTTTGTTTACCAATTTCTACATGGATATTGACTTTTACATTTAACTTTAACACAATAGTTCCAATATTAGTTTGAGCTCCCAGTGTCCTTTCCCACCTTTTTGAATTGTATGTCCGTCTTTTTATTGCGATATTTTTGTAGGTCTTCTTAACTTCAAATGCTAATGGAATTTTCTGACCGCCCAGGTGTCCTGCAACATGAAAACAATGAAGTAGAAATTAACTCTATAAACATATGAAACAACCATGTGTGATTGCAAAGAACCAAAATTACATTGTCGATTGTATGGTAGTACATGGTAAGGAGCATTCCCATGCTTCCAATATGAAGCTTGTGACCTGGATTACAATGTTTTGGTCATCTAACTACAAGACAAAGGTGTATCGTCCAAAACAACAATAGAACTAATGGATATCAAGGGCGAACTATACAAGACATATGGCATCTCGTGTTTCTGTCGTGCACCTCGGCCACCTCTGTGCCGCGTCCGAAAGCACGATCGGCAATGCACGAGCTTGTCACCCTCTCGTCCTCTCTAAGAAACATCCATGATTCATCTATCCTCATTTTCTTAGTCCTGCTTATCACTGAAGCATATTAGATTTGTTAGGGTTCTAGTATAAAATTACAATTCTATTTCTTTACTTTCTTTTGCAATTTTATTATGCGTTTAAATGTTGCCTAAAAAGTATTTTTCGAGTGCCAAGAAAAGAAAATAAACATAGACGAGCAGATCAGTTTATTGAATAATAAAGGGGTACTTTAAATGCTGCCTAAAATCATCATTGTCGATGGTCTTGGAGTCATAAGAATTTTGTTCTTATTTGAGGTAATCATACTAGTTTCATCTTGTTGTTCTTTTAATCTTCTTATCGTAAGACATCTCAAACTAAAAACATGGTTGGAATATAACTCTTAAAACTTTTCATGTAAAAGTAGACACATATATGTATATGTACAGGTACATATATAGCCTTACGGATCTACTGACTTCGCCCAGTGGCCCTCGGAAACATAAAATTGGCCCTGACTTGAAGTCGACAACAGCGGTGAGAAGGTATAAATGGGCTTGCGGGAGGTCACTGAAGGAGGATGTGTGGCGGAAAGGGCAGTCCATAACACGACTGCTGATGGGCATCGGTGAGGATGACGTGGCAGCACTCAGAGCAAGCACGATGAGGGAGCAAGAGAAGCGATGTGATATCGGGTAGGGTGGTCGCATTGAAGTTGATGGGGCGTCGCACGACGTGTTCCCATCTGCAGCATCAAAAAGTAAATCCAATGTTCAAAATTGATGCAGCGTGGACCAAACATCCTGGTGGAATCGCGCAACTCATAATAATTGTGTAGCACCTCTAACAAGACGCTAAGACCCATGAAAAACTGCTTTCGTTTCTTGTATGGTCACATATATTCACCTCCATTTGAATTCTGATAAAATTCATGTACGTACGAGATACAAAAGGCTATTTTAAGGGTTTCAGCCCGACATATCCTTCACCATATTCATTTCTTATTATATCCAAGCGACGATTGTTCGAGTGTTACATGTTTCTGATAGACCCTAGCTGGGTGTGTGAGCTAGTAATCATCATTATTTCCTGTAATAATTAGTTAAGACTCGGCCAGCTGTGAGTCCATAATATACTCACTCTTTTTCGCAGGAAACAAAACCTGAGCTAAACAATACTCTTTTTTGGGAGCCCTCCTAAGTAAGATTTGGACCGATTCCGCACGCTAGCTGCTAGCTGCTGGGACACACGACGAAATGCTAAACTAGTCCGCACACGTACGTACGGTTTACTTGCTTTGTTATCGCCTACGGAAACCTTGGATCTTGCTGCATGCTCACGACCAGTTCTAATCATCGAGCGAGCTCTTTTCTTTTCTTAGGGGAAATCATCGACTTATCGGTCGCCATCAACACACTCAAGCACATACTCTACATACACTCGATCTATTATTGTCTATTGATCTGGCCCTGTCGCGGCGACGCCGATTCCGAGGAGCGAAACACGCAAGCAAACAAATCACGGGACGACCGCATCATGAAGCAACCGAGATTAGCTAGCGCACGTAGAGCTGACGGACAACAGTTTGCATGGATCGATGCATGCATGGGCGCGTACGTAGGCTGGCGTCGAGGTGGCGCGCGGTGATTGGTGGATTGGAGGATGAAAGGGTCAATTCGCCAATGAAGTCACGTCGGGATTCCTGGGGGTGGCCGGCTGTCCATGTCCCCTGGCAAAACTACAGCTGCGTGGCTAATTACAAATTGATTGGTACATACGTGTTGTTCTTAGGCCAGCCGATAATTAAATTTACTAATTAATTAAGCAAGTAGAGTAGTCTTATTTTGTGTTGATTGTATATAGGTTAGCAACCAGCTGTCCCGGTTTATGCATACATCCATGCTTGAATCCTGTGGTTTGGGTATGGGTAGACGGATAGCGATAACAACCGGCCTCCGACTTCTTATAACATGATAATCGATACTCTTTTTTTGTTGTTGAAACTTGATCGTCGATACATTTGGTAGCATTAGTAAAGAACATAAGGAATACTGAATACAGGACCCCGAATTGAAGCCCAGATGAGCTTGAACTATATATATGGTCATCTTGGTCTTCTCGTTGAAGGGGAAAAAAGTAAGCTAATTTGATCATTTTAATGAAACTGATAGGGCTAGAAAAACTATCCACCGCACAGGATATCAACAACAACAAGAGCCTGCTCTACCAAGCGGTCAGCCTGGTAAGCTACCTACAAAAACTTGCAAACAACAAGAGTTTGCTCAGCCTAACTATCTGACGGATAGGAAGAAAACTATGGCAATTTTGCAAAAAGATACCCACACCCCTCTCCACATTTGCAAATAAGGTCTTCCCTCGTTCATCATTTTCTCCCACAAGATAAACTACTCATACAAATGCATCTTGATGTTCCATGCAACGCATGGGCATCTTGCTAGTAAGCCTACAAACTCCTGGACGTCCTAATAATATTTCAGCGCTTTCTTTAAAACAATATTTCAACGGCTCTGTTGAAGACAGTTTATTAGGATCGTTCCATACTGCAACTTAGTTTGTCGATCGAGCCGGCTCACACGCTGGATCGACGGCTCACTGTGACCGACCGAGCCGTGCGGGCTGCTCGCCCATGATGATTTCCAACGCACCGAGATATAGTGTGAGGATCTCTCTTGTGGTCAGTGGATCGAATGAATTTTCATGGGGATTCGAGCTAAGAGTTTGAATTCGGATGAGGATTCCTCCCAACCACCCACACCTCTATCCGTTACAATCGAGCCACGACCGTAGCCGTCCAAATCCTAGCCAGAGTGAGACGATGGACTACTGTAACTATTTAACAGTACACCCGCTCAGCGGGCCCAGTTTGGGCTAGCAAGCCACTGGGGAAGCCTTTTGCGCCGGTTAGACTTGGGCCTTGGGCCCAGTGGGACTGGCGCCTTGCTCTTGTCGGCACGATCCTGAGCGGCTACAGGCCTTCTGTCCTCATCTTCAGGTTCAGGTGTTGCATCTTCAGAGATAACAGGAACAGGGCTGCTGACATCCCCCCTCCGATGAGAAACGGCTTGACCCCAAGCCGCCGAGCGGGGAAACTGTTGACGGAGAGAATCCAGGTCCTCCCAGGTCGCCTCCTCTGGAGACGATCCGCTCCACTGGATCAAACCCTGAGCAATTGTACGCTTGCCTTGTCGACGCACGCGCTGCTGAAGAACACGTTGCGGAACCTGTAGAGAAGCAAAAGACGACGGCAGCTTACAAGCAACAGGGAAGTTAGGTAAGACCACCTTTTTCAGTTGAGAGACATGAAAAACGGGGTGGACTTGGCTGTCAGGAGGTAATTGCAGTTTTTAGGCTACTTCACCAATTTTTTCCAGAATAGTGTAAGGGCCGTAGTACTTGTAGGCCAGCTTGTGGTTAGCTCTATGCACAACCGACGACTGCACATAAGGCTGTAGTTTGAGCAACACTTGTTCGCCAACCTCAAAACTTCTCTCAGTTCTTTTCTTGTCTGCCATGTGCTTCATTCGTTGCTGGGCTCGAAACAAATGATGTTTGACAGAAACCACCACTACTTCTCTGTCCTGCAGCCACTGTTGTATGTCCATTGGAGCTACTGTATCACTAACAGAGATGCCAAAGTACCTTGGAGAATGGCCATACAACACTTCAAAAGGTGTTTTGCCCACAGCAGAATGCCAATTAGTGTTATACCAGAATTCACACATCGATAACTATTTGCTCCACTTGTATGGATGAGAACTCATGAAACTTCTCATGTAGCATTCACTACAAGAAATATGTCAACTTGTGACCAGCACTATTGGTCACTGAATGGTCACTGTTTTCAATTTGTGACCTTTTTGTGACCAAAAACATAAGGTCAAAAGCTGGCGGTCATAAACTGACTATAGCGACCTTTCTTCTGGAATGGTCGTAGACGTTTATGACCAAAATACGTCTACTGTGGCGTTTTGGTCACTAGCAACCTCCCCAGGCCACGTAGGCATCCAGCGTGGCAATCTGATGTGGCACAAGATTCAGCCCGGTCCAATTTGATTTTCTACATGGGCCTAGCCCAACAATTCGGCCTTTTTACTGTATTTTTTTCTTGTTAATTTTTGCTAGCTACATGGGCTTGGGCCATTAATTCGGCCTTTTTTTCTAAGATGCAGCCTTTTACAGTCTATTGATATTTTATTTTTGTCCTTTTTTTGCCACTGGTCCCACCAATCAGATTGGTCCCACTTGTCATGCTTATCACAAAATTGATCCCACACATCAAAAATTTCAAAATCTGTCAAACAACTATTATAACTTGGACCCCCTTGTCAGGTTTCCATTTGACAGGTATTCAATACACAATCATTATTTCAAACAATCCAAATAGCAAATGAAATTCGTCCAAAACAACACGGCATTAGTCTATTACAAACATTATAGTATACTACAACCCAGATAAGCCTACTACTGCCTACATTTACAACACATAATATGCTAGTCTTTGTTGATATGCTTCACAGCTTCGAACTTGGATTTGCACTTCACCTGTGCAAAAAACAAGAATGAACATATAAGAATAAGAATCTGTACAGAACATCATAGTAGCCAATGAGGGATCCAATAACTTATAAGTAAGAATTGACAGCAAACATGTATTGATACCTAGTGTTGACTGTATCTGCATCTAAACTGAATGTTGATCCAAAGTGTTGACTAAATCTGCATCTAAACTGAATACTCTTAACTGAACATAGACAAGTGATATGCTAATCAGGTGTCAGAATGATATCTGATTCAACAAGGTTAACCAAATTTCCCACATAGTTTTGGGGAAATTCTATTTATCTACAGCGATTGGTAGCTATTGATGGCAATGTGACAGTACAGACAGACTTGTGGCTGCTCATTTGTATTCACGTAACTATGGCAGTGACGCAAATAGACTTGTGGCTGCTCATTCACTAGCTATGGCAATGATGCAAACAGACTTGTGGCTACTCATTCACATTCACAGCAACACTTCATCATTCATCTACAAGCAACTATTGACCATCATATCAGACAGGATAGGAAGGGTCACCTGACATATTGAACTCGATGCTGCAGAAGGCCGATGATGTGGTGGTACAGAGCAGGCCCTTTGTGGCTGGCTAGATGCCCCTCCTCCTCCTGCTCCTCGAGCAGGACAAGGACGACGGCCGCTAGGCTCGTTGAGATTGGGATGCTGGGGGAGGCGAGCACGCCGTGAGGTGCTCCATGGTGTCGGGCGCATCATGTGCGGCAGGATGCCGATCGCCAGGTTGACCGCGATCACGAACAGCAGCGTCACCAGCACCGCCGCCTGCACGCATTCCAGCCATGTTGACAGTGTCAGAAATTCGACGGATTTTCAAAACGAAGTACTGCTGGTGCTGCTACCGCTGCAGAATTGGTTGGAGATGCACCCACCTTGTTGGTGTAGATGGTCCAGTTGGTGAAGAGCTCTGACAGCATGGCTCCGAGCTGCCCAAAGAGCGCACGGAGGCACCCACGGAGATGTTGTCTCTGATGAACAGGGTACGTTGAGATTGCAAAGCAGTCCTCCCCTCTTGTCGCAGACACTGCAAGACATCACATCTTTCAAAAAAAAATTAACCAGTCTCAAGTTAACTTGTGCAGTAAAAGTTACCCTACACCTACAAAACACAACCATGCATGTACAGGCACTATACGTACACTGCAAGACATATCAACAGAGACCATAAATGTTCAGGGTTATGCATGATGGATGTTGAGCACTTCTGTTGCTTATTCAGAGTATAAAAGGGTACCCCAGAAAATTTAAACATATTCTGCTACATGGAACCATGAGCTACCCATTTAGCAAGAATGGTACAGGAACAAACCATGAGCTATCTATCCAGCATATTATGCGCACGCGTGAGAATACTCGAGTATACTTAACTTGGTTTTAGTACCCAGGTACAGTTTAAAAGCATATCAGATTAGGTATATAATCATGCACCTGGGTTTAACTTATCAGGTTTCTTCACTTTCAATTTACACAGCAGAGCAGCTAAATTGATTACCCAAAACATGCATGCTAGTGGTCTACTGGAAGCATCACAAAGTTAATGTTTTGCTTACCACACTGCTATCAAGAACCTCCCTACTTCAAAAATAAAAAGAACAGACACTTCCAGTTTGTATAATCTGAAATTGAACACTGAAATTTAAGAATGAAAATATGATTGAACACTGTAAGAGGTTAGCAAGTTAATTGTTGGTTTCATCACAAGTGCTAGGAGTATTTTTAAACCTACACAAGTCATTTTTAAACCTATGCAAGTACTAGGAGTATTTCACAAACTACCTAAAGCAGCCTATTGCATTGCTCATCATCACCTGTTGAGCTAGCTAGTGTACATTGGAACACTTGACATCAATTCTTTCATGTTTACTCTCCTGAAAATTGATGAGAGAGCCATCTTCCCTGCCTGCCAGCCAAAAATTGCAACATGCAGTCACTATATATAATGATTCTCCCCTCCCCAAATATAGACATTAGTAATACTCCTACTGTGGAGAAAGAACAAAGTATACTCATGCATCATGCCCTATATATTCTGCTTTCCATGCAGAATTCAGTTTTTATGGATGTTATGTTGCTCTACTTTTACTAACCCAGAGGGGAGTGTCACCGTATAAGTAAGTGTCCTAAAGCCCTCGGCTAACATAAGTTGTGATATGTTGTTAGTCCTCTGGAGCCAGCGACCCTTCAGCATAAGCTAGCAAGCTAGTCAGGACAGGTGTTGCAACAGCCAACAGAATTAAAAAAAATCTATAGACATGCACAGACCACAACACATTTACCGACATTGATGGAAGAGCCTAACACATTTACCAAGTCTGGATTTGCATGAACAAGATGACCAGTTTCACATCGGATTTGCATGAACATGTAAAACCTAGCAAGTATTTGCATGAACAAGATAATGATGTCCATCCAACAGAGATAATAAACCAGCTTATCACAAGCATGATGCTGGACTCCATTGCCGGAATCTACAGCTAGGCACTCAAGCTTAAGGGGATCCTCATGTGGATCGAGCCTGCATGTTAATCTTTACACTAGCAGGGCCATTTCTGTTTTCTTTCTTTTACACCAGTGTCATGTACTATAATCAGTTGTACTGCAAGTGACACGTGCTACTGCAGTTTAGTTGAGTTGTAAGACTAGAACATGTTATTGTAACCTTTGCAACTGAAGAAGAAGATACATAATAATTGGGTGGATCAGCATGAATGAACAAGCTAAAGGGTTAGTGTCTAATGCCAGAATCTATAGCTTAAGAGGATCATGTGTGGATCGAGCCAAAGTGTTAAGGCTACCTTTTACATCAGTGTCATGTGCTATATTCGAACTGTGCTGCAGAAGCTACTATACTTGTGGATGTAATTAACCTAATCTAATCTAATGGGAACAACATCACAATTCACAAGCAAGCACCCATACTCTTAAATTTAGTATATAGTTGCTAACTGAAATAAGTTCAGTTCAAAGCAGAGTAGAGAACAAGAAACAGAGCTGCTTCATGGCACTGCTGCCGTTTTGCCGCAAGTGAGTTAGGCTTCCGAACGACACCGGTATTGTTCCCCGCATAAGATTGCTTAGCAAGTCCTTGCAATTAGTTGAGCACACATCATTAGACTGGCAAACAACCTTGCAGATAGTTGGCTCTCACGTAACTGAACATACAAGCAACGAATGCACCCAACATTTTTATTTTAGCAGCCAGATTAATAAATGTATACCAAACAAACAAAAATTGCAATGAGTTAGTATGAACCATGTAATACATACACTTCAATACATATCCTAGTTCATCGTCATCATCTCACGAGCTTAATAATTACATAATGTAGTTATCATCATATCCAGAATTACAGTAGCAACAGCCAACACTAGGATACGTAACTCGTGAACTAGTATGAAAGTTGTTCAGTCATGTTTTCTTTCATACTAGTTTATTAGGTAATCTTCAGTTGTGTAGTTTATGTTTACTAAGGTCCATCATTTGAAATACAAAATCTGCATGGCTTATGTTTAGTAAATAAGGTCCATCATTTCAACTCCCTCATCCCCGTGCACACCCTAATCGAGATCCAGTGCGGCGACCACAAGGGCCTCCTGTACGACATCATGAGAACAGTCAAGGACTGCAACATCTAGGTAACAACAATGTTCAGGACCATAAAATAGGTATTATGGCCACTTAACTATAATGATTCTTCCTACTGTTGGCATCCTTAGAAGTGAAAGCTTCTGCTAGCCATCCTTAGAACAGTCATGGACTGCAACATGAAGGTAACAACAAAGCAGAAGTGAAAGCTTCTGCTGGTATACGAATTCTGAACCACACATTCGTACTGTCAGACTTTGGACCGTTTCTGCAACTACACAGTCACTAATCTCCATGTTTGGATGGGACAAAATCATAACTCAGTTGATAGGTCCCAATTCGCATTACTTACAAAACAGATTCTCTATGGGTTTTCCTTCTTCGCCATCGACAATTGGACATGGATCGACTGAACTGATCCAGCAGAAAAAAGTACTCACAATTCGCTTAGACGGCGTGGGAGCAGCAGACGGCGGGCTGGAGAGAGTGGAGGTTGTGCAGGTCGACCGCGAGCAGCGTCCACCACGCCGGCTACTGGGAGCCGCGCCTGGAGAAGACACCGACCTCGCCCTTGCGCTGCCACATCTGCAAGGCAAGGCAGCAAACTGGGAGAATCAGAGGTGGCCGAGCCAGTATGAAGAATTTGAGGCATGGAAGGAGTCGGAGTGTGCGCGCCGCATGGACGCCACCGCCGGCTTGACGGGGGAGCAGGGGGCGGACTTGGTCGGGCACAGCACCACGCCCAAGCCGCTGCCGGCTTGACGGGGGAGCAGGGGGCGGACTTGCTCGGGCACAGCACCTCGCCCACGCCGGCTACGCCGGCTACTGGGAGCCGCGCCTGGAGAAGACACCGACCTCGCCCTTGCGCTGCCACATCTGCAAGGCAAGGCAGCAAACTGGGAGAATCAGAGGTGGCCGAGCCAGTATGAAGAATTTGAGGCATGGAAGGAGTCGGAGTGTGCGCGCCGCATGGACGCCACCGCCGGCTTGACGGGGGAGCAGGGGGCGGACTTGGTCGGGCACAGCACCACGCCCAAGCCGCTGCCGGCTTGACGGGGGAGCAGGGGGCGGACTTGCTCGGGCACAGCACCTCGCCCACGCCGGCTACGCCGGCTACTGGGAGCCGCGCCTGGAGAAGACACCGACCTCGCCCTTGCGCTGCCACATCTGCAAGGCAAGGCAGCAAACTGGGAGAATCAGAGGTGGCCGAGCCAGTATGAAGAATTTGAGGCATGGAAGGAGTCGGAGTGTGCGCGCCGCATGGACGCCACCGCCGGCTTGACGGGGGAGCAGGGGGCGGACTTGCTCGGGCACAGCACCTCGCCCACGCCGCCGGCGAGCCACTGGTCTAGCTGGTGGTGGTGGTGCATGATGGCGGCGCCCTGGACCAGATCGATCAGATCTCCCCTGCGAGGATGGATTTGAATCGGATCGCGAGGGCGGAGGGAGGCAGCGTAGGGGAAGGGAGGGAGGAGGCGGACGACGCAGGGGAGGGGAGGGAGGATCGCGTGGACGTCGTCGACGGCGCATCCGGTGCTGCACCTCCAGCCCGCGGATCCAGAGCTCGGTCGCCACGGCTGCGCCGCGGGCTAGGGTTTTGGACGCTTGGGAAAGAAGGAGAAGGTGGGGGGCGCCAGCGGTGGTGGGGTAGAGGAGGGGGTGGGGGTCTCTAGCGATCTTGGAGGAGGTGAGGGCGCGGGCGTGCGGCGTAGGGGAGGGGAGATACGAAGGAGAAGAGAGCGAGGGGAGAAAGACAGGAGGCGGGCGGGGGGGGGGGGGGGGGGGAAAAAAGGGGGGGGGGGGGGGGGGGGGGGGGGGGGTGGATGGAAAAAGTCCAGGAGGACTCAGGAGAGTTAGGGTTTTGGCTTAGGTGGGCTTGGGGTGAGGACTGCCGTTGGATCCACGAGCATCCAACGGTGTTCCATTCATGATCCGCGTGAAACGTCCACGGACCAATCAAAATGCAGTACACGTGTATGATGTCATGACCAACTAAATTGGTCGTAGTTAACTAAAAAATTGGTCGTAGTTGACTAAATATTCATTTTTCATTTTGCAAGTGCTCAAAATGAGTTTTTTATGAAGGACCTACAATATATATGTTGTAAAATTGGATCAAATCAATTTTATAAAATATTAGGACATATTTAATGCATAATTGACCAAATTTTTGGGTCTAAAAAGTTTTTGATTCACCTCTCGTGAAAAAGACAAATTTCCGCCGATCCAGCTGGAAACGGATCAAATTTGAACTGCACCTACCTCATAGTTTGCTCTTTATTTTTTCCAAAAATCATTTCTAGGTACATAAGTATCTATTTAATCATAGAAACACCAAAAAATTTCCAAGATTCAACCACTAGCTAGGAACGATCATTCCCGCCGTTTTGGCCGCATTTTGAAACGGGCATAAAAAGTTCAAAAAAATCAAAAAATTGGGAAACCTTCGCATTGTGCCATTATATGTGGCCAAGTTCCTCGGAAAAATAACAAGCTTGTAATACAGCAATTATTTTAAAAAAGTGTTTTCAGAAACGAGCTATCACGTGTGGAGATCAATGGCTTTCAAGCCAAATGATCAATCTTATGGCCACATCCATGGCATAGTTTGTTCAAATGATCTCATATTGTGCACAAGGGTGCATATTGGAATAGCAAACAATGTTGCATAATGAAGTTTTCATTTTCTTTGGACGAAAAAACCATTTTCCATTTTTTTAGTGCCCAAAAGGAGGTTTTTTGTGAAGGACCTACCAAATAATTGTTGCAAAATTGGACCAAATCATTTTTCTAAAATACTAGGCCATATTTAATGCACAATTGACCAAATGTTTGGGTGTAAACAGTTTTTATCCACCTCTGGTGAAAAAGACAAATTTCCGTCGATTCAGTAGGAAGCGGGTCAAATTTGAACTGCAGCTGCCTCGTAGTTTGCTCTTTATTTTTTCAAAAATCATTTCTAGGTACATAAGTATCTATTTAATCAGAGAAACACCAAAAAAAAGTTCCAAGATTCAACCACTAGCTAGGAATGGTCATTCCCGCCGTTTTGACCGCATTTTGAAAAGGGCATAAAAAATCAAAAAAATCAAAAAATTGGGAAACCTTCGCATTGTGTCATTATTTGTGACCAAGTTCTCAGGAAAAATAATAAACTTGTAATACGCCAATTATTTTAAAAAAATGTTCTCAGAAACGAGCTATCATGTGTGGAGATCAATGGCTTTCAAGCCAAATGATCAATCTTATGGCCACATTCATGGCATAGTTTGTTCAAATGATCTCATATTGTGCACAAGGGTGCATCTTGGAATTCCAAACAATGTTGCCTAAGGGAGTTTTCATTTTCTTTGCACGGAAAATACATTTTCCATTTTTCGAGTGCCCGAAATGAGTTTTTTTTTGTGAAGGACCTCCCAAATATTTGTTGCAAAATTGGACCAAATCATTTTTTTAAAATACTAGGCCATATTTAATGCACAATTAACAAAATGGTTGGTTGTAAAAAGTTTTTATCCACCTCTGGTGAAAAAGACAAATTCCCGTTGATTCAGGTGGAAGCGGGTCAAATTTGAACTGTAGCTACCTCGTAGTTTGCTCTTTATTTTTTCCAAAAATCATTTGTAGGTACATAAGTATCTATTTAATCAGAGAAACACCAGAAAAATTCCAAGATTCAACCGCTACCTAGGAACGGTCAAGCCCGCTGTTTTGACCACATTTTGAAACGGGTATAAAAAATTCAAAAAAAATCAAAAAATTGGAAAACATTCGCATTGTCTCATTATATGTGATTAAGTTTCCGGGAAAAATAATAAACTTGTAATACGATAATTATTGTAAAAAAGTGTTTTCAGAAATAAGCTATCATGTGTGAAGGTCAATGGCTTTCAAGCCAAATGATCAATCTTATGGCCACATTCATGGCATAGTTTGTTCAAATGATCTCATATTGTGCACAAGGGTGCATATTGGAATGGCAAACAATGTTGCCTAAGGAAGTTTTCATTTTCGTTGGACGAAAAAACCATTTTCCATTTTTCGAGCGCCCAAAAGGAGGTTTTTTTGTGAAGGAACTACCAAATAATTGTTGCAAAATTGGACTCATTTTTATAAAATAATAGGTCATATTTAATTCACAATTGACAAAAATTTTGGGTGTAAATTTTTTTGATCCACCTCTCGTGAAAAAGACAAATTTCCACCGATTCAGGAGGAAGCGGGTCAAATTTGAACTGCAGCTGCCTCATAGTTTGCTATTTATTTTTTACAAAAATCATTTCTAGTTACATAAGGACCTATTTAATCATAAATACATGGTTTGGTGGCGATACGTAGAGGTTTGGGCAGTGGCCGAGGGCCCCAACTCTAGAGCGCGTAAACTCGCATGCCCGCTGCGTGGTCACCGCGTGACCGTGGCATTGCCATGCGTTCTGGGCGGCCTAGGCATGTCTAGTGGGTTGGGCACTCCCCAGGTTGGTGCTAGGAAGAAAATTACAACATAATATTCTCACGAGGAGACCGATCGATACTCAAACATGAATTAACAGCCAAGTGTTTGATTAGCGGTACGGGAAATGTACATGGCTAATGGGCGTGAGTTTTGGCTGAGGATGATCAGTTACTAAGAAGACCGTCTTCAAAAAATTTCAGCTCAAAAGGAGGAGCCTAGGTGGTACTTGCTTTGCGAACTACCACACTGGACATAACTACGAATGTTGAAGCTCGGCTCAAAATAATGAACGGATTGAGCTGGCATTAGGTGGAGGATGGTTATTTGGGCATAGGAAACCACTGTAGAAAATGGATACTATTTGGAAATGCCAAAGTGGTACTTCCTTCACAATTCTCTTCTATGGACAGAAACTTGGGAAAACTAGTGAGAGAGATTGGATGAATGAAATGAGCTAAAAATTGGTGTAGGTAAGTTACATAGGTATGGTCATGCGCTGGTAAATTTTCAGATCATTTGGGTAAGCCTAGCTAGTACTTACTTCACAAAGCTTCTCTCGAGGTAGAAACTTTGAAAATTTCTTGAGAAAGATTTACTAGGAAAATTGAGCTTAATATTATCATGTGGCAATGATTTGGGTATGGAAGAGTGCCCGAAAAGTTCGAGGGTAATAGGAGGGGTCTAGATAACACTTGCGTTGCAACGTGCCAATTTGGCCATAAAATATAAATTGAACCTGGGCTCGCATAGATGATTTGACTGACCTGCAATTTGGAGGAGGGTGATAATTTGGGCATATGAAGGAACTGTATAAATTTCATGTCATTTCGATATACAAAAAGGTACTTCCTTCACAATGCTTCTAGGTGGACAAAAACTTTGGAAATTTGCCGAGGAAGATTTGCTAGGCAAGTGGAGCTGAATTTTGTCATGTGGTAATGATTTGGATAGGAAAGAGTGCCCAAAAATTCCGAGGGCAATCAAGAATATATAAATAGCACTTCCTTCATAAAGTGCTGTCGTGAACAGAATAGGAAAATGAATATTGTTGAATTAGTTTTGAACTAGGCAAGGAAGGATTTTTACATATTTGATGAAGATATGACCCAAAGAATTTATGAGATTTTTTTGGGAATTTTGGGAATGACAGAAATATAGGTTGCTTCACAACCTAGGGCAAAAACTGCCACATGGACATGACACATAGGCAAAACTGATGAGATGGCGCCTAGTCATAGCAACCCACCACAATTTACAAGGTTATGACCATCTATATTGGTCATGATCAGCTAGAAATAAGGCAGCAGATCAGTGATATCTGCTTTATGACCATTTCGTGTAAGGAAATTACGACATTTCTGACCAAAATGGTCGTTATAGTTTAGGTTTTGGAGCCCCCGAACAACTTTTGACCAATTGGTCTGAAATGGTCATAGATCTATGACCAATTCTTCCAGGGTCACTAACAGAAGGTCACAAGTTGACATATTTCTTGTAGTGATTCCACTTGTTGGTTGACTCACTCGGTTTGCCCATCAGTAGCAGGATGGTAGGCAGAACTCATATTCAGTTGTGTGCCAGTCCTGTGAGCCAGGGTTTGCCAAAAATTACTTGTAAAAACAGGATCTCTGTCTGAGACAATGTACTCTGGCATTCCATGCAGTTTATAAACATTGTCAAGGAATATTTCAGCCACTTTCTGTGCAGAGAAATGATGTTTTAGAGGCATGAAATGACCATATTTGGTAAACTTATCTATGACCACCAAAATGCAATCTAACTGATGTGAATGCGGCAGCCCAGTAATGAAATCCATAGTGACAGTCTCCCATGCTTTGTTTGGAACCGGCAAGGGAGATAACAACCCTGGATACTTTACTCTCTTAGGTTTAGCTTGTTGATAAACTAGACATGACTGCACTTTTTCCTTGATAAACTTTTTCATACCAGTCCATCTGAACAAAGAGTGGATTCTATGATATGTAACAGGAAACCCAGAATGACCACCAATAGGACTATCATGGAATGCAGAGAAGATCTTGTCATGTAGCTCCACACTGTTCCTGACCCAAATGCAGCCTTTGTATCTCAACAACCCTTGAATCAATTGGAAATTAGGTTTAGCAGAGGGATTAACAGCTAATGCTTGCAACAGTTCAGTGGCCTTGTCATCTGCAGCATAACTAGCTACTACATCTTCCAACCACACAGGATAGGATCTGGAAATGTGAAATAACTTAAAGGAATGAGGCCTTCTAGAAAGAGCATATGCAGCTGAGTTTTCCACCCCCTTTTTGTACACGATGTTATAGTTCAGGCCCATGAGCTTGGTCAATGCTTTCTGCTGCCAAACAGTGTGCAATTTTTGATTTTGCAAGTGTACAAGGCTCTTCTGGTCAGTTCTAATAGTGAATTGCTGGAACTGCAAGTAAGGTCTCCAATGATCAACAGCTAATAAGATAGCTAGATATTCCTTTTCATAAACTGAAAGAGCTCTGCTCTTGGGCCCTAAAGCTTTACTGATATAGGCCAGTGGGTGTCCTTCTTGCATTAGAACAGCTACAATGCCTAACTCACATGCATCAGTTTCTATGACAAAAGGTTTGTTATATTGAGGGAGGGCTAGTACTGGAGCTTCAATCAATGCTTTCCTCAATGTTACAAAAGCTGTTTCTGTGATTTCAATCCAGACAAATGGGACTCCCTTCTTAAGCAGTTCAGTTAGGGGCTTGCTGATCACTCCATAGTGTTGAATGAATTTCCTATAATAACCACTCAACCCAAGGAAACCTCTGACTTCCTTGACATTAGTTGGAGTAGGCCATTGCTCTATTGTTTGGATTTTGCTAGGATCTGTTGCAACTCCTTGAGTAGTTATGGTATGCCCCAAATAACCAATCTGTTGTTGAGCAAAAGCACACTTTGACATTTTGATTTTCCATTGATCAGCTCTTAGCAAAACCAACACTTCTCTAACATGTTTTAAGTGCTCCTCATATGACTTGCTGAAAATCAGAATGTCATCAAAGAAAACCAAGGTATTCTTCCTGTTAACAGGGGACAAGGTGTTGTTCAAGGCCCCCTGGAATGTTCCTGGAGCTTCACTCAGTCCCATGGCCAGAACAGTAAACTCATAGTGGCCAAGATGAGTTTGGAAAGCTGTTTTATATTCCTCCCCCTCAGCTAGTCTGATCTGATGGTAACCAGCCCTGAGATCCAATTTAGTGAACCAAGTAGCACCAGATAGTTCATCCAAAAGCTCATCAATCACAGGTACTGAGAATTTCCCTTTTACAGTGATAGCATTTAACATCTTGTAGTCCACTACTAATCTCCATTCCCCTCCCTTTTTCTTAACTAGAAGCACTAGAGAAGAAAAAGGACTTTTGCTTGGTCTAATGATGCCTGACTTTAACATTTCTGCAATTTGCTTTTCAAGTTCATCCTTTAACTGTGGTGCTATCCTGTAAGGTTTAACTATGACTGGTCTAGCTCCTGGAATTAAAGTGATTTTGTGGTCACACTCTCTTCTGGGTGGTAACTGAGTAGGAGTTTCAAAAACCTCAGCAAATTCCTCTAATAACAATTGGATTTCTGGGGTTACAGCAGGTTGTCCTTCAATTTGAAGTGCAGATATAGCAACACAGGTGTAAGCACATTCTTCAAAACCAATGCCATGTAAAGTGACTGTCTGTCCTCGTTAAAAGACAACCATTTCTCAACCCAGTCAATATACATGGGACTGTGTTGAGCTAGCCAATCCAACCCCGACATGCCATCATAAGTTTGCAGGGGCAACAACTTGAAATCTGAAATGAATTTAGCACCATTGGACTGCCACACACAATTTTGATTTGTTGTTGACACTGAATTGTTGAACCACCAGCTACTGTAACTGTGATTGTTTTAATTGGACTGACACCTGCTAATGAACCGTGCTGCAAATCCAAGAAAGAGTGTGTACTGCCTGAGTCAACTAGAAATTGAAAGGTGTGGCCCTGCAATTCAATCTCCAATTGCAAAACAGGAGCTTCTGGTTCCTTTCCCATAGCTGCAGCTGATAACCTGATGGAATGAACCAAAGATTGTTCAGGCTGTTCACTGTGAGAGTCAGAATCTTCAGTGAAATTGGATTGTAATTGTTCTATCATCTCTTGAACAAAATGCAGTTGAACTGTGGCCTTGCACACGTGATCCTTAGACCATTTCTCTCCACACACAAAACACAGGCCCTTGGATTTTCTATAATTTCTAAGTGCTGTCCACTTGTCTTCCTGAGCTACACCACTGACAGAGTCTGAACTTCGTCTGTCATCCTGTTTCTGAACCCTTGAGCTGGTATAACTAGAAGCAGTGCCCGATTTCCGTGGAGCAGAACTTGAGGTGGACGAGTACGTTTCTCCTAATTCCTCATGGAGCAGAGCTAGTTCATACGCAGCATCTAAATCCTTGGGTTTCTGCAGTGCCACCGCCATCCTTACTCCAGGTTTCAGCCCATCCAAGAACTGGGTGGTGTAATGCAGGGAGTTGGGTGTATCTTCATACGCTGTCAACTGATCATACAACTCTGCAAAGCGTTCAACATAGTCTTCTACAGTAGTTGTTTGAGCAATTCGGAACAGCTTCCTGAGCAGAGTTTGGTGTTGGTTTCTCCCAAAACGATCCTGTAACGCAGCACAGAACTCTGACCAGTTGGTATTTGGCATGCGCATGTGCATAGATTCAAGCCATCGAGCAGCAGCACCTTCGAATTGAGCTGTAGCCAGAGACAACCATCTGTGAGGAGGCGTGCTCCACAACTTGAACTGGTCTTCGCATATGTTCTGCCACAGTCTCGGATTTGACCCATCGAACTTGGGAATCTCCAGATGCATGGAAAACGAGGAATACTCAGCAGTATCTATCGTATGTGGATCACGGGGAGAAAAATTTCTGGGAGAGAAAACGGAATCGCGCGCACCTCTGACCGGAGGAGGGACATAGATGTTATGTGCCTTCCCCCGGTTTTCGTTGTCGAAGCCAAGGGCGCTGGTCGCGGCCGCGCTACGACCTGGCCAAGCGTTGCGCGAAGAGGTCCCGTCAACCTTGGGGTCCGGATCCGGCGATTCCATCTTGTAGAAATTTGTCCTGATCTGCTCGATGTCGAGGGCGATTTCGTCTCGGATCCCATCCGCCCGCGCCGACATGAGGCTGTCGAGGATCGCGTTGTTGGCCTCGATCATCTTGCTCATCGACTTGAGAAGCGACTCACCGTGAGTCCGGAGCTTGTTGTCCATGTCGCTTGTGAACTCATGGCGAAGTAGTTCGTAGACGGTGCGGCTATCGGTGTTGAGCTCTTCCATGGCTTGGATCCGTCGCCGCTCGCCGAATCGCGTTGCGTAGTGGTGGGGTGGCAACTCTAGGTCGACGAGGCTCTGATTACTAGATGTGAGGATCTCTCTTGTGGTCAGTGGATCGAAGGAATTTTCATGGGGATTCGAGCTAAGAATTTGAATTCGGATGAGGATTCCTCCCAACCACCCACACCTCTATCTGTTACAATCGAGCCACGGCCGTAGCCGTCCAAATCCTAGCCAAAGTGAGACGATGGACTACTGTAGCTATTTAACAGTACACCCGCTCAGCGGGCCCAGTTTGGGCTAGCAAGCCACTGGGGAAGCCTTTTGGGCCGGTTAGACTTGGGCCTTGGGCCCAGTGGGACTGGCGCCTTGCTCTTGTCGGCACGATCCTGAGCGGCTACAAGCCTTCTGTCCTCATCTTCAGGTTCAGGTGTTGCATCTTCAAAGATAACAGGAACATGGCTGCTGACATATAGCCCCTGGTGCGGGGCCCACTTGGCAAATTAACAAGGTGGAAAATTAGGACAGGGCTGGCCCACCGGCCCGGTTGTGCGCCTCGCTTTGCCGGCACTTTTCCTGACACCACCCACGACCTCACCGCAATCATTTTTTTTTGCGGGTGAAAAAAAATGATTGCCGTTAAACTACGAGGTAATAGCATCACAAGTCCTAGAACTTGTCTAGCATGTGATGGTTTGGTCCTAAAACTTCTAAAAGTGAATACGTAGTCCTAGAACTTACATACAATATGCAAATTTAGTCCTAAGCCAATCAAAGACGGCCAAGTGGCGCCAGCAGGTCCGGTCTGGTCAGCGCTGGACATTTTGCAGATAACCCTGTGTCATTTTGTCAATTCAGGCCGCAGGACATAATATCATGTGCTTGTGTTCTCGTCTGCTGCTCTGTGCGTAGCTAGCTTATGATCGATCAAGCCGGCGACGAGCTGTTAATTACATGCATGTACTAGTATGGTACGTGCGTGAAGAATCGATCCTTGTACGTGCATGTCTCCGTGAAGATTCGATCAGCTACCGCCTACCGGGTTAGCTTCCGTCTACGTACTCACGCTGCTGCGGCCAAAACTACAGGCCGGTGACCTCGTCGAGCAGCATCGACGCCCAGGGACTGTGCTAACAGACGGTGTGGAGCCACGTCCATGCCTTGCCTCGCCGTACATCAGGTTCTCCCCGCACGACCCCGTCGTTCGCGTAGTGCTGCGCGTACTTGGCCACCGTCGCGTTGCACCTGCTTCCATCCATCCATCCAGTTCCCCGGAATCTAGAGTCAGTTGCCGCCAAGGCCGGCGCCGGCGGTCGCGAGATGCATGCGTCCATAGTGTCTAGCTTACGTGAGCTCCCTGGCGCGGAACCCGTTGTGCTCCTTGAGGATGTTCTCGATGGCCTTAGGGCTCAACCCGTCGAGCGGCTCCCCGTCGTCGTCCACCTGCTTGCTGGCGTCTCCGCCAGCGTACGATCCGCCGCTGGTACTCTGCTGCACGGGCACAGACGGCGTGGCCGGTTTTTCCCACATCTCCGGCGAGGTCGGCGTCGCCGGCGGCTTTGGCGTGGTCGGCGTCACGCAGGTGCAGTAGAATCACCCTGATCGCGTGTGGGCGTAATCGGCTCCGGTTCCCTCTTGGTCGTCTGCTCCGGCTCCGGCTCGGTCATCTGGATGTGGCTCCGGCTTTGTCGTCGGCTGCTGCGGGAAGTAGCCGCGCCAGTGAACGCCCCGGCTAGGGAGGACCCCGGCATGAACTCCGTCTGGCAGTGGGTGTGGCCGACGCAACGCAACGCACGCTCGCCACACGGCGTCTGCAACACACGCTAGCCGGGTCGCTGCACTACAGGGCCACTAGTCAATAATTAGGTAGGAGTAGTTTGCTAGTACTAGAACAAACCACTACTACTAGGGTCGTGCTACGCGTCAGTCGAAGATCCGTCGGTTTACGAGCCGTCCGATCTGACGCTATCTCCGCATCAAGCGTCGTTGTCAGTTTTGCAACAGAAGTTGTGTTGCGAGAACCTTTTTGCAACACATGTCTTATTGCAGAAATATTTGTAAGAAAGGTTGTCTTGCAATTAATTTTCAGTTTTGCTACAACTCATCTAGATGAGATATAATTTGGTCTCATTCATCTTTTATATCCATTGAATGTGATGCTATATGATGCTATAAGATGCATGTGTGCTGATGTGGATGTTATATGTTCTTGTTTTCCAAGTGAATGAGACCAAATTATATCTCATCTGGATGAGTTCTAGATACTCTCATTAATTTTTTGCAACAAAGATCTTGTTGCATAATATTTTTAAGACCTTTTTTCGAAATAGATCTCTTTTTGCAAAAAAGAAAATCCTGCAACAGATGTCTTGTTGCAGAAAGTCATCATGTTGCATTGCTTGTGATCATGGCCTCGAGCAGAAGCTTGGTCTTGTTGGGGAAGGGACGAGGGGTGTTGCGTATGCGATGATGATGGTGGTGGAGGCGATGCATGTTAAATTGTGATCCAAATTATACCGTATTGGACTAGACGTAGTACATACGGTGTGGGCCTTTGCGTTGGTACCGACGCGTACAAGTACAACTCGTTTATTTGTCCTTCAAAGACTTTTATGTATTGCCCTCATATATACCCCATGTAGTCGCACCTAAAGACGACATGTCGTCTCGTGCTTGTAATACTCCTCCTCATAGTGATTGCGCCTTCGTGCGTCCGTAATTTTCTCCCATAAGGGTTTCCACGTAAAAATCCGTAACTCTCGTGTCTCGTTTATTCTCGTTATTATCTAACAAGTGGTATACAGAGCCATGTTCCAGATACGAGATTGAGATCAAAAAATTAGGGTTGCGTGTCTGCGCGCGGCCGTGTTGCCGAGACCGTGTGGAGTTTCGAGAAGAAGGCGATCTGCGATCTTGCTAGCGGTCGCCCTCGCGTTACGCACGCAGCTGACGCTGCGTGATCTGCCGCTGCTACTACTCCGCCGAGTTGTCGCTGTCTACTCCACGTCTTCCCGTCCAAGTACAGGATCGAGACCCGAGGCTGTTACGCCGTTGCTATTACATCACATCAGATCAGATCAGTTTTAAGGGCTGCTAGTGGCCGATCTAGTATCCACGTGAAGCCTTCACATCAACTTTTTGTTTTGCTTGTCCGTTTGCAACGTCAACACGCCGAAGACTACAGGTGCCATCTTTCTAGTTCTTTGCTCTGCCTATCAATTCTAGCAAGAATTAATTTGTCTTCGACTTGTATTACTTTGTGCACAGTTTATCGACTCATGACATCCATGAAGTACGATCTTCCGCTGCTGGATCGTGACACAAGGTTTACCCTATGGCAAGTCAAGATGCGGACGTTGTTGGCACAGTCCGACTATGATGAAGCACTGGATAGTTTTTGGAAGAACAGAATTCAAGACTGGACTGATGAGGAGAAAAGAATTAATTGTAAGGCTTTATCACAAATTCAACTCCATTTGCATAATAATATTTTGCAGGAAGTTTTGAGCGAGAAAACTGCCGCCGCTCTATGGTTAAAGCTGGAAGGGATTTGCATGACTAAAGATCTCACCAGCAAGATGCATCTGAAGCAAAAATTATTTCTGCACACGTTACCCGAGGGAGGTAATGTTTTGAATCATATTTTAGAATTTAAAGAGATCATATCTGATCTAGCTGCAATGGTGGTTACATATGAAGAGGAAGATACTGCTCTAATGTTACTTTGTTCATTGCCAAGTTCTTATACCAATTCGAGACACCATATTATACAGTCATGATACTCTCACACTTAATGAAGTTTATGAAGCTTTGAACTCTAAGGAGAAGATGAAATTAATGGCGCCTCATGATGGTTCGAGTTCATCCCAAACCGAGGGATTATCTGTTCGTGGCAGGACAAAGGAGAAGAACTCACATAACGGAAACAGAGGCAAAAGTAAGAACGGCTACAGGG
Source organism: Triticum urartu (assembly GCF_003073215.2). Classification (NCBI taxonomy): domain Eukaryota; kingdom Viridiplantae; phylum Streptophyta; class Magnoliopsida; order Poales; family Poaceae; genus Triticum; species Triticum urartu. The sequence continues at coordinate 50,007,251 of NC_053028.1, read as the reverse complement.
GCCGGTCGCAATCCAGAGACAAGAAGTATTGCAGGTATTGCAAGAGAGACGGGCATGACATCTCTGAGTGTTTCAAGTTGCAGAACAAGGAAAAGAGGAAAGGTCACAAACAAGGTGAAAATTCTGCTAACGTTGCTCGTGATGATAGTTCTGATGATGCTCTTATCGTTATTGCTGGATGTGCTGAGACCAATGATGAGTGGGTACTTGACACTGCCTGCACTTTTCATATGTGTCCACATAGAGATTGGTTTAATACTTTTGAGTCCACAACTGCTGCTGGTTCCGTTTTGGGTTTTGATAATTCACCATGCAAGATTGAAGGCATAGGTTCTATTCGAATCAAGATGTTTGAGGGCATAATCAGAACTTTGACAGATGTTCGGTATATTCCGAAGATGAAGAGAAATCTTATTTCTATGAGTGCCCTTGATGCAAAGGGGTACAAGTATTCAGGTGGAGATAGTGTTTTGAAAGTCACCAAAGGTTCCCTTATTGTGATGAAAGGTGATTTAAGTTCGACCAATGGTCTTTATTACCTACGAGGTTCTACCGTTTCAGATAACGCTACTCCAGTTATTTCATAGAATTCTGATTGTGATGCTGCTAACCTTTGGCATATGCGTCTTGGACATATGAGTGAACTTGGTTTGGCAGAGTTAAATAAGAGAGGTCTTCTTGATGGATATGAACCTGGTAAATTGAAATTTTGTGAGCATTGTATCTTCGGCAAGCACAAGAGAGTGAAGTTCAACACTTCGACTCATACAACTGAAGGTATTCTTGATTATGTCCATTCTGATTTATGAGGACCATCTCGCAAGAAGTCACTAGGTGGTGCTAGTTACATGCTGACTATTATTGATGATTATTCGAGAAAAGTATGGCCTTATTTCTTGAAGCATAAATATGAAGCATTCTCAGCTTTTAAGGAGTGGAAGATTATGATTGAAAGGCAGACTGAAAAGAAGGTAAAAATACTTCGCACTGATAATGGTATGGAATTCTGTTCTAAGCAATTTAAGAATTATTGCAAGTCTGAAGGCATTGTCAGACACTACACCATTCCTTATACTCCTCAACAAAACGGTGTTGCTGAGCGTATGAACAGGACCATTATTTCCAGAGCCCGTTGCATGTTGTCCAATGCAGGTTTGCATAGGCGTTTTTGGGCTGAGGCCGCTTCCACTGCTTGTTATCTCATTAATCGTTCACCATCTATTGCTCTTAATAAGAAAACTCCAATTGAGGTATGGTCTGGTTCACCTGCTCATTATTCACAGTTGAGAGTTTTTGGTTGCACTGCTTATGCTCATGTTGATAATGGAAAATTGGAGCCTAGGGCTGTTAAGTGCATCTTTCTTGGTTATAAGTCTGGTGTTGAAGGTTTTAAATTATGGAATCCTGAAACCCAGAAGGTTGTTATTAGCAGAAATGTTATCTTTAATGAATCTGCTATGTTACATGATGTTTCATTTACTAATGTTCCCGTTGCGAGTGAACAACAGCCTACTATTCAGCAGCCTACTGTTCAGGTGGAGCATGTTATTTATTCAGGTGTTTCATCTGGTAATGAAATTGTTGATACACATGATGAACCCGCCGTTAATGATGCTCATGTCACTCCCACTCCAAATCAGCCTATTGTTCCACCCAGTTGGAATCTCGCCCGTGACAGAGTCAGGCGGGGTATTAATAAACCGGACAGGTTAATTGAAGAGTGCAATATTGTTTCTTTTGCTTTATCTGTTGCAGAAGAAATTGAAGGTAATTCTGAGCCTTCTTCATATTCCGACGCTATTATTTCTGGTGATAGTAATAAGTGGATGACCGCTATGCATGATGAGATGGAATCACTTGAAAAGAATGGCACTTGGGATTTAGTAAGATTACCTAGAGAGAAGAAGCCTATTCGTTGTAAGTGGGTTTTCAAGAGGAAAGAAGGTGTTTCTCCTAATGATGAGACAAGATATAAAACAAGGTTAGTTGCTAAAGGTTACAGTCAGATTCCAGGTATTGACTATAACGAAGTCTTTTCTCCTGTTGTGAAGCCTAGCTCTATTCGCACTTTACTCAGTATTGTTGCCATGCATGATCTTGAGCTTGAACAATTGGATGTTAAAACTGCATTTTTACATGGAGAATTAGAAGAGGATATTTATATGGAACAACATGAAGGTTTTGTTCTTCCAGGAAAAGAAAAGCTTGTCTGTAAGTTAAAGAAATCTCTTTATGGATTGAAGCAACCCCCTAGACAGTGGCACAAGAGATTTGACACCTTTATACTCTCTCAAGGTTTCAAAAGGTCTAATTATGATAGTTGTGTTTATTTGAAAATTGTCAAAGGTTCAACTATTTATTTGCTCCTTTATGTTGATGATATGCTAATTGCTGCAAAGAGTATGTCAGATATTAATGAACTAAAGAAGCAATTGAGTAATGAATTTGCGATGAAGGATTTGGGTGCAGCAAAGAAAATACTTGGCATGGAAATATCCAGAGATAGACCGTCTGGAAAAGTATATCTAAGTCAGAAGGGATATATTGATAAAGTTCTTCGTCGTTTTAATATGCATAATGCCAAGCCAGTAAGTAGTCCATTAGATGCACACTTTAAATTATCATCAGCTTCATGTCCTAAGTCAGATGCAGATATTGAGTACATGTCTAGAGTTCCCTATTCGAGTGTAGTTGGTTCACTTATGTATGCCATGGTTTGTTCTCGTCCTGACTTATCATATGCATTGAGTGTTGTCAGTAGATACATGGCTAATCCTGGAAAAGAGCATTGGAAAGAAGTTCAGTGGATTTTCAGATACCTGCGTGGTACTTCTAATGCTTATTTACAGTTTGGGAAAGCTGGAGATGGACTTGTTGGTTTTGTTAATTCTGATTTTGCTGGTGATTTGGATAAGAGAAGATCACTCACAGGTTATGTTTTTACCATTGGTGGTTGTGCTGTGAGTTGGAGAGCAACTTTGCAGTCTATTGTGGCTTGTTCCACTACTGATGCCGAGTATATGACTATTTCTAAGGCATGCAAAGAAGCTATCTGGTTGAGAGGTTTGTACACTGAGCTTTGTGGAGATTCATCTTGCCCTGCCATATTTTCTGACAGTCAAAGTGCCATATATCTTACAAAGAATCCAATGTATCATGAGAGGACAAAGCACATTGATGCCATATTTCATTATATTCGAGATGTTGTTGCTGAAGGCGATTTGAAGGTATGCAAGATAAGTACTCATGATAATCCTGCTGATATGATGACAAAGCCAGTTCCGACCAATAAGTTTGAGCTTTGCTCAGGCTTAGTTGGTATTTCTCACTAGTTCTATGGACTTTGACGCACAAGGTGTTTATACTGATTTGGATGGAGTTATTCACTTTCTTCGACTACTGGAGGGAATTTGGATCAAGGTGGAGATTGTTAAATTGTGATCCAAATTATACCATATTGGACTAGACATAGTACATACGGTGTGGGCCTTTGCGTTGGTACCGACGCGTACGAGTACAACTCGTTTATTTGTCCTTCAAGGACTCTCATGTATTGCCCTCATATATACCCCATGTAGTCGCACCTAAAGACAGCCTATCGTCTCGTGCTTGTAATATTCCTCCTCATAATGATTGCGCCTTCGTGCGTCCATGATTTTCTCCCGCAAGGGTTTTCACGTAAAAATCCGTGTCTCTTGTGTCTCGTTTATTCTCGCTATTATCTAACAATGCAACATGGGACTGGAGCGGCATAGATCGGCAATGGCGGCCGGAGCGAGCTCCAGCGTGCGCGCTCGAGCGGCCAAGGCCACTGGTCGTGAGTGGACATAGGGAGACTGGGAGAGGCAACCTCATCGACGTTTTTGTCGGCGGCCTCGTCCCCATGCTGTCGGCGGCAAAGCAGCGGTGGTGTCGGTCGGAGAAGCACATGGAGGCATCGGTTTGACGGGAAGCTCGGGAGAGCACGAGAGGATCCAGATCTAGATCTTGCAACACGTCACTTGTTGGGTGGGGGGATTACAACAACGGCTCAGTTGCGAAATCTAGTCTAGGTAATATGTTGTTCCCGAGCCATCTGACTAAAATCGATCCGACGGCCGTGGAGCCGACGGCGGCAGGCGTTGTTACCAGTCGGGTGATTTAAATCATTTCCCCTACTATTATCCCAATGGCATTGCGCACAACGTTTTGAACGACTGTCAATTGTTTTTCTTCGAATTTTTGCATATTCAGAAATTCAGTCATATGCATCACCACAGTTTAGAATTTCAGTTAACATCAACAAAATTTAGTTAACATCACTTAACATAAAAATTTAATTCAGATGTGTGTCCTACGGAGTTCGACGAGGTTCGCTGCCTGTACTTTTGGTCGTAGCGACGAGCGTACGTAGCCGGTTTGCATATTGATAAATTCATTCATATGCACCACCACAATTTAGAATTTCAGTTAACATCAACAAAATGCTGTTAACATCACTTAACATCAAAAGTTAATTCAGATGGGTGTCCTGCAGGGTTTGATCCGCAGCAGCGTGAGTACGTAGACGGAAGCTAACCCGGTAGGCGGTAGCTGATCGAATCTTCACGGAGACACGCACGTACAAGGAAGCTAGCTAGCTAGCTAGCTCCTTGATCCGATTCTTCACGCACGCAGGATACTAGTACATGCACATAATTAACAGCTCGTCGCCGGCGCGATCGATCTTGAGCTAGCTACGCACAGAGCAGCAGACGAGAAACCAGAACACACGCACACGATATTATGTCCTGCAGCCCGAATTGACAAAATGACAGGGGGTATCTGCAAAATGTCCAGAGCTGACCTGATTGGACCCGCTGGCGTCACTTGGCCGTATCTGATTGGCTTAGGACTAAATTTGCACATTGTGTGCAAGTTCTAGGACTACATAGTCACTTTTCAACTTCTAAGACTAAACCGTCACATGTTGAACATGTTTTAGAACCCTTGATGCTTTTACCTCTTAAACTATTGTATTTGTATTCCATTTTTTTTCTTCTAATTTCACTCCCCCATCCAAACCCAAAATTACACGATGCTTTATTTGCATCAATAAATTCAAAAACAAAAAAGTTAGAAATTTGACCCCTCCGCCATCACACCCACACACAAATAAAAACATTAGCCGAGCTGAATTTTCGGCATCAAGGTAGTAAATTCCAAAAAAATAATCTGATATATGTAAAAATTACAAATAATCAGCTGCAATAAGGTAAATATCAGCAATGAACGTTGGATAACTTCCAATGGTGTGCGTCGATGACAACTACACTAAACGGCATGCGATCGTTCGTCCTGAGCATGCCTAATTTGCAAAAGTGACAGTTTTTTTTACAGGGCATGTAGTTGTCCTTTTTATTTTGATACACTGTCATTGTTCAGTTTATTCTCCAGCCTTTTCTGCTATATCTATGTGATCTCGGATCCAACTCAATTGCTCTGACCTACCCCACCCATCCTGGAGGAATTATTGGATGGGCCATGCCTGCCTCCCAGTCCATAGTGGTTGCCCTTCTTGTTCCTCCGTTCACTCACCACTCGAAAAAGCTTGGAAACGTGGGACCTTGCACTTTTGGCCTGAACACCAAATGATTGCATTTGATGAGTTGAGTTTGCTTAGCGCGTTCTAATCACTATAAATTATTTCTTTCTTATATCAACACATGACATTTTCTCCAATACTAGTATATTGATAAAGTTCTGGGATATATGCTATGCTTGGAGAAAAAAATGTGGATAAATTTGTGGAGCCTGACAGCACTTGATAAAGTTTTGGGATATATGCTATGCTATGCTTGATCAAGTTCTAAAAACGAACAACATTTTCCCTTTTCTTCTTTTTGACAGCAACGAACATTCTTTTAAGCTGCAGCTTAATTTGTGGACTGAACATTTTTCTACACACTAGTACTCCCTCCATTCCGAATTACTCGTCATAGGGATGGATGTATCTAGATGTATTTTAGTTCTAGATACATTCATTTCTGAGACGAGTAATTTGAAACAGAGGGAGTACTATTTTGTACAACAGTAACAGTTTCATTACACTATTCTCTGGTATGGGTCCACCGGAGAAAGCCACCCTTATCTTTATCTTTTTAGATGTACGATGAAAGCTCCTTTTAACCTTGATTTTAAAGCAGAAAACTGCTGCATTGTGCACTGCAAAACTTGTGAAGCGGTCTTCCCACGGTTTTGTAAAGGTTGCAGTCACAAAAACTTACAATGAAAGCTTAACTGAGTTTAATTCTAATTCCCGTATACATAGTTCGCTGTTCACGTCATCGTTAACTTTTTGGCCCCTTATTTCCATTATTATGCATGCAGTGCAGATGGAGGGAACTGGTATGCACGGACGGAATGATAGGTCCCATAGTTATGTATCTTGGCATGACAGGGAGGAGAATGGGCAGTCTTGTACAGAAAGCTGCATCATCAAAGAGCAAGAGGAGATGGAGTGTTTGAATAATGGTGTAGGGTGGCGATCAAGCCCCCTAGATGTTGTTGTCGGCTCAAGTTGGCGCTTTCTTTTATCCTCAAATTATTAGCTACTGCTGACCCTACCTGGCTTCATTGCATATGCTAGCTGAGTAAGCAGCACTCATGCATGCAATAGTTTTAATCATGCATCTGAAAAATATACAGTAGTACTAATCGCAAGTAGGTGATGATAGAGTGGATAGTCAATCAGGAAAAGATCAGCACCATTCCACAAATTAAGAAATAAGTAGTACATATATGTTGTGCTAGTTGATTATTAATAAAACTAATTAAGAAGAAATGGTAGGTTCAGACCTGAGAGATTCTGTTAAACGGAAAGCACCGAGGATTTGTAATCATGCATGCTTATTTGGAAGGAGATGAAAAATGGTTCTCCCTCTGTTCTAAATTACTTGTCACGGAAATGGATATATCTAGAACTAAAATATATCTAGATACATCCATACTTGCGACAAGTAATTCGAAACGGAAAAAGTACTCCATTGGAGCCTCTACAACCAGACTTGGCAAATCCGAACCCTCAAACGCCCGCGAACGCGGGCACTGACCGGGCACTCCTCAAAAAAATTAAATCCACATCCGGACACCTCAATTAGCATATCTTAAATCCGTACAAACTCATGCAACTACGTCGACGCACACGCATCGTTCGACTACTCCATCACACTACATTAAACATGCCATCGGACTACCAATATTTGGCATCTTAGGCTATGGTGGAGTTCATCCACGACTGCTCGAGCCGGATCTGCTCGTCACCGGAGCTGTCCTCGTCGTCGCTGTCCTCCTTCGGTGGCAGTTCATCCATGGCACGGACCGCCCGATTCTGCTCACAGGCGAGGGCGCGCGTCTTCCTCCGCTGCCGTTTCTTCACAATGCGGACGCGGATGGCTTCCTCTTGTGCGGCCGCCCGCGCCGCCGCATCAGCCGCCGCCACTTCCGCTGCGATACGGGCCTCGGCGGCCCTTATCCTCTCCTTCCCACACTGGGCCGCCCGTTCCCTCTGGGACTTATACTCTGCCCTACCGGTGATGGGAAGGAGAGGTTTTCCGGCCGGGACCGCGAGGATCCAGCACCAGAGGACCGCGGACGGATCCGTCCGTCAGCCGGGCGCTGTCCTACTGGGAGCAGCGGAGTGCAATGCGAACTGCCATTGCCTCCTCCAACCCACACGGGACGACACCCCAGTCGACGGATCCAGACTGGTCCGAGTCCGATCCGCTGCCTGCCATGGCGGAGAAGGTCGCAAACCGCCGGAGGTGAGCTCGGGTGGCGGAGGCGAGTGGAATGGAGTGGCTAGGGTTTGCTCCGGCGAGAGGATGGGGACGAATATAAGTCGCGTGGGGTGGGCTAGTATGGGCCAGGTCCGACGTGGCGGGCGTGCCCGGGCACCCCCCTATCCGCCTCATATTTGGGCTGGATATGGGGGTGCCGGTTAGCCCGGGCGTTTGAGAGGCCCATCTGGTCAAAAAAATATTGTGACCGGACAATGACCAGACGTTTGAGACGGATTTGAGCGGTCCGGTTGTAAATGCTCTTGGAGTGTCGTGTCAATAATTGGTTCAGTGATTCAGCTGCCACTGTCTCCATCAGCAAGACGAGAAAGGATTCATACATATCCCCAAGGGAAGTGCCACTCTCCATATTCCCCATCTTATCTTTTTTTAGTAAGTAATCCAATCCTCTCACAAGCGATTACTACATTCTACAATGTAGGACTTTATATCACCTTTAATTCGAAACAGGAAATGCTCACTACACAATACAACCAAACAAGTAAAATGGAGTACTACTACTACTACCACACCAAATACTACTGCTGGTACGGCAGTGCATGCATTGGGTGAGGAGCTGACAGGACCGTGGATCTACCCAAGTGCGTGTACATCTGATCTGATCTGGTTGATCTGGCAGGTGCAGTTTACTCCTATCCCATGCGTACACAACACATCCCATCGTTGCAGCAATAGCAGCACAGTGAGCAGTGAGGCTGTCCCTCACGTGCGTCCAATGATGGGGGCTGGGAGGCGACCGTGAGGGCCCAGATGTACGTACGAGGCTGGAGGGGACTGGCCATGTGCCGCACCCGTGGAGGCGGACGTGCGCATCGGTCGGCCTAATCATTCGCGCCACGCCACGCCCCACTTGTACCAGGCCAAGCTTATGATTGATAATTATTGGTTGGACGGCTGGACCGATCCATCATCCATCATCGGCTCTTCATCAGTTGGACGGACAGCCCGGGGTGGACGGTTGCCCTGCTCTGCCTCAGCATTGCCCGCTGCTACTAGTGCCAATAAAAAAAAAATCATAATCATTGGCTGTTGCTGGTCAATCCTTTTTCTTTGCGGGTGCGTAACAGGTTAATCATTTTATTCAGAAATGGTTAATCATTTCGTACAACTAAGTAGTAGAACTTGTACATTACAACTTCCACCGTCTGAAAATACTTGTCATCAAAATGGACAAAAATAGATGTATCTAGAACTAAAATACATCTAAATACATCTCCTTTTATTCATTTTGATGACACGTATTTCTGGACGAAGGAAGTATGAAACTGGCAAGTATACATTGCCCGATCCGTACCCACCTGGCCACGAAAGAGGAATACTATCACGCACTCCACTACAGTATCTACAGTATGCTGCGGCAGTACCTTTATTTGGAAGAAGAATAAAAGTTGGTTGGTGCATATGAACGTGTGAAACGTACTCCTTCGTTTAAAATTACTTGTCTCAAAAATAGATGTATCTAGAATTAAAATACGTTTAGATACATTCATTTTGCGATAAATAATTACGAACGGAAAGAGTACGAACCATGAACCAGCCAGTCAGTGTTAGGATTAATGGCAGCAACAATGGAGCGAGCTACTACCTAGGCCGGCACGCAACGTGACGGCCAGCTCGGCGTTGCTTAGCTAGCTTTCCGTTGCGATGGGATGCCATTGCCATGCATGGAGCCGTTCGTTAGTCGTTGTACTGTTGCGCACCGGCCACCCCCGCCCAAACGAGCTAGTCAGAAACAATGTGGCAGTGTGGTATAGCAAACGGTGTGGAGGATGGTGCAACAACGAATACTACTTCCCCGCAAAAAAAAAACGTATACTGCTAAAATGAGGTCGATCAGATCGATGGCATATGCATGCAGCATGCTGATGGGTGTAAAAAGAATAAACTGCAATGTCTTCTCACTGGATTCAAATCAGAAATCGGAGGGTGCCCCTAGTCATTCTTCAGAGGGCTCTCGGTCGACATGCCGGGCGAGAACACACCTTGTTGCTGTTGCAAAAAAAAAAAGAAGGACGGATATGATCAGATGTGCCGCGCATTACTTCTCCGTACGTATGTCACATGGCCTTCTCGAAGCCGGTCCACTTGTTCACCTCCAATGATATACCCCCACACACACACTGCCTATAGGCTTATTATGTCTTGTGCCGGTACGTAGCAGCAACGCGCAGGGGACGAAGCTAGAAAAAATGAAGACTGGTGTCAATCGCTGCCCACGCTAAGCCTCTAGCAAAAATTATAGTGGTGCAACAACATAGGTAATGGCCGGGAGCGATATAAAGAGCAAAAATACGCAATGAACTCGTGATATTATTACATAAAAAAACTCATACCGAGTATTGGCCGAGCGAAGTCATAGAACAACACTTGTTTACATATTTCATAAATAATAAGCAAAAAAAATGACTTAACGTTTCATTTGCAACTATCTGAAAAAGATAAACAAAAGAATGTATTAATTCACAACAATAGTAAGAAAGAAATACTGCAGACAATAAGTATCATTAAGCAACAAAAAAAACTAAAGTGATATGAGACTCACATTTTATAACTTCCCTTCTCGATCTTTCATCTTCTTAAATAGATCAATAACATCATCATTCGTTATTGTAGAAAATATGTCTTTCTCCACATAGCAAATCAGGCAATCACTCATGAACTCGTCACCCATTTTATTTCGCAAAACACTCTTGACGATATTCATTGCTGAAAAGCATCTCTCCACTGATGCCGTGGCAACTGGCAAAATTAGCACCAACTTGAGAAGTTGATACACCAAAGGGAAAGCAAGATACTTTTTAGTTTCCACCAACACTTTAGCAAGATCAGCAATGCCATCCAAATTGTCAAATCTCTGGTCCGCTCGAACATTGTCAATGAAAATCCGAAGTTCATGACCGAGATCCATCAATTGTGATGAATTGAAATCATCAGGATAAAACTCAGCTAGCTTCAATAAACTCTCCAAGTTAAAAGCAGCGCAGGAATTTTTTGGGTTGAAAGAAGCCATGTGGATAAGCAATGCAGAATTCACTTCATTGAATCTATCATCGAACTCTCGAAGTTGCCAATCAATAACAGAATTAAGGCACTCTATTTGGTAATGATGAAGGTTTGTAATATTGGTTCTTTTTCTTGGTTTATGCCGATCGACATATTCATCATGCATGTTTACCTTAGGAATGTCATGTTCTTCACAGAATGAATATACCTTCTCTAGAAGTGATTCCCATCCATCATCTCTTAGTTGTTGTAGATCATTCCGTGTTGAGTTCACACATGACATGGCATTCAAGATATCTTGATCCTTTTGCTGCAATGCATGTGACAAAGAATTGGCACTCCCTAATATATGGAACATCATGTGCAAATAGAACACAAAATCAAAGGTTCCAAAATATGATAGAAGGCCCCATGCTTCACTTTTCTTGGAATCCTTCTTGCCTTCTTTTGCTACATAATTCAGGACACTAACAATTGACGGGAACAACTGGATTAAGCTTGAGAGGGTTCTATAGTGAGAACCCCAACGAGTGTCTCCCGCCCTTTGAAGTGACTGGTCTTGATTTAGCCCTGTACCAGTACTAATTCGTCCACTACTTATGGCTTTTTTTACATTTTCTCGGTTACTCTCTCTGATCATGTCTTTTCTTTTGCAAGAAGCTCCGACCACATTAAACAACAGAGATATCATATAAAAGAAATCTGCAATATCTTCATTCTTCTTTGAAATTGCCACTATAATCAAGTGAAGTTGGTGAGCAAAACAATGCACATAATATGCTGACCTGTTCTTTTCCAGAATTTTGGCTTTCAAGCCATTGAACTCACCGCGCATGTTGCTTGCACCATCATAGCATTGCCCTCTAACTTGTTTGAAGCTTAATCCAATATCAGCAAGCAATTTTTCAAGGGCTGACTTGAGACACGTTGCAGATGTTTCTTTCACATGTACAACTCCAACTAAACGTTCCAGGATTAGTCCAAGCTTGTCAACATATCTCAAGACAACGGCCATCTGTTCTTTATCTGACACATCTGAAGCCTCGTCAATCAATAAACTAAAAACATCCCCGCCAATCTCTTCAAGAATAGAATCCAATGTTATCTGCGCAAAACAAGGGAGAATATCATTTTGAGTGCTCATAGAGATAAACTGCATGAAATAAATATATAGTAGCGGATAGTGATGGTTGTTATTCACCTTTGCAAAATAACTCACAAGTTCTTTTTGAATATCTGGACACACCCATTTGCAATTTTTTGGAGCATTCTGAAGGACTACCTTCCTTACATCCTCATTCTGATTTGCCAATGTTTGTACCAACTCTCGAAAATTCCCCTTATTTTGTGACTCCTCCGATTCATCATTGCCACGGAAAGCTAAACCTTGATGTAGCAAGTATCTAACCGATTCAACAGAAGTATTCAGCCGAATACGGTTTTGCTTCTTTGTGATATCGGTTTGCTTGTCGAAGGCAACCTTAATGGACTGATTTTGATTCATTAAAGCATCACATCTTTTAACAGCTACATTGTGAAAGCTATTAACTTCACCCTCATGAGTATCTAGTCTATGTTTCTTGTTCCAACAAGAGAAACCTTTAACAACAAATGCATCATTACCACCTTGGCCATCAATGCAATCTCTAAATAGATAGCAACACAAGCAAAATGCCTTATGCACCTTATCAATGTACTCTAGCCAACGATAGTCTTTAAACCATTTTGGATTAAATCTCCGTTCAACTCCTGTAATGGTTTTCTGAGGATATTTAAATCCTTCTTTTGGTCTGTATGGTTCTCTATTTAAATATATTCTTCTAATCTCATCTTGCTTCTTAGGATTCTTTGTGTACTGCCCTATTCTTTTTCGATTAGCTGGATCATGAGGAAGTTCATCTAAGTTAATTTCTGCCAGAGGCGGAGGAGTAGTACCAATATTTGATGCAAGATCTTTTCTTGGTTTAACTGGCCTTGAAGTCCCTGCCACATTACTATCTGGTGCTGGTCGTTTCCCTTTCAACAAAAATTTATCCATATCCTCCTGGTCCTAGTCAAATCAAAGAGAAGAAACTAAAATTACTTATTCAGTAGCCATCAAGAAATCAAAGCACATGTAGAGTTGTACAGTCTAGAGAGCAAGAAAGATAGACTGCACTACTGCAGATTACCTGGGATGGGAAATAGATTAAGCAGTTGCCGTCTGGCAGATCGGTTGGCCGATGTCAACATTCCCCAGATGAAACAGCGTCGAGTTCTCCGTCGTTCGCCGCCGATTCGCTGCGGCGGCTGCGGAATTAGGGATCGGGATAAGGAGACCAAGAGACGAGGGCGAGGACGTCCGTCTGTTCAGTATAGGTACAGGCGTATATCCGCGTACATGGATTAATTCGATAGACCCATAGAAACGTGCATATGCATTGGGCCGGCCGGCCGGGCCTTTGTGTAATTGTTTGCTGCCACATGTTGTTTTATTTTTTAGAGCTTAATGAATGTTATGGGCTTTGGGCAAAGGCTTTAGGGATTAGTTGCTGGGCTGGGGTCAATGGCATTTTTGGGCTGGGGTCAGACGCACTTTTTCTTAATATGTATTAGCTGAAAAGCCAAAATCCATTGGTGTCAATTGACACCAATGGCTACATGGGAGCTCCGTCCCTGGCAACGCGTATGAATTTGGCCGACATGGCCGGGCTGTCAAAGACACCAAGTGGCTGTTTGGTAAGGCAACTGCCTTTCCGTAGGCTGGACCGGTCCATGGGTAACTGCTGAATTATTCCTTGTGCACATGCATTCCTTCATCCATCTCTGCTCTTCCTAGTCCTGCTGCATGTGATCCATGGTGGCCGGTGATCATTTCTCTTCTCATGCGCGCGTCCCTCAGCAGATCGATTGATCAACGGTCCAGTAGTATTCGAGCAGGCGGGCCTGTGCGTATACATAGATGATCTCAATATAATTGCGTACGTGCAGTGAAGATGCGTGGAGCTTAGAATCTGCGTGCAGCCATCATGCTCCTGACGTGGACTAGTATTTGTTTGCTTGCTTGCTGCTCGGCATCGATGGATCGATAGGCTGTGCTTCGCAGGCATGCAAACATACATAATCAAAAATGGGTTTTCAAAGGCGTCTAAATGCGCTTCAAATTATTGTTATCAGGTGGATTGATCACTGTATATTTGTACAAACCTTCTCTCCTAAGAGCATTTACAACCGGACCTCTCAAACCCGTCACATGCACCCCGAGCGGGCCACACGGTCACTGACCGGTCTCGATTTTTTGACCCAGACAGGTCTCTCAAACGGTCCTAAAACGTCAGGACACGCCCGCCACGTCGGAGCCGACAGCCCGACCCCACCCCAAATTGCATCAAATCCATCAAACCCTTTCTCCTCCTCCCACCGTCCACCAACTTTTCCGCAACCGGACCCTCGCCGTTCTTCACCCTTACTCTCAATCCTCACCTCTGATCCCTTTCCATCACCGTAAATGTTGTCCAGCCCGACCCACACCGCCGCGGCGGGCAGGAATTCGCAGGCATGTGGCAGCGTGGCTCAGAATCCCGAGGCGGCGGCGCCAGCGGGGGCATGTCGACCGCACGTGCAGCCCGGTCAGCGGCCACGTACTACGCAAGCCAGCCAAGGCGAGCCCCGGCTTGCCGTCCGGTCAAACATCCCACCAGACAAAGCCCACTCCAACTGGTGTTTCTATATTGCTCCCACTCCATGAACCATGATCGTCCTTGCTGTGCATCTCGTGGCTAGCTACCTACGCATTATTATGTCATTCTTTCTCGCGTAAGGGAGTGTGCATGTCCATTGTCCCTTTTAGCTTTTTTTTTTCCTTTTTTGCGTTTGTAAAACATTTGGTGTTCGGAATTTTTGCGCGCATCAGGTGTTTCCGCCGAGGTCGAAGACGGAGGTGACATGTGTTAGGGAACGCATTAATTTCAAAAAAAATTCTTACGCACACGCAAGATTTATCTAGATGATGTATAGCAATGAGAGGGGAAGAGTGTTGTCCACGTACCCTCGTAGACCGTAAGCGGAAGTGTTATGTCAACGCGGTTGATGTAGTCGTACGTCTTCACGATCCGACCGATCCTAGTACCAAAAGTACGGCACCTCCGCGATCTGCACACGTTCAGCTTGGTGACGTCCCACGAACTCTCGATCCAGCTGAGTTCGAGGGAGAGCTTCGTCAGCACGATGGCGTGATGACGGTGATGATGAAGCTACCGGCGCAAGGCTTCGCCTAAGCACTATGGTGGAGGGGGGCACCGCACACGGCTAAGACAATGATCAACTTGTGTGTCTATGGGGTGCCCCCCTCCCCTGTATATAAAGGCGTGGAGGAGGGGGGAGGGCCGGCCCTCTATGGCGCGCCCTAGGGGAGTCCTACTCCTAAGATTCCCCCCTTCCAAGTAGTAGGAGTAGGAGAAAAGGAAGGGGAGGAGAGGGGAAAGGAAAGGGGGGCGACCCCCACCCAATTCAGATTGGGCTAGGGGGCGCGCCTCCCACCTTTTCCTTTCCTCTCCTCTATTCCACTAAGGCCCAATAAGGCCCATATACTCCCTGGGGGGTTCCGGTAACCTTCCGGTACTCCGAAAAATGCCCGAACTCATCCGGAACCATTCCGATGTCCAAACTGTTGGGGAACGTAGTAATTTCCAAAAAATTCCTACGCACACGCAGGATCATGGTGATGCATAGCAACGAGAGGGGACAGTGTTGTCCACGTACCTTCGTAGACCGTTAAGCGGAAGCGTTATGAAAACGCGGTTGATGTAGTCGTACGTCTTCATGATCGACCGATCCTCAGTATCGAACGTACGGCACCTCCGCGTTCAGCACACGTTCAGCTCGGCGACGTCCCGCGAACTCACGATCCAGTAGAGCTCGGGGAAGAGTTTCGTCAGCACGACGGTGTGGTGACGATGTTGATGAAGCTACCGTGGCAGGGCTTCGCCTAAGCACCGCTACAGTATGACCGAGGTGGATTATGATGGAGGGGGGCACCGCACACGGCTGGGAGAGATCTTTGTGATCAACTTGTGTGTCTAGAGGTGCCCCCTGCCCCTGTATATAAAGGAGCAAGGGGGAGGCCGGCCGGCCCTTGTTAGTGCGCCAGGAGGAGGAATCCTCCTCCTAGTAGGAGTAGGATTCCCCTCTTTCCTACTCCTACTAGGAGGGGGAAAGGAAGGGAGAGAAAGAGAAGGAAAGGGGGGCGCCGCCCCCTCCTCTCCTATTCCAATTCGGACCAGAGGGGAAGGGGCGCGTTGCCTGCCCTAGGACGGCCCCTCTCTCTTCCCCTTATGGCCCAACAAGGCCCATTAGCCCCCGGGGGGTTCCGGTAACCCCTCTGGTACTCCGGTAAAATCCCGATTTAACCGGAACTCTCCCGATGTCTAAATGTAGGCTTCCAATATATCAATCTTCATGTCTCGACCATTTCAAGACTCCTCGTCATGTCCGCGATCATATCCGGGACTCCGAACTACCTTCAGTACATCAAAACATATAAACTCATAAAACCGATCGTCACAGAGCTTTAAGCGTGCGGACCCTACGGGTTCGAGAACTATGTAGATATGACCGAGACATGTCTCTGCTTAATAACCAATAGCGGAACTTGGATGTTCATATTGGTTCCTACATATTCTACGAAGATCCTTATCGGTCAAACCGCATAACACTATACGTTGTTCTCTTTGTCACTGGTATGTTACTTGCCCGAGATTCGATCGTCAGTATCCCAATACCTAGTTCAATCTCGTTACCGGCAAGTCTCTTTTCTCGTTTCGTAATGCACTATCCCGCAACTAACTCATTAGTTGCATTGCTTGCAAGGCTTATAGTGATGTGCATTACCGAGAGGGCCCAGAGATACCTCTCCGACAATTGGAGTGACAAATCCTAATCTTGATCTATGCCAACTCAACAAGTACTATCGGAGACACCTGTAGAGCACCTTTATAATCACTCCGTTACATTGTGACGTTTGGTAGCACAAAAAGTGTTCCTCCGGTATTCGGGAGTTGCATAATCTCATAGTCATAAGAACATGCATAAGTCATGAAGAAAGCAATAGCAGTAAACAAAAACGATCGAGTGCTAAGCTAACGGAATGGGTCAAGTCAATCACATCATTCTCCTAATGATGTGATCCCATTGATCAAATAACAACTCATGTCAATGGTTAGGAAACTTAACCATCTTTGATCAATGAGCTAGTCAAGTAGAGGTATACTAGTGACACTATGTTTGTCTATGTATTCACACATGTATTATGTTTACGGTTAATACAATTCTAGCATGAATAATAAACATTTATCATGAAATAAGGAAATAAATAATAACTTTATTATTGCCTCTAGGGCATTTTTCCTTCATTCTCCCACTTGCACTAGAGTCAATAATCCAGATTACATAGTAATGATTTTAACACCCATGGAGCCTTGGTGCTGATCATGTTTTGCTCTTGGAAGAGGCTTAGTGAACATGTCTGTAACATTCAGGTCCGTATGTATCTTGCAAATCTCTATGTCTCCCACCTGGATTTGATCTCAGATGGAGTTGCAGTGTCTCTTGATGTGATTGGTTCGCTTTTGAAATCTGGATTCCTTTGCCAACGCAATTGCACCAGTATTGTCACAAAAGATTTTCATTGGGCCCGATGCACTAGGTATGACACCTAGGTCGGATATGAACTCCTTCATCCAGACTCCTTCATTCGCTGCTTCCGAAGCAGCAATGTACTTCGCTTCACATGTAGATCCCACCACGACGCTCTGTTTAGAACCACTCCAACTGACAGCTCCACCGTTCAATATAAACATGTATCCGGTTTGCGATTTAGAATCGTCCGGATCAGTGTCAAAGCTTGCATAAACATAACCATTTATGATGAGCTCTTTGTCACCTCCATAAACGACAAACATATCCTTGGTCCTTTTCAGGTACTTCAGGATGTTCTTGACCGCTGTCCAGTGATCCACTCCTGGATTACTTTGGTACCTCCCTGCTAGACTAATAGCAAGGTACACATCAGGTCTAGTACACAGCATTGCATACAAGACAGAGCCTATGGCTGAAGCATATGGAATACTTTTCATTTTCTTTCTATCCTCTGCAGTGGTCGGGCATTGAGTTTTACTCAACTTCACACCTTGTAACACAGGCAATAACCCTTTCTTAGCTATATCCATTTTGAATTTCTTCAAAACTTTATCAAGGTATGTGCTTTGTGAAAGTCCAATTAAGCGTCTTGATCTATCTCTATAAATATTGATGCCCAATATATAAGCAGCTTCACCGAAGTCGTTCATTGAAAAACTCTTATTCAAGAATCCTTTTATGCTATCTAGAAATTCTATATCATTTCCAATCAACATTATGTCATCCACATATAATATTAGAAATGCTATAGAGCTCCCACTCACTTTCTTGTAAATACATGCTTCTCCAAAAGTCTGTATAAAACCATATGCTTTGATCACACTATCAAAATGTTTATTCCAACTCCGAGAGGCTTGCACCAGTCCATAAATGGATCGCTGGAGTTTGCACACTTTGTTAGTACCCTTTGGATCAATAAAACCTTCAGGTTGCATCATATACAACTCTTCTTCCAGAAATCCATTCAGGAATGCAGTCTTTACATCCATTTGCCAAATCTCATAATCATAAAATGCGGCAATTGCTAACATGATTCGGACGGACTTAAGCATCGCTACAGGTGAGAAGGTCTCATTGTAGTCAACTCCTTGAACTTGTCGAAAACCTTTCGCAACAAGTCGAGCTTTATAGACAGTAACAGTACCGTCAGCGTCAGTCTTCTTCTTGAAGATCCATTTATTCTCAATGGCTTGCCGATCATCGGGCAAGTCAACCAAAGTCCACACTTTGTTCTCATACATGGATCCCATCTCAGATTTCATGGCCTCAAGCCATTTTGCGGAATCTGGGCTCATCATCGCTTCCTCATAGTTCATAGGTTCGTCATGGTCAAGTAACATGACCTCCAAAACAGGATTACTGTACCACTCTAGTGCGGATCTTGCTCCTTCTTGCTACCTCTTGAGCACTACGTTGGTTTTCCCTTGAATAGGAAAGGGTGATGCAGCAGAGCAGCGTAAGTATTTTCCTCGGTTTTTGAGAACCAAGGTATCAATCTAGTAGGAGGCCATGCACGAGTCCCTCGCACCTACACAAACAAATAAACTCCTCGCAACCAACGCGGTAAAGGGGTTGTCTATCCCTTCACGGTCACCTACCAGAGTGAGATCTGATAGATATGATAAGATAATATTTTTGGTATTTTTATGATAAACAGAAATAAAGATGCAAGTAAAATAAATGGCAAAGGAAATAACTAAGTATTGGAAGATTTAATATGATGGAAAATAGACCCGGGGGCCATAGGTTTCACTAGAGGCTTCTCTCGAGATCATAAGTATTACGGTGGGTGAACAAATTACTGTTGAGCAATTGAGATAATTGAGCATAGTTATGAGAATATCTAGGTACGATCATGTATATAGGCATCACGTCCGAGACAAGTAGACCGACTCCTGCCTGCATCTACTACTATTACTCCACACATCGACCGCTATCCAGCATGCATCTAGAGTATTAAGTTCAAGAGAACAGAGTAACGCTTTAAGCAAGATAACATGATGTAGAGGGATAAACTCATGCAATATGATATAAACCCCATCTTGTTATTCTCGATGGCAACAATACAATGCGTGCCTTGCTGTCCTTACTGTCACTGGGAAAGGACACTGCAAGATTGAACCCAAAGCTAAGCACTTCTCCCATTGCAAGAAAGATCAATCCAGTAGGCCAAACCAAATTGATAATTCGAAGAGACTTGCAAAGATAACCAATCATACATAAAAGAATTCAGAGAAGATTCAAATATTGTTCATAGATAAACTTGATCATAAACCCACAATTCATCGGTCTCAACAAACACACTGCAAAAGAAGATTACATCGAATAGATCTCCACAAGAGAGGGGGAGAACTTTGTATTGAGATCCAAAAAGAGAGAAGAAGCCATCTAGCTAATAAGTATGGACCCATAGGTCTGAAGTAAACTACTCACACTTCATCGTAGAAGCTATGGTGTTGATGTAGAAGCCCTCCGTGATCGATACCCCCTCCGGCGGAGCTTCAGAAAAGGCCCCAAGATGGGATCTCGTGGATACAGAAAGTTACGGCGGTGGAATTACGGTTTTGGCTCCGTATCTGGTAGTTTGGGGGTACATCGGTATATATAGGAGGAAGGAGTACGTCAGTGGAGCAACGTGGGCCCCACGAGGGTGGAGGGCGCGCCTGGCGGGGTAGGCGCGCCCCCTACCTCGTGCCTTCCTGGTTGATTGCTTGACGTAGGGTCCAAGTCCTCTGGATCATGTTCGTTCCGAAAATCACGTTCCCGAAGGTTTCATTCCGTTTGGACTCCGTTTGATATTCTTTTTCCGGGAAACTCTGAAATAGGCAAAAAACAGCAATTCTGGGCTGGGCCTCCGGTTAATAGGTTAGTCCCAAAATAATACAAAAGTGTATAATAAAGCCCAATAATGTCCAAAACAGGATATAATATAGCATGGAACAATAAAAAATTATAGATACATTGGAGACGTATCAAGCATCCCCAAGCTTAATTCCTGCTCGTCCTCGAGTAGGTAAATGATAAAAACAGAATTTTTGATGTGGAATGCTACTTGGCATAATTTCAATGTAATTCTCTTAATTGTGGTATGAATATTCAGATCCGAAAGATTCAAGACAAAAGTTCAATATTGACATAGAAATAATAATACTTCAAGCATACTAACTAAGCAATTATGTCTCTTCAAAATAACATGGCCAAAGAAAGTTATCCCTACAAAATCATATAGTCTGCCTATGCTAGATCTTCACCACACAAAGTATTTAAATCATGCAAAACCCCGATGAAAAGCCAAGCAATTGTTTCATAATTTTGGTGTTCTCAAACTTTTTCAATCTTCACGCAATACATGAGCGTGAGCCATGGACATAGCACTATTGGTGGAATAGAATGGTGGTTGTTGAGAAGACAAAAAGGGAAGGTAGTCTCACATCAACTAGGTGTATCAACGGGCTATGGAGATGCCCATTAATAGATATCAATGTGAGTGAGTAGGGATTGCCATGCAACGGATGCACTAGAGCTATAAGTATATGAAAGCTCAACAAAAAGAACTAAGTGGGTGTGCATCCAACTCGCTTGCTAACGAAGACCTAGGGCATTTTAAGGAAGCCCATCATTGGAATATACAAGCCATGTTCTATAAAGAAAAATTCCCACTAGTATATGAAAGTGATAACATAGGAGACTCTCTATGAAGATCTTGGTGCTACTTTGAAGCACAAGTGTGGTAAAAGGATAGTAGCATTGTCCCTTCTCTCTTTTTATCTCATTTTTTTATTTGGGCCTTTTCTCTTTTATTATGGCTTCTTTTTTTTAATTTAGTTCGGAGTCTCATCCCAACTTGTGGGGGAATCATAGTCTCCATCATCATTTCCTCACTTTGGACAATGCTCTAAAAATGATGATCATCACACTTTTTTATTTACTTACAACTCAATGCTTAGAACAAAATATGACTCTATGTGAATGCCTCCGGCGGTGTACTGGGATATGCAATGAATCAAGAGTGACATGTATGAAACAATTATGAACGGTGGCTTTGCCACGAATACAATGTCAACTACATGATCATGCGAAGCAATATGCCAATGATGGAGCGTGTCATATTAAACGGAACGGTGGAAAGTGGCATGGCAATATATCTCGGAATGGCTATGGAAATTCCATGATAGGTAGGTATGGTGGCTGTTTTGAGGAAGGTATATGGTGGGTGTACGATATCAGCGAAAGGTGCGCGGTATTACAGAGGCTAGCAATGGTGGAAGGGTGAGAGTGCGTATAATCCATGGACTCAACATTAGTCATAAAGAACTCACATACTTGTTGCAAAAATCTATTAGTTATAGAAGTAAAGTACTACACGCATGCTCCTAGGGGGGTAGATTGGTAGGAAAAGACCATCGCTCGTCCCCGACCGCCACTCATAAGGAGGACAATCAATAAATACATCATGCTCCGACTTCTTAACATAATGGTTCACCATACGTGCATGCTACGGGAATCACAAACTTCAACACAAGAATTTCTCAAATTCACAACTACTCAACTAGCACGACTCTAATATCACCATCTCCATATCTCAAAACAATTATCAAGTTTCAAACTTCTCATAGTATTCAACGCACTCATAAGAAAATTTTATTATTAATCTTGAATGCCTAACATAATTAAAGCAAATTGCCATGCTGTTTTGTAGGACTCTCAAAATAATCTAAGTGAAGCATGAGAGAACAATGGTTTCTATAAAACAAATCTACCAATGTGCTCTAAAAGATATAAGTGAAGCACTAGTGCAAAAACTATATAACTCAAAAGATATAAGTGAAGCACATAGAGTACTCTAACAATTTCCGAATCATGAGTGTCTCTCTCAAAAAGGTTTGTGCAGCAAGGATGATTGTGGAAAACTAACAAATAAACACTCAAATAGTACAAGACGCTCCAAGCAAAACACATATCATGTGGTAAATAAAAATATAGCTCCAAGTAAAGTTACTGATAGAAGTAGACGAAAGAGGGGATGCCTTCCGGGGCATCCCCAAGCTTTGGATTTTAGGTGTCCTTAGATTATCTTGGGGTGCCATGGGCATCCCCAAGCTTAGGCTATTGCCACTCCTTGTTCCATAATCCATCAAATCTTTACCCAAAACTTGAAAACTTCACAACACAAAACTTAAAGTAGAAAATCTCGTGAGCTCCGTTAGCCAAAGAAAACAAAACACCACTTCAAGGTACTGTAATGAACTCATTCTTTATTTATATTGGTGTTAAACCTACTGTATTACAACTTCCCTATGGTTTATAAACTATTTTACTAGCAATAGATTCATCAAAATAAGCAAACAAACACGGAAAACAGAATCTGTCAAAAACAGAACAGTCTGTAGTAATCTGTAGCTAACGCAAGATCTGGAACCCCAAAAATTCTAAAATAAATTTCTGGACGTGAGGAATTTATCTATTAATCATCTTCAAAAATAATTAACTAAATATCACTTTCCAAATAAAAATGGCTGCAGTTCTCGTGAGCGCTAAAGTTTCTGTTTTTTTACAGCAAGATTAAAAAGACTTTGCCCAAGTCTTCCCAGCGGTTCTACTTGGCACAAACACTAATTAAGCACAAAAAACACAACCGAAACAGAGGCTAGATAAATTATTTATTACTAAACAGGAGCAAAAGCAAGCAATAAAAATAAAATTGGGTTGTCTCCCAACAAGAGATATCGTTTAACGCCCCTAGCTAGGCATAAAAGCGAAGATAGATCTAGGTATTGCCATAATAATAAGATAGATAATTAAAACTCATTTCATATTCCCTACGTTCGGCAGCAAGTTTTCTTTGAGGCAAGAAAAATTAATCAAAAGGGCTAAATTTAATGGGACATAAGTCCCCAAGATCAACTTTGGGAGGTATAGGTTCCTGCTTTGGCCCTTCGTATTGCACAACCAATTCATCATTATAAGCATTCTTTTGACAGAACTTTGTGAGCCTATACTCGAGAGAATATCCTAGTTCATTATTTCGAATAGCCAAATCATTATTAAGTTCAGAAATTCTATCAACTAGAACATTGGTAGGAACCCTTTTTCTAAGATTTTCATTGAAAGCAACATAGTCTAGAGATTGAAAACGCATTATTTCTTCTTGATCAAAAAGGATAGCCTCTATGGGAGGACGGCAAGCGTCCACCCTATAATGCGCAAAGATTTCTTTGGCCTCTTTTATTATGAATCTAAACTCATGAGCCAAAAAGATAGTAGCGACACGCTTAACAGAAGAATGCTCAATATTAGAAAATTCTAATAAAATTCTTTGTATGCAAGGATGCATGTGCATAAATTGTCTTTCAAGTTCAACTACAAGCATGGCGATAACGTCCGCAAGACTACTAGTTCTATGAAGGATAGAGCTACCCATAGAAGGAAAAGCACCGACACAAGTAAAGAAATCTTGGATAACTCCATTTCCAATAATATTACCACTACCAATTCGGAATTTTTTTGTATGTAAGATAGGGGGTTCTTCAGCAGGAGCATCAGAATTTTTCATGATATTATTATTGTCCATATCGACAATAATTTCCCCGATTTCAGACATAACGACGGAAAGTGCAAGGGGCAAAAGGAGGCAAATAGAGAAAGAGAGGGAGGATGGAGAGAGAGAGAGAGCGAATAAAACGGCAAGGGTGAAGTGGGGGAGAGGAAAATGAGAGGAAAATGGCAAATAATGTAATGCGGGAGATAAGGGTTTGTGATGGGTACTTGGTATGTTGACTTTTGCGTAGACTCCCCGGCAACAGCGCCAGAAATCCTTCTTGCTACCTCTTGAGCACTGCGTTGGTTTTCCCTTGAAGAGGAAAGGGTGATGCAGCAGAGCAGCGTAAGTATTTCCCTCAGTTTTTGAGAACCAAGGTATCAATCCAGTAGGAGGCCACGCACGAGTCCCTCGCACCTACACAAACAAATTAACTCCTTGCAACCAACGCGATAAAGGGGTTGTCAATCCCTTCACGGTCACCTACGAGAGTGAGATCTGATAGATATGATAAGATAATATTTTTGGTATTTTTATGATAAAGAGAAATAAAGATGCAAGTAAAATAAATGGCAAAGGAAATAACTAAGTATTGGAAGATTTAATATGATGGAAAATAGACCCGGGGCCATAGGTTTCACTAGAGGCTTCTCCCGAGAGCATAAATATTACGGTGGGTGAACAAATTACACCGCAAAAGAAGATTATATCGAATAGATCTCCACAAGAGAGGGGGAGAACTTTGTATTGAGATCCAAAAGGAGAGAGAAGAAGCCATCTAGGTAATAACTATGGACCTGTAGGTCTGAAGTAAACTACTCACAGTTCATCAAAGGGGCTATGGTGTTGATGTAGAAGCCCCCCGTGATCGATACCCCCTCCGGCGGAGCTCCAGAAAAGGCCCCAAGATGGGATCTCGTGGATACAGAAAGTTACAGTGGTGGAATTAGGGTTTTGTCTCCGTATCTAGTAGTTTGGGGGTACGTAGGTATATATAGGAGGAAGGAGTACGTCGGTGGAGCTACGTGTGCCCCATGAGGGTGGAGGGCGCGCCTGGGGGGGGGGGGGGGTAGGCGCGCCCCCCTACTTCGTGCCTTCCTGGTTGATTGCTTGACGTAGGGTCCAAGTCCTCTGGATCATGTTCGTTCCGAAAATCACGTTCCCGAAGGTTTCATTCCGTTTGGACTCCGTTTGATATTCTTTTTCTGCGAAACTCTGAAATAGGCAAAAAAACAGCAATTCTGGGCTGGGCCTCCGGTTAATAGGTTAGTCGCAAAAATAATATAAAAGTGTATAATAAAGCCCAATAATGTCCAAAACAGGATATAATATAGCATGGAACAATAAAAAATTATAGACACATTGGAGACGTATCAAGCATCCCCAAGCTTAATTCCTGCTCGTCCTCGAGTAGGTAAATGATAAAAACAGAATTTTTGATGTGGAATGCTACTTGGCATAATTTCAATGTAATTCTCTTAATTGTGGTATGAATATTCAGATCTAAAAGATTCAAGACAAAAGTTCAATATTGACATAGAAATAATAATACTTCAAGCATACTAACTAAGCAATTATGTCTCTTCAAAATAACATGGCCAAAGAAAGTTATCCCCTACAAAATCATATAGTCTGGCTATGCTCCATCTTCACCACACAAAGTATTTAAATCATGCACAACCCCGATGACAAGCCAAGCAACTGTTTCATATTTTTGGTGTTCTCAAAGTTTTTCAATCTTCACACAATACATGAGCGTGAGCCATGGACATAGCACTATAGGTGGAATAGAATGGTGGTTGTGGAGAAGACAAAAAGGGAAGATAGTCTCACATCAACTAGGCGTATCAACGGGCTATTGAGATGCCCATTAGTAAATATCAATGTGAGTTAGTAGGGATTGCCATGCAACGGATGCACTAGAGCTGTAAGTATATGAAAGCTCAACAAAAGAACTAAGTGGGTGTGCATCCAACTCGCTTGCTCACGAAGACCTAGGGCATTTAAGGAAGCCCATCATTGGAATATACAAGCCAAGTTCTATAATGAAAAATTCCCACTAGTATATGAAAGTGATAACATAGGAGACTCTCTATGAAGATCTTGGTGCTACTTTGAAGCACACGTGTGGTAAAAGGATAGTACCATTGTCCCTTCTCTCTTTTTCTCTCATTTTTTTATTTGGGCCTTTTCTCTTCTTTTTATGGCCTTTTTTTAATTTAGTCCGGAGTCTCATCCCGACTTGTGGGGGAATCATAGTTTCCATAATCCTTTCTAGGCCTAGGCATTCGGTATAAACCGAAAGTTCGGTTTCTACTATTCGGTGTTTTTTTAAATTCGGTTAGGAAACTTAAAAACCGAATATGGTAGTTTAAAATAGCTAACCGAAAATTCGGTTAACCAACTAATTCGGTTCGGTCTCCGATTTATACCGAAAGGACCACGTCTGCGTAATTGGGAACAAACTGCAGCAGCGACAACCTATTCCCAAAATCCCTCCCTCAACTCCTCGGCTGGGCGAGGTGGGACTAATGTAACGAGATGTCTGTTGCATGCTCATACACAAGGGTACACACTTAATAAAAAAGCTCACGTGGAGCTGGGCCTTCCATCATTTTGCATGCAGTGGATTAGGGCCCACGTCCTGTCACACGTGAGGCAGTAGCGCGCTAGTTTCTTGGCGCTAGCGACATGGGCGCTCCTCCCGGGAGATGGTTCTGCCTGACTTTGCACTACTTTATATGCTACATCACGTCTGTTCGGTTTTTGTTTGGTTAACCGTGATAGAAACCGAACTGAACAAACTTTGTTCGGTTAGTGAACATCAAAACCTAATTTTTCTGTGGTAGTATAAAAACCGAAAATTTGGTTTATTCGGTTTCGGCATCGGTTCGGTCTTCAGTTCATCGGTTTTTATGCCCACCCCTAATCCTTTCCTCACTTGGGACAATGCTTTAAAAATGATGATCATCACACTTTTTTATTTACTTACAACTCAACAATTACAACTCAATACTCAGAAAAAATTATGACTCTATGTGAATGCCTCCGGCGGTGTACCGGGATATGCAATGAATCAAGAGTGACATGTATGAAAGAATTATGAACGGTGGCTTTGCCACAAATACAATGTCAACTACATGATCATGCGAAGCAATATGACAATGATGGAGCATGTCATAGTAAATGGAACAGTGGAAAGTTGCATGGCAATATATCTCGGAATGGCTATGAAAATGCCATGATAGGTAGGTATGGTGGCTGTTTTGAGGAAGGTATATAGTGGGTGTATGTTACCGGCGAAAGGTGCGCGGTATTAGAGAGGCTAGCAATGGTGGAAGGATGAGAGTGCGTATAATCCATGGACTCAACGTTAGTCATAAAGAACTCACATAGTTATCGCAAAAATCTATTAGTTATCGAAGCAAAGTACTATGCGCATGCTCCTAGGGGGATAGATTTGTAGGAAAAGACCATCGCTCTTCCCAGACCGCCACTCATAAGGAGGACAATCAATAAATACATCATGCTCCGACTTCTTAACATAACGGTTCACCATACGTGCATGCTACGGGAATCACAAACTTCAACACAAGCATTTCTCAAATTCACAACTACTCAACTAACACGACTCTAATATCCCCATATCCATATCTCAAAACAATTATCAAGTTTCAAACTTCTCATAGTATTCAACGCACTCATAAGAAATTTTTATTATTAATCTTGAATGCCAAACATAATTAAAGCAAATTACCATGCTGTTTTGTAGGACTCTCAAAATAATCTAAGTGAAGCATGAGAGAACAATGGTTTATATAAAACAAATCTACCAACATGCTTTAAAAGATATAAGTGAAGCAGTAGAGCAAAAACTATATAACTCAAAAGATATAAGTGAAGCACATAGAGTATTCTAACAATTTCCGAATCATGAGTGTCTCTCTCAAAAAGGTGTGTGCAGCAAGGATGAT
The DNA here is from genome assembly GCF_003073215.2 of Triticum urartu. Lineage (NCBI taxonomy): Eukaryota > Viridiplantae > Streptophyta > Magnoliopsida > Poales > Poaceae > Triticum > Triticum urartu. The sequence goes on along the minus strand of NC_053028.1, from coordinate 49,979,244 downwards.
TGTGGAAAACTAACAAATAAAGACTCAAGTAATACAAGACGCTCCAAGCAAAACACATATCATGTAGTAAATAAAAATATAGCTCCAAGTAAAGTTACCGATAGAAGTAGACGAAAGAGGGGATGCCTTCCGGGGCATACCCAAGCTTTGGATTTTAGGTGTCCTTAGATTATCTTGGGGTGCCATGGGCATCCCCAAGCTTAGGCTCTTGCCACTCCTTGTTCCATAATCCATCAAATCTTTACCCAAAACTTGAAAACTTCACAACACAAAACTTAAAGTAGAAAATCTCGTGAGCTCCGTTAGCGAAAGAAAACAAAACACCACTTCAAGGTATTGTAATGAACTCATTATTTATTTATATTGGTGTTAAACCTACTGTATTCCAACTTCTATATGGTTTATAAACTATTTTACTAGCCATAGATTCATCAAAATAAGCAAACAACACACGGAAAACAGAATCTGTCAAAAACAGAACAGTCTGTAGTAATCTGTAGGTAACGCAAGATATGGAACCCCAAAAATTCTAAAATAAATTACCAGACGAGAGGAATTTATCTATTAATCATCTGCAAAAATAATTAACTAAATAGTACTTTCCAAATAAAAATGGAAGCAGTTCTCGTGAGCGCTAAAGTTTCTGCTTTTTTACAGCAAGATTAAAAAGACTTTCCCCAAGTCTTCCCAACGGTTCTACTTGGCACAAACACCAATTAAACACAAAAAACACAACCAAAACAGATGCTAGATAAATTATTTATCACTAAACAGGAGTAAAAAGCAAGGAATAAAAATAAAATTTGGTTGCCTCCCAACAAGAGATATCGTTTAACGCCCCTAGCTAGGCATAAAAGCGAAGATAGATCTAGGTATTGCCATAATAATAAGATAGATCATTAAAACTCATTTCATATTCCCTACGTTCGGCAGCAAGTTTTCTTTGAGGCAAGAAAAAGTAATCAAAAGGGATAAATTTAATGGGACAAAAGTCCCCAAGATCAACCTTGGGAGGTATAGGTTCCTCCTTTGGCCCTTCGTATTGCACAACCAATTCATCGTTATAAGCATTCTTTTGACAGAACTTTGTGAGCCTATACTCGAGAGAATATCCTAGTTCATTATTTCTAATAGCCATATCATTATTAAGTTCAGATATTCTATCAACTAGAACATTGGTAGGAACCCTTTTTCTAAGATTTTCATTGAAAGCAACATAGTCTAGAGATTGAAAACGCATTATTTCTTCTTGCAAAAAGGATAGACTCTATGGAAGGACGGCAAGCATCCACCCTATAACGGGCAAAGATTTATTTGGCCTCTTTATTATAAATTTAAACTCATGAGCCAAAAAGATAGTAGCGACACGCTTAACAGAGGAATGCCCAATATTAGAAAATTCTAAGAAAATCCTTTGTATGCAAGGATGCATGTGCATAAATTATCTTTCAAGTTCAACTACAAGCGTGGCAATAGCGTTCGCAAGACTACTAGTTCTATGAAGGATATAGCTACCCATAGAAGGCAAAGCACCGACACAAGTAAAGAAAACTTGGATAACTCCTTTTCTAATAATATTACCATTACCAATTTGGAATTTTTTTTGTATGTAAGATAGGGGGTTCTTCAGCAGGAGCATCAGAATTTTTCATAATATTATTATTGTCCATATCGACAATAATTTCCCCGATTTCAGACATAATGGCGGAAAGTGCAAGGGGCAAAAAGAGGCAAATAGAGAAGGAGAGGGAGGATGGAGAGAGAGAGAGCGAATAAATCGGCAAGGGTGAAGTGGGGGAGAGGAAAACGAGAGGCAAATGGCAAATAATGTAATGCGGGAGATAAGGGTTTGTGATGGGTACTTGGTATGTTGACTTTTGCGTAGACCCCCCGGCAACGGCGCCAGAAATCCTTCTTGCTACCTCTTGAGCACTGCGTTGGTTTTCCCTTGAAGAGGAAAGGGTGATGCAGCAGAGCAGCGTAAGTATTTCCCTCAGTTTTTGAGAACCAAGGTATCAATCCAGTAGGAGGCCACGCACGAGTCCCTCGCACCTACACAAACAAATTAACTCCTTGCAACCAACGCGATAAAGGGGTTGTCAATCCCTTCACGGTCACCTACGAGAGTGAGATCTGATAGATATGATAAGATAATATTTTTGGTATTTTTATTATAAAGAGAAATAAAGATGCAAGTAAAATAAATGGCAAAGGAAATAACTAAGTATTGGAAGATTTAATATGATGGAAAATAGACCCGGGGGCCATAGGTTTCACTAGAGGCTTCTCTCGAGGGCATAAGTATTACCGTGGGTGAACAAATTACAACGCAAAAGAAGATTACATCGAATAGGTCTCCACAAGAGAGGGGGAGAACTTTGTATTGAGATCCAAAAAGAGAGAAGAAGCCATCTAGCTAATAACTATGGACCCGTAGGTCTGAAGTAAACTACTCACACTTCATCGGAGAGGCTATGGTGTTGATGTAGAAGCCCTCCGTGATTGATACCCCCTCCGACGGAGCTCCGGAAAAGGCCCCAAGATGGGATCTCGTGGATACAGAAAGTTACGGCGGTGGAATTAGGGTTTTGGCTCCGTATCTGGTAGTTTGGGGGTACGTAGGTATATATAGGAGGAAGGAGTACGTCGGTGGAGCAACATGGGCCCCACGAGGATGGACGGTGCGCGGGGGGGGGGGGGGGGCGCGCCCCCCTACCTCGTGCCTTCCTGGTTGATTGCTTGACGTAGGGTCCAAGTCCTCTGGATCATGTTTGTTCCAAAAATCACGTTCCCGAAGGTTTCATCCCGTTTGAACTCCGTTTGATATTCTTTTTCTGCGAAACTCTGAAATAGGCAAAAAATATCAATTCTGGGCTGGGCCTTCGGTTAATAGGTTATTCCCAAAAATAATATAAAAGTATATAATAAAGCCCAATAATGTCCAAAACAGGATATAATATAGCATGGAACACTAAAAAATTATAGATACATTGGAGACGTATCAACATTGCAGCCCCAAACTTTAAGAAACGACAACTTTGGTTTCTTGACAAACCATAGTTCATAAGGCGTCATCTCAACGGATTTTGATGGTGCCCTATTTAACGTGAATGTATCTGTCTCTAAAGCATAACCCCAAAATGGTAGCGGTAAATAAGTAAGAGAAATCATAGATAGCACCATATCTAGTAAAGTATGATTACGACGTTCGAACACACCATTACGCTGTGGTGTTCCGGGTGTCGTGAGTTACGAAACTATTCCGCATTGTTTCAAATTTAGACCAAACTCGTAACTCAAATATTCTCCTGCACGATCAGATCGTAAAAACTTTATTTTCTTGTTATGATGATTTTCCACTTCACTCTGAAATTCTTTGAACTTTTCAAATGTTTTAGACTTAGTTTCATTAAGTAGATATGCCCATATCTACTCAAATCATCTGTGAAGGTGAGAAAATAACGATAGCCGCCGAGAGCCTCAACATTCATTGGACCACATACATCAGTATGTATGATTTCCAACAAATCTGTTGCTCGCTCCATAGTTCCGGAGAACGGCGTTTTAGTCATCTTGTCCATAAGGCATGGTTCGCAAGTACCAAGTGATTCATAATCAAGTGATTCCAAAAGTCCATCAGTATGGAGTTTCTTCATGCGCTTTATACCAATATGACCCAAACGGCAGTGCCACAAATAAGTTGCACTATCATTATCAACTCTGCATCTTTTGGGTTCAACATTATGAATATGTGTATCACTACTATCGAGATTCAACAAAAATAGACCACTCTTCAAGGGTGCATGACCATAAAAGATATTACTCATATAAAAAGAACAACCATTATTCTCAGATTTAAATGAATAACCGTCTCGCATCTAACAAGATCCAGATATAATGTTCATGCTTAACGCTGTCACCAAATAACAATTATTTAGGTCTAAAACTAATCCCGAAGGTAGATGTAGAGGTAGCGTGCTGACGGCGATCACATCGACTATGGAACCATTTCCCACGCGCATCGTCACCTCGTCTTTAGCCAATCTTCGCTTAATCCGTAGTCCCTGTTTCGAGTTGCAAATATTAGAAACAGAACCAGTATCAAATACCCAGGCGCTACTGCGAGCTCTGGTAAGGTACACATCAATAACATGTATATCACATATACCTTTGTTCACCTTGCCATCCTTCTTATCCGCCAAATACTTGTGGTAGTTCCGCTTCCAATGACCAGCCTGTTTGCAGTAGAAGCACTCAGTCTCAGGCTTAGGTCTAGATTTGGGTTTCTTCTCCTGAGCAGCAACTTGTTTGCTGTTCTTCTTGTAGTTGCCCTTCTTCTTCCCTTTACCCTTTTTCTTGAAACTGGTGGTTTTGTTGACCATCAACACTTGATGTTCCTTTTTGATTTCTACCTCCGCATCATTTAGCATCGCGAAGAGCTCGGGAATTGTCTTATTCATCCCTTGCATATTATAGTTCATCACGAAGCTTTTGTAGCTTGGTGGCAGTGATTGAAGAACTCTGTCAATGACACTATCGACAGGAAGATTAACTCCCAGTTGAGTCAAGTGATTATGATACCTAGACATTTTGAGTATATGTTCACTGACAGAACTATTCGCCTCCATCTTGTAGCTATAGAACTTATTAGAGACTTCATATCTCTCAATACGGGCATTTGCTTGAAATATTAACTTCAACTCCTGGAACATCTCATATGCTCCATGACGTTCAAAATGTCGTTGAAGTCTCGGTTCTTAGCCGTAAAGCATGGCACACTGAACTATCGAGTAGTCATCAACACGCGACTGCCAGGCATTCACAATGTATGCACTTGCCGGTGTAGGTGGTACACCTAACGGTGCTTCTAGGACGTAATCCTTCTGTGCAGCAATGAGGATAATCCTCAAGTTACGGACCCAGTCCGTGTAATTGCTACCATCATATTTCAACTTTCTTTCTCAAGGAACGCTTTAAAATTCAACGGAACAACAACACAGGCCATCTATCTACAACAACATAGATAAGCAAAATACTATCAGGTACTAAGTTCATGATAAATTTAAGTTCAATTAATCATATTACTTAAGAACTCCCACTTAGATAGACATGCCTCTAATCATCTAAGTGATCACGTGATCCATATCAACTAAACCATAACCGATCATCACGTGAAATGGAGTAGTTTTTAATGATGAACATCATTATGTTGATCATATCTACTATATGATTCACGCTCAACCTTTCGGTCTCAGTGTTCCGAGGCCATATCGCATTTGCTAGGCTCGTCAAGTTTAACCCAAGTATTCTACGTGTGCAAAACTGGCTTGCACCCATTGTAGATGGACGTAGAGCTTATCACACCCGATCATCACGTGGTGTCTCGGCACGACGAACTTTGGCAATGGTGCATACTCAGGGAGAGCACTTTTATCTTGAAATTTAGTGAGAGATCATCTTATAATGCTACCGTCAATCAAAGCAAAATAAGATGCATAAAGGATAAACATCACATGCAATCAATATAAGTGATATGATATGGCCATCATCATCATCTTGAACTTGTGATCTCCATCTCCGAAGCACCGTCATGATCAACATCATCACCGGCGCAACACCTTGATCTCCATCGTCGCATCGTTGTTGTCTCACCAACTATTGCTTCTATGACTATTGGTACCGGTTAGTGATAAAGTAAAGCAATTACAGGGCGATTGCATTGCATACAATAAAGCGACAACCATATGGCTCCTGCCAGTTGCCGATAACTCCATTACTAAACATGATCATCTCATACAATAAATATAGCATCATGTCTTGACCATATCACATCACAACATGCCCTGCAAAAACAAGTTAGACGTCTTCTACTTTGTTGTTGCAAGTTTTACGTGACTTCTACGGGCTGAGCAAGAACCGTTCTTACCTATGCATCAAAACCACAACGATAGTTCGTCAAGTTAGTGATGTTTTAACCTTCTCAAGGACCGGTCGTAGCCACACTCGGTTCAACTAAAGTTGGAGAAACAGACACCCGCCAGCCACCTATGTGCAAAGCACGTCGGTAGAACCAGTCTCGCGTAAGCGTACGCATAATGTCGGTCCGAGCCGCTTCATTCAACAATACCGCCAAACCAAAGTATGACATGCTGGTAAGCAATATGACTTGTATCATCCACAACTCACTTGTGTTCTACTCGTGCATATAACATCTACGCATAAAACCAGGCTCGGATGCCACTGTTGGGGAACATAGTAATTTCAAAAAAAAATCTACGCACATGCAGGATCATGGTAATGCATAGCAACGAGAGGGGAGAGTGTCGTCCACGTACCCTCGTAGACCGTTAAGCGGAAGCGTTATGACAACGCGGTTGATGTAGTCATACGTCTTCACGATCGACGGATCCTTAGTACGGAACGTACGGCACCTCCGCGTTCAGCACACGTTCAGCTCGGTGACGTCCTGCGAACTCACGATCCAGTAGAGCTCGGGAAAGAGTTTTGTCAGAACGACGGCGTGGTGACGATGTTGATGAAGCTATCGTGGCAGGGCTTCGCCTAAGCACCGCTAAAGTATGACCGAGGTAGATTATGGTGGAGGGGGCACCGCACATGGCTGGGAGAGATCTTTGTGATCAACTTGTGTGTCTAGAAGTGCCCCCTGCCCCTGTATATAAAGGAGCAACGAGGAGGCCGGCCAGACCTTGTTGGTGCAAATTCCCCTCTTTCCTACTCCTACTAGGAGGGGGAAAGGAAGGGAGAGAAAGAGAAGGAAAGGGGAGCGCCGCCCCCCCTCTCCTAGTCCAATTCGGACCAGAGGGGAGGGGGCGCACTGCCTGCCCTAGGCCTCCCCCTCTCTCTTTCCTTATGGGCCAACAAGGCCCTTTAGCCCCCGGGGGGTTCCGGTAACCCCTCCGGTACTCTGGTAAAATTCCGATTCTACCCGGAACTCTTCTGATGTCCAAATGTAGGCTTCCAATATATCAATCTTCATGTCTCGACCATTTCGAGACTCCTCGTCATGTCCGTGATCATATCCGGGACTCTGAACTACCTTCGGTACATCAAAACATATAAACTCATAAAATCAATTGTCACAGAACTTTAAGCGTGCGGACCCTATGAGTTCGAGAACTATGTAGACATGACCGAGAAATGTCTCCGGTTAATAACCAATAGTGGAACCTGGATGCTCATATTGGTTCCTACATATTCTACGAAGATCTTTATCGGTCAAACCGCATAACACTATACGTTGTTCTCTTTGTCACCGGTATGTTACTTGCCTGAGATTCGATCGTCGGTATCCCAATACCTAGTTCAATCTCGTTACTGGTAAGTCTCTTTTCTCGTTTCGTAATGCAATATCCAAGTGATGTCTTCAACTTTTCCCATTTGTAAGCAATTGAGAATATGGACGATCTTGCAGATCGACCAAAAGCAAAAGAAGAGTTGTGACATGCGCGGGGATGCCGAAACTGGTGGTTTCTTGCGAGGAAGTATATAATCTTAGTCGTTGTGAAAAAAACAGCCATGAAGAGCATTGTTTTCTTTTTAAAAAAGATCAAAAATTAAGTCATGTTACATCAAGCTTAAGTAAGTTACCATAGTCTATATCCACAAAGAAATCCTTTTTCGTGCTAAATTTCACATTAATTACGTGTTTCTATCCGTCTCCCCATGCAATCCATTTTTTCATGATTTTTTTTAAACCTTTATGTATGATTTTCTGCTAAGTTATGATCCATGATAGACTTTCTATTTCTCTCTTTTCTTAATAAAATTGTTTTCCTGACTCTGGGGAGAAATATCACATAGAAAATACAGGCTGAAATACATGAACAACCAAAATGAGGAAACCATGTGTTCTTGGACATGGAAAATTAACAGGTAAAATAGGCAAGTGCAATGCGGAGTATACTAATAGCCTAGCTTCTTCTGCTAGATGACCAACCTAAAGCAGAAGTCACCTTTAAGATGCAACCTGTCTGGCAGCTCAAAATTGAGTAGATGACACACCAGAAAAATGAAGTCAAGTAGTCATGTAATAATACACCAACTCCTGAGAGCAAGTATAATAGGATGACATAGGCGGGTTGTAAGCATTTAAATATTATATTTTAGATGTGTTGGAGGAGAGAGAGGAGGAGAGAGAAGGGAAGCGGGCTACTAATTAACAGCTGGTTGCAGCACGTGCTCCTAGGCATGTTGTGAGAGAGGGAGATGGGTCATGTATCAAAAAAGTAATACACATTTACATGTAACTATTGTACTTGCAGGTTATAAGCTTGGCTATAAATGATGTGGCAAGACTATATAGCCAGCAGCTGGCTATACTATTAACCATGCTCTGATCAACGCTGCCCACTTCAACATCTAAGCAAATTAGAAAATCACTCAACATGCATGTTGGTGTATTATTACTCAACATGTTAGTAAGTTTGTAGTATGACTATGAATTAGTTTTTGAGTTTCTCATGTTATTTCTTCATCGACTTTTCACATGCATACGTTCATCCCCGCCTGAAGCCCAATATACATCGATCATTTAGCCCTAAATTGTTAGATTTAATTAACTTACATTTCCCTAAGACGGAGAATACGAAGGATTAAACTTTCTGCTAGACTTGCTTAAGTTTGTGAGTTGTGACAATGCCGTCATTTCTGTTAGCTTGCTTGGCATGCTGATCATGGCGGTGTCACAGACATAGCTCCTTCTATCTGGCCGGCTTGACCACCTTCGCGAGCCTCGAGGAACCACCATACATTGCTCCGGTGTCTCTGAACGCACAGAAGAATTGCCATTCTTTGAGGGATGGCATTGGCATGCCGGTGCCGGCATTGGCAGAAAAACTGGGCACGGTGCCGGCCGAGGCGGAGGACGTGGACGCGACGCGCTTGCGGGAGAGGGACATGGTGAGAGTGGTGAGCGGCCCCTCCGAGGCGCCGTTGTGTGCCTGCGGTGCGGCCTTGAGCACCCTGAGCTCGGCCACCTCCTTCTCGAGGCGCTTGTTCTACTCAGCGAGCTGCTCGCACTAGCGCTTCATGTACTCGCAGTCCACCTACGTCTGCTTGAGCTTGGTTCGAGTGCGGCGGTTATGGAACCACACCTCCACCTGCCGCGGCCGCAGTCCCAGCCGGTTCGCCAGCGCCGTATTCTGCTTCTGCAAATCGTAGGGAGAAATACCGGTCAACCCAATGCGATCGATCACAAAGAATCCATGGACGAACACTACACGAGCGGGGTGGATAGATCATCGGAGAAGGGCGAGGACTTACAGGGTTGAGCGCGCTGTGCGTCTTGAAGCACTCCTCGAGGACGGCGGACTGGTCCTTGGACATCCTAAGATTCTTGCGGCCGCCGGCTCCATCGCCGCCGCCGTCGTCCTCGTCGCTGCTCGCGGCGGGGAAGACGCCGGAGCTGGTGTGCTCCAGGCCCCTCTTGGTCCCGGCACTGATGCCGCTCTTGGGTGACGTGGACGGACTCATCCCCGGCTCCTCCTTCCTATGCAGCAGCTGTTGTGTGAACTCCTGCGCGGGGCCCACCACACCGACAACGGAGCTAAGTGCGGCGGTCTAGTGCCGCGAGTGGGATATGGAGGCCGGGGAGGAGGAGGTGGTGGTGGTGGAGGACGTGAGGCTGCCTTGGGAGGCGAGCCCAAGCCCCGGCCCGAGGTCCAGGTCGAGGCCGGCGGCGCGATGCATCATCGATCTCCGGCGAGCCCGATCCGATCTGAGAACTCTCCGGTGTAGAGGATGGATGATGGTACGGTGGCAGTTCTTGGTGGTGGTGATGTGATGTGATGATCTCGTCTGGTGTGGGCATGCGGCGGCCGGGTGGTGGGCTATAAGTAATGGCATGTTTGGTTCAAATAAGTCACCTGACTTTTAATTTAGGTGACTTAAAACCACTGACTTATAAGTCACGCGTGTTTGGTTGTCACCTGACCACACCTTCCCACCTTGTTTTTTTGTAAAGATGGTGGGACCCACGCAAAAGGGGGTGACTTATAAGTTTTAAGTTGGGGTGAAGCAACTTATGACTTATAAGTTGGGGTGACTTATAAATTGGGTCTGTTTGACAAAATAAGTCATTTTTTCACTTTTCGATTTATAAGTTGGTGACTTATTTGGAACCAAACATGCCCTAAGGTAGAGGTAGGCGACGGAGCGACCAAATGATGAGTTGTTCGATGATGGGGGAGGTGCCCGGATCTCCTATCCTGTCCACAACATTGGGTAAATTATGGCGATAAATGGGTAGATAATGGAGTATTATTAATTGGCTGTGAATGAATGGGTAAATAATGGCCATAAATAGTTTCCATTCCGCGCCACCCGCTCATCATCGCCAGCCACCATGCATGCTAGCTCCTCCTGGATCAATCTGTCTTGACTCGGTCTGGCTCTCCCTCCCTCTCGGCTCGGCTCCAAGCAGTGCCGAGGCGCTCCTTGGGCTTGGCTAAGTTGTGGTCGTGTGGCTGGTTGTATGCGCCATGCAACTCGGCGCGGGACTGCGGGGGTACGACAAGCTTGGTGCGTGCGGGCTGTCTCGTGCTTGCCTGCTTGCTTAGTGCCTAGCTAAGCTAGTGCGCTTGCAATGCACGTTAGAGCATGGTTAATAATATAGCCAACCTTATAGCCGGTAAGTACAATAGCTGAATATAAATATGTAGTTTGTTGATACATGGTCCACCTTGCTCTCTCACAAAATGCCTAAGAGCACGTGCTGCAGCCGGTTGTTAACTAGTAGCCTGTTTCTCTTCTTTTTCCTCTTCTCTTTTCAACTAAGCAAAAATATAATATTCAATGTCTTACAGCCCGCCTACATCACCCTATTGTACTTGCTCTTATGTCGCGCGGATCGTGGGTGTTTGTTCCGGTGGCGATGCTCCCTTTCCTTCTTAGCCATGCTGCATTTGTATACTCATCGGTCTGATCAGTTCATCTGTTTGTTGTTTGCTTAACCAACTCCTTCTGCAAATGTCTAATTTACATGTCAAACTAGTATCCCTACTAACCCTACGGGCACTCTCCTATTACTCCCTACAAAGGAGTCTCACGAAAAATGAAACAATGTAGTGGTAGCAATAATAATTCTTGTTTTCTTTTTTGGGTTTTCTCTTGGTTTTCGTTCATTAGCCGGGAATGTTAGGTTTTTGGGTCCTGTTTTCCTTATAAGCCAGACAAACTCTCTTCTTTTTAATGACATGCAGGAACCCCCTGCCCTCACACGAGGTTTCTCAAAAAGGAAAATTCTATAAAGTGTACAACTCCCACGTATTGCGACGATCCAAACTCACATCACCACATGTATGGCAGAGTATGGAGCAATCCCTCGGTTCTAAGATAAAGCTTGCGATCTGGATCTTCCGGAACATGCGCTTTGCAGCATGAATGACTGTCTGAAATGTTGGTTTCTGTTTTATTAAATGGAACCGGGGGGCGGAAAAACTCCCCTGATAATCTAAAAAAATCTGGATTACAATATTTTGGTCATATAACTATCATCCAAGGTGTATCTTCCAAAACAACCCTAGAACTACTGCATATCAAGGACTAACTATACAACACATTTGCCCATATTTTTTACAAAGGCTAGAAAACTTACGAACATGTTGAACTAACGAAAACCGATGCAAAACCAACGCAAGAAAAGCAATGAACAGTTATACCTTCAATTGAAAGAAAAGAGCTCTAAGTTTATTACAACATGTTAACTCTTAAAATTTGAATGACAAGTATTGTAAAATAATAAACTTAATTATCTCTACATTGGTTCATTCCAGTCTTTAATTAATACATGAAAGACAAATGCGAAATACCAATCCAACACTTCCCTGGCCTTTTATGCATTGATAAAACCTACCAAGAAAATGCCAATTGCCAGCTCTTTTCTACATTGAAAATTGAGATCACATATGTTACATGGGAAAATACAAGACCTCATTATACAACAAATAAAAAAGTGCCAACGATACACACCACGACTACACGGCTTATAGAATTTTAGCTATCTGTTGCTCCTTGTGCATCCTTGTCGTGGAAGATCATGTTTGATTGGGAGCTGGATATCCTCTCCTTCCTGGCACTCGTTGTATCCAGGTATTATATTGATTAGCTATAAATAAATAATAGATAATCGTCATAAATTGTTTCCATTCCATGCAATTCGCCTCATCTTAGTGGCCAATTACTGTGCATGCTCCTCCTGGATCTGAATCTTTCTCCTTTCCTTGCCCTGTCCGGCTCCAGGCCGAGCCGACGCATTTCCTTGGGCTTGCGGAACAAGGCTAAATAGTGTCTATGTGTATGCATTGGAACTCAATGCAAGACCGAAGGGGTACAACAGTCTTGGTGCGCGCGATTGTCTCGTGCTTGTTTGGTTTGATGAGATCATGTATTATTAGCAGCAATATCTGTTGGGGAACACAGTAATTTCAAAAAAATTCCTACGCACACGCAAGATCTATCATGATGATGCATAGCAATGAGAGGGAAGAGTGTTGCCCAGTACCCTCGTAGACCGTAAGCAGAAATGTTATGACAACGCGGTTGATGTAGTCATACGTCTTCACGATCTGACCGATCCTAGTACTGAAAGTACGGCACCTCCGAGATCAGCACACGTTCAGCTTGGTGACGTCCCACGAACTCTTGATCCAGTTGAGTATCCAAGGAGAGCTTTGTCAGAATGACGGCGTGATGACGGTGATGATGAAGCTACCAGCATAGGGATTGGCCTAAGCACTACGACGATATGACCGAGGTGGATTATGGTTAAGGGGGGCACCGCACACGGCTAAGAGATCAATGATCAACTTGTGTGTTCTAGGGTGCCCCTGCCCCCGTATATAAAGGAGCAAGGGGGAGGCCGGCCGGCCCTCGGGGCGCGCCAGGAGAGGAGGAGTCCACCTCCTAGTAGGAGTAGGACTCCCCTTTTTCTAGTCCTACTAGGAGGGGGAAAGGAAGGAGGAGAGGGAGAAGGAAAGGGGGCGCCCCCCCCCTTCCCTATTCCAATTCGGACCAGAGGGGGAGGGGGCGCGTGGCCTGCCCTGGCCGGCCCTCTCTCATTCCCACTAAGGCCAATGTGGCCCATTAGTTCCCCCGAGGAGGGTTCCGGTAACCCTCCGGCACTCCGGTTTTCTCCGAAATCACCCGGAACACTTCCGGTGTCCGAATATAGCCATCCAATGTATCAATCTTTATGTCTCGACCATTTTGAGACTCCTTTTCATGTCCGTGATCATATCCGGGACTCCGAACAACCTTCGGTTCATCAAAACACATATACTCATAATACCGATCGTCACCGAACGATAAGCGTGCGGACCCTATGGGTTCGAGAACTATGTAGGCATGACCGAGACTCATCTCCGGTCAATAACCAATAGCGGAACCTGGAAGCTCATATTGGTTCCTACATATTCTACGAAGACCTTTATTGGTCAAACCGCATAACAACATACGTTGTTCCCTTTGACATCGGTATGTTACTTGCCCGAGATTCGATCATCGGTATCTCAATACCTTTACTCGTTCCGTAATGCTACATCCCACAACTAACTCATTAATTACATTGCTTGCAAGGCTTATAGTGATATACATTACCGAGAGGGCCCAGAGATACCTCTCCAATACTCGGAGTGACGAATCCTAATCTCGATCTATGCCAACTCAACAAACACCATCGGAGACACCTGTTGAGCATCTTTATAGTCACCCAGTTACGTTGTGACGTTTGATAGCACAGTAAGTGTTCCTCCGATATTCGGGAGTTACATGATCTCATAGTCATAGGAACATGTATAAATTATGGAGAAAGCAATAGCAACGAACTAAACGATCATCATGCTAGGCTAACGGATGGGTCAAGTCAATCACATCATTCTCTAATGATGTGACCCCGTTAATCAAATGACAACTCATGTCTATGGTTAGCAAACATAACCATCATTGATTCAATGAGATAGTCAAGTAGTGGCATACTAGTAACACTCTGTTTGTCCATGTATTCACACATGTACTAAGTTTCCAGTTAATACAATTCTAGCATGAATAATAAAAATTTATCATGATATAAGGAAATATAAATAAGAACTTTATTATTGCCTCTAAGGCATATTTTCTTCAGTCTCCCACTTGCACTCGAGTCAATAATCTAGATTACATTGTAATGATTCTAACACCCATGGAGTCTTGGTACTGATCATGTTTTTCTTGTGAGAGGGGCTTAGTCGACGGGTCTGCAACATTTAGATTCGTATGTATCTTGCAAATCTCTATGTCTCCCTCCTTGACTTGATCGCGGATGGAATTGAAGTGACTTTTGATGTGCTTGGTTCTCTTGTGAAATCTGGATTCCTTTGCCAAGGCAATTGCACTAGTATTGTCACAAAAGATTTTCATTGGACCCGATGTACTAGGTATGACACCTAGATCGGGTATGAACTCCTTCATCCAGACTCCTTCATTTGCTGCTTCCGAAGCAGCTATGTACTCCGCTTCACATGTAGATCCTGCCACGGCGCTCTGTTTGGAACTGCACCAACTGACAGCTCCACCATTTAATAAAAATACGTATCCGGTTTGTGACTTAGAGTCATCCGGATCAGTGTCAAAGATTGCATCGACGTAACCATTTACGATGAGCTCTTAGTCACCTCCATAAACGAGAAACATATCCTTAGTCCTTTTCAGGAATTTTGGGATGTTCTTGACCGCTGTCTAGTGATCCACTCCTGGATTACTTTGGTACCTCCCTGCCAAACTAATAGCAAGGCACACATCAGGTCTGGTAGACAACATTGCATACATGATAGAACCTATGGCTGTAGCATAGGGAATGACTTTTATTTTCTCTCTCTCTCTTCTGCAGTGGTCGGGCATTGAGTATGACTCAACTTCACACCTTGTAACACAAGCAAGAACCCTTTATTTGCTTGTTTTGAACTTCCTCAAAACTTTATCAAGGTATGTGCTTTGTGAAAGTCCAATTAAGTGTCTTGATCTATCTCTATAGATCTTGATGCCCAATATATAAGCAACTTCACCGAGGTCTTTCATTGAAAAATTCTTATTCAAGTATCCTTTTATGATATTCAGAAATTCAGTATCATTTCCAATCAGCAATATGTCATCCACATATAATATCAGAAATGCTACAGAGCTCCCACTCACTTTCTTGTGAATACAAGATTCTCCAAAAGTCTTTATAAAACCATATGCTTTGATCACACTATCGAAGTGTATATTCCAACTCCGAGAGGCTTGCACCAGTCCATAAATGGATCGCTGGAGCTTGCACACTTTGTTAACACCTTTATGATCGACAAAACCTTCTGGTTGCATCATATACAACTCTTCTTTAAGATATCCATTAAGGAATGCAGTTTTGACATCCATTTGCCAAATTTCATAATCATAAAATGCGGCAATTGCTAACATGATTCGGACGGACTTAAGCATCGCTACGGGTGAGAAGGTCTCATCGTAGTCAACTCCTTGAACTTGTCGAAAACCTTTTGCAACAAGTCGAGCTTTGTAGACAGTAACATTACCGTCAGCGTCAGTCTTCTTCTTGAAGATCCATTTATTCTCTATGGCCTGCCGATCAACGGGCAAGTGAACCAAAGTCCACACTTTGTTCTCATACATGGATCCCATCTCAGATTTTATGACGTCAAGCCATTTTGCGGAATCTGGGCTCATCATCGCTTCCTCATAGTTCATAGGTTCGTCATGGTCAAGTAACTTGACCTCCAGAATAGGATTACCATACCACTCTGGTGCGGATCTTACTCTGGTTGACCTATGAGGTTTGGTAGTAACTTGATCAGAAGTTTCATGATCATCATCATTAGCTTCCTCACTTACTGGTGTAGGAATCACTCGAACTGATTTCAGTGATGAACTACTTTCCAATAAGGGAATAGGTACAATTACCTCATCAAGTTCTTCTTTCCTCCCACTCACTTCTTTCAAGAGAAACTCCTTCTCTAGAAGGGATCCATTCTTAGCAACGAATATATTGCCTTCGGATCTATGATAGAAGGTGTACTCAACAGTCTCCTTTGGGTATCCTGTGAAGACACATTTCTCCGATTTGGGTTCGAGCTTATTAGGTTGAAGCTTTTTCACATAAGCATCGCAGCCCCAAACTTTAAGAAACGACAACTTGGGTTTCTTGCCAAACCATAGTTCATAAGGTGTCATCTCAACGGATTTTGATGGTGCCCTATTTAATGTGAATGCAGCCGTCTCTAAAGCATAGCCCCAAAACGATAGCGGCAAATCAGTGCGAGACATCATAGATCGCACCATATCTAATAAAGTGTGGTTACGATGTTCGGACACACCATTACGTTGTGGTGTTCCAGGTGGCGTGAGTTGCGAAACTATTCCGCATTGTTTCAAATGAAGACCAAACTCATAACTCAAATATTCACCTCCACGATTAGATCGCAGAAACTTGATTTTCTTGTTATGATGGTTTTCTACTTCACTCTGAAATTCTTTGAACTTTTTAAATGTTTCAGACTTATGTTTCATCAAGTAGATATACCAATATCTGCTCAAATCATCTGTGAAGGTGAGAAAATAATCATATCCGCCCCAAGCCTCAATGTTCATTGGACCGCATACATCAGTATGTATGATTTCCAATAACTCTGTTACTCGCTCCATTGTTCCGGAGAACGGTGTTTTAGTCATCTTGCCCATGAGGCATGGTTCGCAAGTACCAAGTGATTCATAATCCAGTTATTCCAGAAGTCCATCAGAATGGAGTTTCTTCATGCGCTTTACACCAATATGACCCAAACGGCAGTGCCACAAATAAGTTGCACTATAATTATCAACTCTGCATGTTTTGGCTTCAACACTATGAATATGTGTATCACTACTATCAAGATTTTAGTAAAAATAAACCACTCATCAAGGGTGCATGACCATAAAAGATATTACTCATATAAATAGAACAACCATGATTCTCTGATTTAAATGAATAACCGTCTCGCATCAAACAAGATCCAGATATAATGTTCGTTCTCAACGCTGGCACCAAATAACAATTATTTAGGTCTAATATTAATCCCGAAGGTAGATGTAGAGGTAGCGTGCCGACGACGATCACATCGACTTTGGAACCATTTCCCATGCGCATCGTCACCTCGTCTTTAGCCAATCTTCGCTTAATCCGTAGTCCCTATTTCGAGTTGCAAATATTAGAAACAGAACTAGTATCAAATACCCAGGCGCTACTGCGAGCTCTGGTATGGTACACATCAATACCAGTGACCAGTCCCTTTGCAGTAGAAGCACTCAGTTTTAGGCTTAGGTCCAGACTTGGGTTTCTTCACTTGAGCAGCAACTAGCTTGCTGTTCTTCTTGAAGTTCCCCTTCTTTCCTTTACCCTTTTTGTTTTTATATTTGTTTGCTGCTGTTTTGGCTTTAGTAAAAATACTATAGCATTTTGTAAAATGCTGGAATAATTTGTGGACACTCTCTAGATTATTCTAGTGGCCCACATTTAATTTCAGCATTATCTGAGCATTTAAATTATTTATAGTATTTAAATGCCCAAAGTCAAATACAATATGAATTAATTCAAAAATCCAGGAATGACCTAGAAATATGTTCATCATTTTTGGCAGAGGTTTTCACCCTTATCAGAAATCATGAACATTTTCAAAGGGCATTTTTGGGTTCATTGAAAATGACTTTAGTTGAGCCTATTTGAAAACCATGTGGTGCTAGGGTTTGAACATCCCCATTTCAAGTTTCTGAGAATTTAAACATGGTGCAAGATGATGATGCAAAGACAAGCAAGGCCAAAGCTAGGGCTGTGACAACTCACCCCCACTAAACAAGAATCTCGTCTCGAGATTCAAGGCGTGAGGTAAGAAGACAGAGGGGTCACAAGGCTAACACGATCTTCATGATCCAACTTCCCTTCTCAAAGATGTTGAATCATTGCTTCAAATTGATCTTGACGTCTTTTCTTTGAAATCTTCTTGCAACTATGATGACGAAAGAGAGGAAACTCGACAGAATTCGATCTTCACAAAGATCAAGCGATACACGATCAACTTATGGAATGAGACGATAGAACGTCTCTCAAGCCGGGACACAATGCACACACCAGGGTGATGGAAAGAAGCGGATGATAAAGGTTCAAATTTGGTAGGCAACAATTCCACGCTTAAGTAGGATGGTGCATGGTTTCAAAGTAGCGAGGAGATAATTGCCATGATACCATAACGAGACATCTTAAGGAAGGTGACTCGCAGAAATATTCCCTTAAGTGGCAAAAAGAATTACTTTTGATTCAGAGATCATTGAAACTCTTCATACCGGCTTAAGGCAATTTACAATTGATCGTTTGAAATAGCTCGAAGAAATGGCATACTCGGACTAGGATGGATGATGTGGACTACCTTGTTGAAGACAACGCAAGGGATGATTTGCTTGCGCGTGCTCTCAAGAACTTGAGCATTTCCATATTCATCAAGGTTCTACCAACATCCGTGGCAAGGATCCTGGCAACACGACATACTACCATGATGACTAGTGATGGATGATGCGGATACAAAGGAAGATAACACCTTCTCAGATCTTTCCTTAGCGAGGCTAAGGGAACAGAATCTGGACGATCGACCAAGAGACATTTAGCACTCCGCTTCTAATGTTCTCCTTGATGTTCTAGCGTAATCCATTCATAGATATGGTTTGATATCTAGAACATCAAGTAAAAGGTCGAACTTCAGAAGCTCAAGAATCCATAAGGAATAACTACGGAGGCAGATCCTGCGAGATCCTTATGGGGAGGTGACCAACTTCTTCAACCAAGATACTACAATAATAAGCCTTCCGGCTAGGTGTGTTGGCCACGACGTCCACGTTACCGATTACAGAGAGACCAACATTATAGTTCTTGGAGTACATTCCAACCATCATATCTGCCTGAGATTCAGATCTAGTTGGTGTTAGGATATTCCAGACCCATCCAGTCTAGAAAGAAAATGAGAGTTTGCAACACAATTTGACGAGATGACGTTGCGAGATTCTCGGGGAATGAACTGCGATAGCAAGCTCCAAAACATGAGCCGGTTCTGCTACAAACTTGTGAACACGCTATCCAAGACGAGCATGACCACGTAGTAGTCTTATAGTAAAACACTATCGAGTTCAGGTGGGGAACCATCATCAAGGATTTCGAAGTCTTTACACAAGTCCATGGATTAGATCCCAAGCGTAGACTTCTTTGCCTTGAACAAGTCAATCAGTGGCTTGGTGGGCTACGGAATACATATGGAGTGGAGGTAATTAATCTACCAAACCATAGAATATATTCAGACATGCATAACTGACTTGGGATGGTACCAGGGGAAACAAAAACAATCTTTCTCGAACTCACGGCGGCAACTTGCACCAGGTGCACATGAATTCGAGGAAGTCACTTCTTCCATTCAAGCATAAGCTTCATGAACGGAACACGAAGGCATTGCTTATAAAGTTTCCAACACTAGGTTGATGTTCAACATGAATCATGGGGGACACAAAATGCTGCTGATGGGCTCAACAACAACTCATCGGAATTTCCATATCACTGTACTTCCACCATCATGTGAACACGATGATAGTATTGGTCAGACCAAAAGATGTAATGGTGTATGCTCGAGGGATCAACCACGGGTAAGACAACATTACGAACATCGTTGGTTCTGATTTGACTTGACGATAGCCCATACTCAAGTCAAAGTTTTGACAAGCCAATAGATCCAACAACTGATCACGAGGACCAATTGATGGAGATATCATCTTTCTTCAACACACACACACACACAGAAGATATCCCTTAACATGAACTAAGTCAGACAAGCTTTTATCTTCCAATTCTCCAAGTTATTGTTTAGCTTAACCAACTAGCTCAGGGGTATCCAAAACAGATTCTTGGAGAATGGGTGGTTTGGAGGAAAAACCAGCATGATCACGAACTCAACATAGCGGTCAGGTGACAACCTGGTAATACTTCCGAGAAGATATTCGGAACATCATGAACCAGTGATATGTTACTAAGCTCGAGAACAATCTTGCTTTTCAGAGCAAGACGATATATGAATAAATAAGCAAGGGATTGAATAATCCTAACTCATTGATCGAAGAGTGCACCGGAAATAAGGACAAGGTAGCACGATCAATCCTAGAATAGTGTTTCGATAACCAACACGCTAAGAATGATATTAGTGTCCATTAACTACTGAGCAACATGGTTGCTAGGAGTATTGATTTCACACATCATGGTTCACTTGCCGGCATTCCGGTTGCGACAACACGGAACCGAGGAATGAAAAATGATGGCAAGAAGTATCTCTGCATCAAGAATTCATGAGAGATGGTGCAATTCTCATGACAATCCTGACATAAAGGGAGTAATACTCCAGGGTAGAACAGAGTAAAAGCTGGATGGGCATTTGATCTGCAGAACACAACTACTTTGACTCAATCTTGGATATGGATGAGGTACTGGAGTTTGTTTTTCCTAGTCATTCTGAAATAGGATGGCTTAACGGACCACAAGGATAATAAGCATCGATAACATGGATGCACAATTACTCCTGACTATCAATTGATAGACGATGGTCGGAATACAAATGAAGAGGGACAACTCAAGAGGACATATATCTTTCTGAGTTGTGGATGCATAGATTAACATGTCGAACCAAGTTCAACAGGTTTCTTCCAGATAACCCATGCAGAAAGGTAGAACTGGCAGAATCACAATTATGAATGGAGGACTCCTCAAGAGTACTCTGATTGTGATACTTTGGTTCAAAGAACTTCTGCCTTAATGGTTTATGGTATTTGGAAGAAAGAAATACCACGGACCTCGAGGACTGTCGCAAGGTTACTAATATCCTAAAGGAACGAGCAAACACTATCAACAGGAGGTAAGTAGGGTGAATCTCGGGTTCAAGAACCCAGGAATGGAATACCTACTACTAAATGGCATCACGGGATGCTTTCGAGAATGGTGGCCAGAATCATCACACCGGAAACACAAAACATGGCTAGATTACTAGGTGACTCCCTAAAACAGCTAGGGTCATAATAATAGCTCCAACATATATGTCGAGGAAATAGAGTACCTCAACTGACCGGTAGTGTGATTAATCTGGCCCAAATGGACATCACGAACAGGAGGAAGGGGTTTGCAAATGCATCAGACTACTTAGAAACCTGGGATGACTCGAACAGCATAACGGCTGTAAATGCTCAAAATTATTTGAGACATCCTGCAAAATAGTGGCATAACCACTCAACAACACAATACCAAGGTTCCGAGATCAACTGTCAACATACGGAAGTAGTAGGAACGGAACTGAGGCTTGATACTATCAATTCTATAAGTGTATGGATTAGAAACACGTCATCCTGATAGATAGATGAGAATGCCTAGTTCTTAATCCCCGTATAAAAGAAGAGGTTGACTCAGATCAGAGGGCATGAGGTATAAGGAGTAAAAAGAGCCTTATGTTCCCTTCCACAATCAATTCCCTTACATAACTAAAGCATTTCTAGACTCGACTTCGACCAGTTTGGCTTGGTAATCCTACAGGCAGTCAGGCTCTGATACCAAAGCTGTCAGGACCCCGATTTTAAGTCACACCGATCTAGCCTATAACACCTCATATTACTTTGCGGCCTCACGCACGGTATTCCCATGGGTGTCGCCTTACCATGGCCCGAGACCGTTTGCGCCTTTTGGCTCACGTATATGATAGTGTCGCTAGCATCCATATGACAGAGAACCCGGGGTGACATGACTAGTCATGAACCCAAAGTGGCACTAACTTACGGGAACATGCATATGTGAATCAACATCGAGCATGTCGGTCAGTAGCGTGTGATTCCGGGCTGTAGCACTGGGCTAACAGGACTCCGGTAACCCGGGCTGTAGCAGGCTAGGCAGGACTCCGGATGTCACCGCGTGACATTTCCCCGAAGGGACAGACACAGGAACGAAGTGAAACACATGCCGGCCAGTCAAGTGTCCTGAGCAGTAGTGCTGGGCTAGCAGGACTCCGGTGAACCGGGCTGTAGCGGACTACTATGGCTCATGGAAGCACAAGACTACATTTCCCCATAAGAGAGGCTACCAAGGATAAACAACTAGGTTGCCGGATCCCACACATACCAAGCATTTCAATCATACACACAATATGCTCGACATGTGTAACTACAACATGGCATCACAACATAACTCTACGACTCAAGTATTTATTCATTAGGCTCCGAGGAGCGAGATATTACAAACATGGGTCTCATGACCCAACATACAGAGCATACAAGCAACAAGCACATGCGGGAGCTTAACTTGTCTGAGTACAGACAACTACAAATGAAGAAGGCTGAGAAGCCTGACTATCTACCAGATCCTGCCGAGGGCACAAGATCGTAGCTGAGGTATCAAGCTAAACGTCGAAGTCCACGCGGAACTACTAGCGAGACTGAAGTCCCTCTGCAAAACATAAATTAAGCAAACGTGAGTACAAAGGTACTCAGGAAGACTTACATCAGAACTAGCTACATATGCATCGATATCAACAAGGGGGGTGGAGTTTGACTGCAGCAAGCCAGCTTTGACTCAGTGACTAACCTGAACTATGACTGCAAGCAACTCTTTTGAGGTGGCGCACACGAGTCCACATATTCACCATATATATCAATACACCACTATGGATCTGCTCCCGTCTCCCTACAAGAACGCCATCCATAGCACTCACGCTTATCTTGCGCATTTTAGAGTATCCACTTTCACTTGTCTATGAACTATGCAAGGGGTCCAAGTTTCCATATCCGAGGAATCCGGCTATTCGAATAGATAATGATAACCCTGCAGGGGTGTACTTCTTCACACACGCTCCCACCACTTATCACCATATACACGTCATGTATCTCGGCAACCTTCAAGCGGAAGCCTGGCGAGGGTGTCGTCCACGGCCTACCTAAACACTCAAGTCTCTAGTCCAGGTTTATCACCTATCCAGGTTCCATCCGCAGGGAGTCCGGCCGAGGTTTCCACATACGGCCCCGAACGATGTGAACAGGGTTCCCAAGACACCAAACGGGCGCCCGGTACACCGTGCCACGGTGTATCTACCGCATCATAGCCCACCCCTGGGGTCAGCGCTACGCATGGCCGCCAACACATAACCTACAAACACCAGAAACTAGTTGCAACTCCTGGACAGAGTACTAGGGTGATTAAGAAGCCGAGAGGGTCAATTAAGGATCCCAATGAGTGGTAGTAGTTGTTCATGGATCACAGACACAGAACTTAGTTCCTGAGGATGGTTTCAATGAGACAACCCACCATGTACTCCTACATGGCCTCTCACCGCTACCTTTACCAAATCGTGTTCACACACTTAGCTCACACACAGTAGGACATGTTCACACACCTCCGATTCGTTCTCGATGAATCAGACCTGACACAACTCTATGCAATAGCAGGCATGACAAACAAACATGAATGAGTAGGCACATCAGGGCTCAAACAACTCCTACTCATGCTAGTGGGTTTCGTCTATTTAATGTGGCAATGACAGGTCATGCAGAGGATAAGGGGTTCAACTACCGCAACAAGTAACAGATGAATCGTTGTTGTCCTAATGCAGTAAAAGAGAGCAGGAGCGAGAGAGTGGGCTTGTATCGGAATGAACAAGGGGGTTGTGCTTGCCTGGCACTTCTGAAGATATCATTGGGTCTTCATCAGTATCAACGATCACAGCGTCGGTACAACGTCTACCGAGAGGGGACAACCACCGGCAACAGAGAAGGAACACAATCAATGCAATGCACAGCATGATGCATGATAATGACATGGCAATATGTTTTTGATTGAGCTAATGCAACTAGCAACACCATTAAATGAAGTTGGTTTGAATACAAGATTCAAATTCAAACTCCATATATGATTACTTAAATGCCATTTATTTGTTTTGTCCAAAACAGAGGACAAACATTGTTCAAACATGCATGAAGATGCCATAAACAGATTCCTTGAATTTTTGTGATAATTTTTCATATATAAATTATTTCATTTGGAGTTACGGTTTAATTTCTATGAATTTTAGAAGTTTTGGGCATTTTCTGGAATTTCTAAATTATTTTAAATCCAGAAAATGATTATCTGCGTCAGCTTTGCGTCATAATGGCGTTAGCAGGTCAACAGGGCTGTCCAGGTCAAACTTGACGGCTGGGCCCCACTAGTCAGTCTCACAGTTAACTATTTGGGTTAACTAGACTAACTAAACAACACTGGGCCCACTGGTCAGTGACTAACTAAACTAACTTAATTAAGTTTAGCTCTAACTAACTGGGTTAGCTGGGCGAGGCCCGCATGTCAGTGACTCAAAGGTCAAACAGAGGTCAACCTCAGGTCAAACCCGACGCTAACTGGGCTTTGACCCACTGTAGGGCCCGCTGTCAGTGACTAGGTGAGGTCCAGCTGGCGGGGATTAGCACTAATGACCCCGCCACGTCGGTTATCGCCGGAGTTGGCCGGCAGTGACCAAACCCGCGGCGGCAACGCGCCGGACTTGCGCTAAAGGCGATGGGGGCGGTGGCTAAGGGCATCAGGGCGTAGCCCGGACTCGCCCGCATCCAGGGAGGTAGGTGGGTGGCCGTGGGGGCACCGGAGCTCACCGGAACGGAGCTCGTGGCGGCGGCCGGAGCTTGGGTGACGATGGATTCAGGGCTAGAGAGCATGGGAGGGGGAGGTACTGGTGGCTACGGGTTCGCGGAGACGCGCTGAGCACACTGGTGTGCTCGGACATGGGCTGCAGTGCCCATGGCCGCGTCTGCGTCATCGCCGGCGGCGAGGAGCTGACGGCTTCAGTGGAAGATGCGGCTAGAGTACGGGAACGAGCTCAGGGAAGAGGGGATAGACGCAGCAGCTCACAGTGAGTTGAACGAAGGCCTCGGCGTGCTCGGGGAGGGGTTGGTGACGACGGGAGGTCGGTGGCGATCTCCAGCGGCAGAGGAGGAAGAAGACGATGGCAACGGCGATGCAGGCCGTTCGGGCTTGGTTCCTTCGTCTTGGAGAAACGGCGCGAAGATTCAGAGCTCGGGGGCACGACCGGAGGGCGAGGGGACGGCTGTGGCTGCGGGTACGCGAGACGGTGGCCGGCGGTTGCTCTCGGATGGAGCTCGGGGAGGAGCTAGGGGGTGAGGGAGAGAGCAGAGAGTGAGGGAGAGGAGCGAGGGGTCTCCAGGGGGTGTCGTGGCGCTCGGAGCCGTCCCCAGCAACAGCGGCAACCAGGAGCTGGCCGAGCGCGTGCGCGCGTGCCGCGGCCACACGCCCTCCTGCCTACTGGCAGGAGGTTAGGGGTGACTGGCGCGTGGGCCTCGTGGGCTGGCTGTCCACTGGGCCGGCTAGGTAAGTCCAGGTAGGCTTTTTTTGTTTTTGTTTTTCTATTTGTTTGCTGCTGTTTTGGCTTTAGTAAAAATACTATAGCATTTTGTAAAATGCTGGAATAATTTGTGGACACTCTCTAGATTATTCTAGTGGCCCACATTTAATTTCAGCATTATCTGAGCATTTAAATTATTTATAGTATTTAAATTCCCAAAGTCAAATACAATATGAATTAATTCAAAAATCCAGGAATGACCTAGAAATATGTTCATCATTTTTGGCAGAGGTTTTCACCCTTATCAGAAATCATGAACATTTTCAAAGGGCATTTTTGGGTTCATTGAAAATGACTTTAGTTGAGCCTATTTGAAAACCATGTGGTGCTAGGGTTTGAACATCCCCATTTCAAGTTTCTGAGAATTTAAACATGATGCAAGATGATGATGCAAAGACAAGCAAGGCCAAAGCTAGGGCTGTGACATCTATGCAGCAATGAGGATAATCCTCAAGTTACGGACCCAGTCCGTGTAGTTGCAACCATCATCTTTCAACTTAGCTTTCTCTAGCAACGCATTAAAATTCAACGGAACAACAGCACGGACCATCTATCTACAACAACATACACATGCAAAATACTATCAGGTACTAAGTTCATGATAAATTAAAGTTCAGTTAATCAAATTACTTAAGAACTCCCACTTAGATAGACATCTCTCTAATCATCTAAGTGATCACGTGATCCATATCAACTAAACCATGTCCGATCATCACGTGAGATGGAGTAGTTTTCAATGGTGAACATCACTATGTTGATCATATCTACTATATGATTCACACTCGACCTTTCGGTCTCAGTGTTCCGAGGCCATATCTGCATATGCTAGGCTCGTCAAGTTTAACCCAAGTATTCTGTGTGTGCAACACTGGCTTGCACCCGTTGTATGTGAACGTAAAGCTTATCACACCCAATCATCACGTGGTGTCTCGACACGATGAACAGTAGCAACGGTGCATACTCAGGGAGAACACTTGTACCTTGAAATTTAGTGAGAGATCATCTTATAATGCTACCGCGAAACTAAGAAAATAAGATGAATAAAAGATAAACATTACATGCAATCAATATAAGTGATATGATATGGCCATCATCATCTTGTGCCTTTGGTCTCCATCTTCAAAACACCGTCATGATCATCATCGTCACCGGCTTGACACCTTGATCTCCATCGAAGTATCGTTGTCATCTCGCCAACTATTTCTTCTACGACTATTACTACCGCTCAGTGATAAAGTAAAGCAATTACATGGCAATTGCATTTCATACAATAAAGCGGCAACCATATGGCTCCTTCCAGTTGCTGATAACTCTGTTACAAAACATGACCATCTCATACAATAAAAATTAGCATCTTGTCTTGACCATATCATATCACAACATGCCATGCAAAAACAAGTTAGACGTCATCTACTTTGTTGTTGCAAGTTTTACGTGGCTACTACGGGCTGAGCAAGAACCATTCTTACCTACGCATCAAAAACCACAACGCGGTATAGTGATTGATTTTTGATCTTCAGAAAGAACCCTGTTCATTGAATCCGATTCAACTAAAGTTGGAGAAACTGACAGCCACCAGCCACCTGTGTGCGAAGCACGTCGGTAGAACCAGTCTCTCATAAGCGTACGCGTAATGTCGGTCTAAGCCGCTTCATCCAACAATACCACTGAATCAAGAATCAACTAGTCACCCCCACAACTCCTTTTTGTTCTACTCGTGCATATAACATCTACGCATAGACTTGCCTCTGATACCACTGTTGGGAAACACAGTAATTTCAAAAAAATTCCTACGCACAAGCAAGATCTATCATGGTGATGCATATCAACGAGAGGGAAGAGTGTTGTCCACGTACCCTCGTAGGCCGTAAGCGGAAGCGTTATGACAACGCGGTTGGTGTAGTCGTACGTCTTCACGATCCGACCGATCCTAGTACCAAAAGTATGACACCTCCGCGATCAGCACACGTTCAGCTCGGTGACGTCCCACGAACTCTTGATCCAGTTGAGTCTCGAATGAGAGCTTCATCAGCACGACGGCGTGATTACGGTGATAATGAAGCTACCGGCCCTGGGCTTCGCCTAAGCACTACGACGATATGACCGAGGTGGATTATGGTGGAGGGGGGCACCACACACGGCTAAGACTTCAATGATCAACTTGTGTGTTCTAAGGTGCCCCCATGCCCCCGTATACAAAGGAGCAAGGGGGGAGGCCGCCCGGCCCTTGGGGCGCGCCAGGAGAAGAGGAGTCCTCCTCCTAGTAGGAGTAGGACTCCCCTTTTCCTAGTCCTACAAGTAGGGGGAAAGGAAGGAGGAGAGGGAGAAGGAAAGGGCCCCCCCTTCCCTAGTCCAATTCAGACCAGAGGGGGAGGGGGCGCGCGGCCTGCCCTGGCCGGCCCTCTCTTTCTCTCCACTAACGCCCATGTGGCCCATTAGTTCCCCCCCCGGGGGGGGGGGGTCCGGTAACCCTCTGGCACTCCGGTTTTCTCCGAAATCACCCGAAACACTTTTGGTGTCCAAATATAGCCGTCCAATATATCAATATTTATGTCTCGACCATTTCTAGACTCCTTGTCATGTCCGTGATCATATCCGGGACTCCGAACAACCTTTGATTTATCAAAACACATAAACTCATAATACCGATCGTCTCCGAACGTTAAGCGTGCGGACCCTACGGGTTCGAGAACTATGTAGACATGACCGAGACTCATCTCCTGTCAATAACCAATAGCGGAACCTATATGCTCATATTGGTTCCTACATATTCTACGAAGATCTTTATCGGTCAAACCGCATAACAACATACGTTGTTCCCTTTGTCATCGGTATGTTACTTGTTCGAGATTCGATCGTCGGTATCTCAATACCTAGTTCAATCTCGTTACCGGCAAGTCTTTTTACTTGTTCCGTAATGCTACATCTCGTAACTAACTCATCAGTTACATTGCTTGCAAGGCTTATAGTATGATGTACATTACCAAGAGGGCCCAGAGATACCTCTCCGATACTCGGAGTGACAAGTCCTAATCTCGATCTATGCCAACTCAACAAAAACCATCGGAGACACCTGTAGAGCATCTTTATAGTCACCCAGTTACATTGTGACGTTTGATAGCACAGTAAGTGTTCCTCCGATATTCGGGAGTTACATGATCTCATAGTCATAGGAACATGTATAAGTTATGGAGAAAGCAATAGCAACGAACTAAACGATCATCATGCTAGGCTAACGGATGGGTCAAGTCAATCACATCATTCTCTAATGATGTGATCCCATTAATCAAATGGCAACTCATGTCTATGGTTAGGAAACATAACCATCATTGATTCAACGAGCTAGTCAATTAGAGGCATACTAGTGACACTCTGTTTGTCTATGTATTCACACATGTACTAAGTTTCCGGTTAATACAATTCTAGCATGAATAATAAACATTTATCATGATATAAGTAAATATAAATAACAACTTTATTATTGCCTCTAGGGCATATTTCCGTCAATATCTCTCCAAAAGTGAAGTGGAATCTTAGCCGGATGAGATCTACCATTAGTGGAGATCACCTTTATCTCATCAATTCAATTTGTTTGGTCTTTTTGTTTACCAATTTATACCTGGATATTGACATTTACATTTAACTTTAACACAGTAGTTCCATTATTAGTTTGAGCTCTGAGTGTCGTTTCCCACCTTTTTTTAATTGTATGTCTGTCTTTTTATTGCGAGATTTTTATAGGTCTCCTTAACTTCTAATGCAAAATGAATTTTCTAACCGGCCAGGTGTCCTACAACATGAAAACAATGAAGTAGCAATTAACTCTATAAAAATGTGCAACAACCATGTGTGATTGCAAAGAACCAAAATTACATTGTCGATTGTATGGTAGTACCGAGCAAGGAGCAATGCCATGCTTGCAATATGAAGCTTGTGACATGGATTATAATGTTTTGGTAATCTTACTACAAGACAAGGTGTATCATTTAATATAACAATAGAACTACTGGATATCAAGGGCGAACTTTACAAGACATTTGTTCAAACAAAATTACAAAGCCAAGATAAACAATGAACATACTGAATTCGGTTTATACTTTTAGTTGAATTGCGCTACCAGTTAGGTACAACACTTTAATTCTTAACTTTTGGATCATCGGGGTTGTAAATTAACTAGCTTAGTTTTGTCTACATAGTATCATATCATTCTTGAATACATGAAAGACAAATCCAAAATACCAATCCAGCACTTAGGTAGTTTGTATGCTTTGTTGAAACCTACAAAGAAAAAGCCAATGGCAAGTTCTTTTCTGCACTGAAATTTGAGATCAGATATGTCATAGGGGCAGATACAAAACCTCATGCTACAACAAATAAAAAAAACGCCTCCGATGCACGCCACGAGTAAACAATTTATAGAATTTTAGTTATTGGTTTCTCCGTGCACGTCCTTATCACGGAAGATCTTATTCGATCGGGAAATGGATCTCCTCCCCTCGCTCGCACTCGTCATATCATGTGATTATATTAACTAGATAATTCCCCATGTGTTACTGCGGAACATTTGCTCCAATATACGTAGAGATGTGCATAGAGAAAAAATAATGTAAATAAATGACAAATTGTAATAAATAATTGTAAGGGTCGTTTACCAATTTTATTTTTGTGTCTAAATTGCTAACTTGTCTATCCCAAAAATCAGATTCTCCAATTAAAAGGTGTCTAAGATTAGCACCAATTAGTAATAAATTCAGCCTTGAAGTTTGAAAACAACACGGGGAAATCTTGCTTACCTTGCCTTTCAGAAAATCGAAGCAGATATGTGCAATATGCTAAAACAGGTTGGTTGAGATAACAATGTGTCTACATTGAAAATTTGACTGGCCTTGGAGACCAATAGGTATGCAAAGATCACATTTATGTAAGCAAGTGTAAACCGTTACTCATCATCCAGTCATATTATCCATGTGTAATTACCCCGAACCATGGCGAGAAATAGAATTTTCCTGCCTGCGAGAACTTACCCTTTTAGATTATCAAACAATGAATATCATTATAAAAAGTTAGAGAAGTACTTAAGTGTAGCAAAATGATACGAAGGAATCAAGAATACAAAAATAGACCTACTGTCTTGAAGGATACACGGCGCACGACTCAATAGCAGAAAATCACTAACGCAAATGAACACCCATAGGGCAAGAACATGCACACTTAGTAACGTACCACTCGTATCTAACAACGTCCATATGAGTGAAATCAACTTAACAGGTAGAGAAGTAGAGAAAAGGAAAAAGAATGGGGGAATTGACTAGGCCGTTTCGGCTTGAAAATGGAAGTTACAGTACCTATGCTGCGCTTGATAATGCTAGACCACAGCTAGGAGGAAAGCAAGTGTTTCCAAATTTCCCACGCCAACGGCCGATCTCTCTGCCTAAATGCCTCCGCTTGCCTCGCACTCGCCGACTATGGCTGGGCATATGGCATTTCGTGTTTGTGTCGTGGACCTCGGCCACCTCTGTGACGCGTCCGAAACCATGATCGGCAATGCACGAGCTTGTCACCCTCTCGGCCTCTCGTAAGATACATCCATGATTCATCTATCCTCATTTTCTTAGTCCTTATCACTGAAGCATATTATATTGTTAGGGTTCTAGTATAAAACTACAATTCTATTTCTTTACTTTCTTTGGCAATTCTATTATGTGTTCAAATGTTGCCTAAATTTTTTTTGTGTGCTGAGAAAAGAAAATAAACATAGATGAGCAAATCAATTTATTGAATAATAAAGGGGTACTTTAAATGTTGCCTAAAATCATGATTGTTGATGGTCTTGGAGTCATTTGAATTTTGTTCTTATTTGAGGTAATCATACTAGTTTCATCTTGTTGTTCTTTTAATCTTCTTATCATAAGACATCTCAAACTAAAAACATGGTTGAAAGATATGTCTTAAAACTTTTCTTGTAAAAGTAGACACATATATGTATATGTACAGGTACATATATAGCCTTACGGACCTAGTAACTTCACCCAAGGGCCCTCGAAAACATAAAGTTGGCCCTGTCTTGGAGTCGACAACAGCGGTGAGAAGGTATAATTGGGCTTGCGGGAGGCCACTGAAGGAGGATGTGTGGCGGAAAGGGCAGTCCATAACACGACTGCTGATGGGCATCGGTGAGGATGCCATGGCGGCACTCAAAGCAAGCACGGTGAGGGAACAAGAGAAGCGATGTGATCTCGGGTAACTCATAATAATTGTGTAGCACCTCTAACAAGACGCAGAAACCCATGGAAAACCGCTTTGGCTTCTCGGACAGTCACCTCCATTTGTATTCTGATAAAATTCATGTATGTATCAGATACAAAAGGCTATTTTAAGGGTTTTAGCTCGACATATCCTTCTTCATATTCATTTCTTATTATATCAGAGCGGTGATTGTTCGAGTGTTACATGTTTCTGAGAGACCCTAGCTGGGTGTGTGAGCTAGTAATCATTAATTATTTTCTGAAATGATTAGTTAAGCCTCGGCCAGCTGTGAGTCCATAATATACTCACTCTTTTTCGCAGGAAACAAAACCTGAGCTAAACAATGCTCTTTTTTAGGAGCCCTCCTAAGTAAGATTCGGACCGATTCCGAATGCTGCTAGCTGCTCCGACACACGATGAAATGCTAAACTAGTCTGCACACGTACGTACGGTTTAGTTGCTTTGTTATTGCCTACGGAAGCCTTGGATCTTGCTGCATGCTCATGACCAGTTCTAATCATAGAGCGAGCTCTTTTCTTAGTGAAAACTATCGACTAATCGGTCACCATCACGCAAGCACATACACTCGATCGATATGATTATTGATCTGGCCAAGGGCCAACAGCGAATGGCTCTGGCCCTGTCGCGGCGACGCCAATTCCGAGGAGCGAAACACGCAAGCAAACAAATCGGGGCATTCCCGCGCCATGAAGCAACCGAGATGAAGCGCGATTAGCGCACGTAGAGTTGACAGGACCAACAGTTTGCATGGATCGATGCATGCATGCGCGCGTACGTAGGATCGTGTCGAGGTGGCCGGGGCGGAGCCAGAAAATCGAGCCAATGGGTTCATGACTGATTTATTATGAAAATTTAATATGACATAATTAAGTACACTGTCCAATTCTACACTACCATATAACGAGAGGCTAGCACCCAAATACAAATATAATAGCACTTATATTTTATACCTTGAAGACAAAACAGTATAACATTTGCAAAGAAAAACATCAAGACATACCAGTTGGATGATATTATAAAAATCTCTTGTTTACATATTGTGAATAGAGTAATTTCGAAAATAACTTCATAGCTTCAGGTGCAGCTTCTCCTTCCCGAAAACATCGGCAAAATAGTCAAGTTACATTGAAAGTGTATAATACCATAAATAAAACGAAGCATGTACAATCACTCACATTACAGTGTTCTCCTTTTCGACCATTCCAGTCAATTAATTACCAATGTATCACTCACAACTTGCCCCTAGTTATGATCTGTGAAAAAGGCGGCAACACAAATAATAGATGGATCGTCTTAATATCAGTTCTCTGTATAGATGGATTTTTCTCTTTTCGAAATCTGTAAGAGTACTTACATCAACGATGTTTGATGCATTTTACCAGCATCTAACAGGTGGCCTTGAAGTGCCTACATCATAATCTGAATCTGGTGATTGGTTTCTATTTGAGAAATATTGCTCCATTGCCGAGATCAATCAAAGTTCAGGAAAAGTTAATTAGAAAATTAGGGCAAAGGCTAGGCTAAATAGAACATGCATGAGAAGAAGAATATGTGGTGATCTACTAGTATCTTGTATTTGTACTGCACGCTGACCTGCTGTTGCTTCCTTGGGGCTGGCTGGCGAAGACTAGGCGATGCGCCGTCGCCGCGATGGGCGAACAAGATGGGGAGAGGCGGAGTAGAGGGAAGACCCCGGTAAGTCTTGGCGAGCGAGAGTCGTCGATTCACAACACATCCGACCTGATGCGTTACGAGTCATCTAACGAACGCACGGGACAAGTCGTGGTTTTGTCACGGCAGATGTCCTAGAGAAAGGACTTAGTCGTGGAGCCATCGCTACAGGTTAGCTTGAAGGGGTTAAAGCGGACACAAGGACGCAAGAGAGTTTATACTAGTTCGGCCCCTTCAATGAAGATAAAAGCCTACGTCTAGTTGTGATGGAATTGATGGATGTTTCGACGACTAGGGAGCAAATAAGCTTCGCCTATGTCTCGAGTTGTTGCCTCTCTCCCCGAACCGCCGCCGGGTCGTCCCCTTATATACATGGGGACGCCCGTCGGTTTACAGAGTCCCGATACCGGCTCATAGATGCGTCCGGTCCGGTCTCCACTATTCCTAACTTTTAACACAAGTTACATACCGACGCCGGTTTATAGCTATAGGCCTTAAACCGATTATGGGCCTTTAGCCCTCATCTGCCCTTATGGGCTTTTATCACACTCAACTACTGATGAAGTTAACCCGGGTTGTCCTGACCGGTTTACGCCCAGTAGTAATATCCCCAACATTAGGCCCCAAATTGATTTGAATAGGTTCATGTCAATCCTTAGCAAAAATCTTCATCTTCAACATCTTCTTGTATTTTGTTGAACCGCCGTGATGTCATCTTCTCTGCTCGCGGTAGACCGGTGTGACGTCACTGGTTATAAAGAACTTTATCCTGTTAACAAGCCTGCGACAATTAAGGCCGCAGTTTTGTTTCCAAACTCGCTGCTACTTGATTCTCGCACCTGACATATCCCTTTCTTTATAAATAGGACCGGAGGGTCATTTCCTTTCTCTTTCCCTCCGACCCCTTCTGCTTCGTCTTCCTCGCGTCGCCCAGCTTCGGAGCTCCGCCGCCACCGTCGTCCTCTGCATCAACCTTGGCCGCTGCATCAACCTGAGCACACCAGAGCATCGCGGCGACCTTCCGCTTCTTCCTTAGCTTCGGTAAATCTTCTTTCCTTTCCCTTGCAGATCTGTTCTAGGGTTTCCTAGTTCGTCGAAGTTCATCGAGACTCTGGCGCTGTTCTTCCTTTGTTTCTTCTTTAGCCCATGAATAAAACTTCAAACCTGATGTATTCTCCGTAATGGCTTATCTTCTGTTACCAAAGCAAACCTTTATGCGCATAAAACACTGATCTGGTCCCTTGTGAATTGCTTTGAGATCGACCTTTTAGGTCTAAATCCTTTTATTTTCCTGTCTTGCGGTAGATCCAAAATTTCACTGCGACCTTATGAAATCTGTTTTTACCTTCCTTAGTCATTCTTGCCTTAGATCTGTATCCTCTTTACCACATAGGCGGTTCACCTTTGAAAAAAGCAATCTATCATATATCATTAGTCCCCTTGTTGAACCGCCGGGATGCTGTTGCTTATAAACTCCGGTTTAGATAGATCTGCTTCCGGTTTAACATTGCACATGTCAATGTACTTTGTAGATTTCATCATGTCCAAGCAAGTGTATGAGTGCAATTGGGTCCCTTCTCGCGTCACAGAGGATCAACTGGACGATTTAGTCCTGATTGGCGCCTTGGGCAGCAAAGACACCGTCCATTGGAGGGCTCCTGGCAAAGAATGCCCCCCACACCTCGAGAAGGAGAGGTTGTTGTTTTCGTAGACCACTTAGCCCGGGGTTTTAAACCGCCCGGTTCTAAATTCTACCGGGATGTTCTAGCTGATTTCCAACTCCATCCGCAAGACACTGGCCCCAACTCTGTTACAAATATGTGCCACTTCCAAGTGCTCTGTGAGGTATTCTTTCAAGAGGAGCCCACAGTGGAATTATTCAGAGATCTTTTCCATCTAAACCGCCATACTGAGTTTACTGATGGCTCTAATACGGAGTTGGGTGGCATGGCGATTCAAAAAAGGAAAGAGGTCACATACCCTCACGCCAAGCTGCACAGTCACCCCAAGGAGTGGAATTAGACATGGTTTTACTGCAAAGACACCTCCCCTGCTGGTGAGAATCCCTTGCCTGGCTTTCGTCCGGAGCAGCTCAGCAATACCCATCCATTTCCTCAACGATTGACTGCCCAGGAGAGAAGCAAATATGCTCCTCAGCTGTCAAAGCTCAGGGCCTTTATGGCCAACGGTTTAACAGGGGTTGACCTTGCTCGCTATTGGATATCATGGAGCATACTGCCCCTTAGTCAGCGCTCGGGTTTGATGTGCGAATATACTGATAGTGTGGATGACCCACTGCGACATTCAAGACTCCAGCTCTCCGGTGAAGAAATCACAGAGGCTGTGCGTAAGATACTGAATGAACCGGAGCACATCTGCGCTAGAACCGGCCTGCTTCCTTTCTGTGCCACCAACAAACCGCCAGCTGTAAGACTTTGATTTTTCTCTTTGCTGAATCTGTTATTGATATGTCTGGTCATTGTTTTTAATATCAGTGTCTGCATAACCAGGGCGATGATCCGTTTTGGAGCAAAAAGCTGCCGTAGGAGAAACCAGAGAAAACAGATAAACCGGAAAGAGCAACCCGGCAAAAAACTAAAACTGTGAAGAAGACTGCCCACCGGAAAAGAACCACTGCATCTTCTAATCCGGCCCCCGATGACGAGGTGGATAATCCGGACTTTGAGGTAGAGCTTGACTCACTTGGTTTATTTTTCATGCATCTTATTGATGATGATATTTGTCAGGATGATGCCGAAGCCAGCCATGCGGATGTAGCAGAGGTAATTATTCTCTCTTCCGATTCAGAAACTTTGCCTTCACAAAAAATCCGTCAGGAAAACCGGAAAGTTAAATTTTCTCATCATCTTGCTTATTTGGATCCTAAACTTCTTATGAAGACTCAACAACACGAAGCTCGCCGCACCACCCGGCACAGCGGCCAGGTAGTTACCTCCGCCGGTTTACCGAACAGTCCAGTTCGGAAACGTCATTCCGAAGTCTCTAATTCGCTTGTCAGTGCTTGTCCTAAAGTGGGCTGCTTTCGTCAACCTCTTAATCCGTCTGACTCCGATTATCAGGTTATTTCCCACTCATCTTCTGGCGAGTCGTCGGCTACTCAGCTCCCACCGCTCAAAACAGTGCTTGGCTAAGCTATATTTATTGTGATGTTTGTAGTATATTGCCTTAGAATATATGCTGTATTTAATTTTGTTATTCTTCTCAGGGCCAAACCTAGGCCGAGCAAGAAGGCCCGCCTGGATAAAGCGGCCGAAGAAGATGTCATTCTTCAACCAGGCACCACACCCAATCTTGAAGCGGCTATTCCTGAGGATATTCCCAATGATCCACCGCAGCCAGATGATGATCTTACTGCTGAGGAAATACCTACTGATACCTCTGTTGGAAATATGCCCTAGAGGTAATAATAAAAGCATTATTATTATATTTCCTTGTTCATGATAATTGTCTTTATTCATGCTATAATTGTGTTATCCGGGAATCGTAATACATGTGTGAGTAATAGACACCAACATGTCCCTAGTAAGCCTCTAGTTGACTAGCTCGTTGATCAACAGATAGTCATGGTTTCCTGACTATGGACATTGGATGTTATTGATAACGAGATCACATCATTAGGAGAATGATGTGATGGACAAGACCCAATCCTAAACATAGCTTAAAGATCGTATAGTTCGTTTGCTAGAGTTTTTCCAATGTCAAAGTATCTTTTCCTTAGACCATGAGATCGTGTAACTCCCGGATACCGTAGGAGTGCTTTGGGTATACCAAACGTCACAACGTAACTGGGTGACTATAAAGGTATACTACGGGTATCTCCGAAAGTGTCTGTTGGGTTGACACGGATCAAGACTGGGATTTGTCACTCCGTATGACGGAGAGGTATCACTGGGCCCACTCGGTAATGCATCATCATTATGAGCTCAAAGTGACCAAGTGTATGGTCACGGGATCATGCATTACGGTACGAGTAAAGTGACTTGCCGGTAACGAGATTGAACGAGGTATTGGGATACCGATGATCGAATCTCGGGCAAGTAACATATCGATTGACAAAGGGAATTGTATACGAGGTTGCTTGAATCCTCGACATCATGGTTCATCCTATGAGATCATCGTGGAGTATGTGGGAGCCAACATGGGTATCCAGATCCCGCTGTTGGTTATTGATCGGAGAGTCGTCTCGGTCATGTCTGCATGTCTCCCGAACCCGTAGGGTCTACACACTTAAGGTTCGGTGACGCTAGGGTTGTAGGGATATGTATATGCAGTAACCCGAATGTTTTTCGGAGTCCCGGATGAGATCCCGGACGTCACGAGGAGTTCCAGAATGGTCCGAAGGTAAAGAATTATATATAGGAAGTGCTATTTCGGCCATCGGGACAAGTTTCGGGGTTATCGGTATTGTACCGGGACCACCGGAAGGGTCCCGGGGGTCCACCGGGTGGGTCCACC
This sequence comes from Triticum urartu, assembly GCF_003073215.2. NCBI lineage: Eukaryota > Viridiplantae > Streptophyta > Magnoliopsida > Poales > Poaceae > Triticum > Triticum urartu. The sequence continues at coordinate 49,941,349 of NC_053028.1, read as the reverse complement.
TGCCCCGGGGGCCACATGGGCTGTAGGGGGTGCGCCTTGGCCTACATGGGCCAAGGGCACCAGCCCCAAGAGGCCCATGCGCCTAGGGTTCACAAAAGGGAAGAGTCCCACTAGTGGAAGGCACCTCCTAGGTGCCTTGGGGGGAGGGAAACCTCCCTTGGCCGCCGCCCCCTAGGAGATTAGATCTCCTAGGGCCGGCGCCCCCCCCCCTTGGCCCTCCTATATATAGTGGGGGAAGGAGGGCTTTTCATCCACGCCTTTGGTTGCCTCCTTCTCCCTCTCCAACACCTCCTCCTCCTCCATAGTGCTTGGCGAAGCCCTGACGGAGTACTGCAGCTCCATCACCACCACACCGTCGTGCTGCTGCTGGAGCCATCTTCCTCAACCTCTCCTTCCCTGTTGCTGGATCAAGAAGAAGGAGACGTCACGCTGACCGTACGTGTGTTGAACGCGGAGGTGCCGTCCGTTCGGTGCTAGGATCTCCGGTGATTTGGATCACGTCGTGTTCGACTACCTCATCCCCGTTCTTTGAACGCTTCCGCTCGCGATCTACAAAGGTATGTAGATGCATCCGATCACTCGTTGCTAGATGAACTCATAGATGGATCTTGGTGAAACCGTAGGAAATTTTTTGTTTTCTGCAACGTTCCCCAACAACCTCAGGTCCTATCCATCAGCCCACAGGTTCCCTCCGGGTTGAAAGCTCCACCGGTCCCGCAAAACCTACTGACAAGCCAACAGCTCCAGTGCAAACAGGTGGTACCAATGATGATGAAGTTGTCATTACTGGCACTGACCATACTGAGCCAAGCAATCCTGTCGCTTTATCCAAACATTCTGCCAAGGAAGAATTAGCTGCTTTTGGCAAAGGCAAGTGAAATGCTGATCTGACGGCTCACGCTGCTCTGAACGCCCAAGATATCCATTCCGGCTATCTGAACCGGCTGTATACCAGCCGTGACTATGAAGCCGATCATGTTAACACGATGAAGGATAAATATGAGGTAACTTCCATATGCTCCTTCCTGCTTGTATGCTTTCATTCTTGCTGACTCTCCTAGCCCCTAAGGGCCGATTTGAAATATTCTTTCAAACCGGGACATAATAATATGAATCTTGATGCTTTGAAATTTGCTGATGTAGTCCCCAAGGGTCGGTTCAACTTAGCGTAGTTAAACCGGTACTTTAAATAATTGAAACTGCCGCATCAGCATACATATGATCAAATAGCCATTAGCCCCCAAGTGCCAAGTTGAATACTTGTATTGAGCTTGGGACTTTGTAAACAATTGAAAGATGAAGATCGAATATGCATTAGCCCCAAGTGCTAAGCGCATAACTTGTTATGTGGTTGGTACTTGAATCCTTCTACCGATTTGTTGAAACATATATCTGTATGCCTGCAGGCGGAGCTGAAGGCGAAAGAAAGCCAAGTCATCGATCTGCGAGAAAACCTGAAAACCCAACATGCTGAAACCTCCAAGGCAAAAGAGGAATTGGCCAGTGCCTTAAGCGCCATGGAACAACTTAAGGAGAACTTCAAGAATAAACGGGCGGATTAGGCCACTGAAAAGTCCGCTTTGATCAAACGAGTAGAGGATGCCGAGGCTGCACTGAAACCCGTGACGGATGAACTGACCAGCATAAAGCGGCACGTTCATGCTATGACCACTGCTATCTTTGGTAAGCCACTTGCCTTCTGAATTGGTTCTGCCTTCTTACAGAGTCGCCGGTTTATTAACCTTTTATGGTATTTCAGGGACACGCATTGGTCACTTGGGGTCAGATGTGCGGAAGAAATTGAAAGCCGCCTATACCTTGGTTGAACAATTGTATACTGGTGCCCAGCGGATCATCTGTACCGCGTCTCATAACAAACCGGCGCCCACTTTGATTCAAGATACTTTGATGAAACTGTCAGTGCTTCCTGCCTGGGTTGAAGAGCTGAAGAAATCTGCTGCTCGAACCGGTGCAATCAATGCTTTAATCCGGGCAAAAGCCTGGGTGCCGGATTTTGATCCTATTGAAGCGGCTCAAGGTTATCCCAGTTTGAAGGAAGACGGGTCAGAATTTGGTGAAGCGGATCTGCGAGCCATAAACCGGGAGGTACGTCCGTTAGCTTGTCAACTGGCTGAGGAAGCAGATTTGTCTCATTATCAAGCCCAATATGACAGCCAGAACAAGCGAATAGCTGCACCAATCCATGAATCGGAAAACCTGATCCCTCCAATCCGTAAGCATACTTATGCTCCCGATATTGACCCGTCTTCGCTAATCCATGACGAAGTTGTTTTTCAAGCAATGATGGGAATCAACTGGACAACTGTGGATTTTCAGCCACTGGGTAGAGAAACGGAAGCTGAAGCGGCGCAGGATGACCCACAACTATCAGGCCGGGCTGGTGGCCAAGCTTAAACCGGAAGCTGGTTTTAAAACTGTCTCTCCTTTGTGCAAAACAATTATGTTATTATGGGCACCATGTTGCCTTGTAATAGGCTAGCTGATACCTTTGATGTTGATATGCCTTCGCGCATAACTTGTTCTTCCTGTGGTAATGAACTTTCCAAAATACTTTCTGCCACCATTGAGTGTGAAGTTGGCTTGGCCAACCTTGAAGCGGAGCTTTTGCAAACCCACACTGTTGGAGGAAATCACAACTCCTGTATATGTATATGACACTGGTTACCATGTAAACCGTGCCGGGTTATAATGAACACCGTGTTACTCCATAAGAGGATGTTAACAACAAGGATCAAACCGGACAAATAGTCTCCGGATTGACGTGAACTGTGTTCCGTCAATTGATTGGTTAAAAAACTTTGTCGGTTTAAAGAACACAATAAAAAGCAAAAAAAACCTTCAAAGAAAAGTATGAAGCAAAAGCAACGACAAAAACGTTTGCCAAAAAATATTTATTTAAGCTGATCAAATGGCGTAACCATGGCCAAACACGACCAAGCTCCCGTTAGGTGTAACTATGGTTCTAGTTAGCCAGGTCCCCAAGTGATTCTTGTGGCATTTATGCCGACCAAATGGCGTGGTCATGGTTCGGGTTCGACCAAGCCCCCAAGTGATTCTGTGGCCTTAAGCCGATCAAGAGGCATGACTGGTTCAGACATGACCAAGTCCCCAAGTGATCTGGTGGCTTTCGCCTATCAAGAGGCATGGTATTGGTTCGGACACGACCAATCCTCCAAGTGATATAACACGATGCTTTTAGCAAAGCGGACTCAAGGGGTAAACCGGAGGCCGCTTTAGAGCAACTCCGTGTAACCTCACATGATGTAAAAGAACAGATACCCCACTTTAGCTGAGGTTCCGGTTTATTATACTTAATCATAATATATACATTGTATGTACATAAGTATAGTCAATGGCTCAGGTATAGTAAGGCCGAAGATGAGCTATATTCCACGGCCTGTTAGTCTCTTCTTCTGATGTACGTGAGTCCTTATGCTCTCGAATATCGATCGGATAGTACGACCCGTTGTGCAGATTCTTGCTGACCACGAAAGGCCCCTCCCAAGGTGGGGATAGCTTATGCATATCAGTCTGATCTTGGATGAGCCGAAGCACCAAATCTCCTTCCTGGAAGGCTCTGGTTCTGACTCGGCGACTATGATAACGACGAAGATCCTGCTGGTAAATCGCCGACCGGGCGGCTGCGATGTCACGCTCTTCATCCAACCGGTCCAAAGCATCTTGCCGTGTTGTCTCGTTGTCCGCTTCAACATAAGCCGTGACACGAGGTGAGTCATGACGGATATCGCTGGGGAGACCCGCCTCCGCTCCATAAACCATGAAGAACGGTGTGTATCCTGTTGATCTGTTAGGTGCTGTATTGATGCTCCATAACACAGATGGTAATTCTTCTACCCAACAACCTGGCGTTCTCTGTAAAGGAACCATGAGCCGGGGCTTGATTCCTTTCAAGATCTCTTGATTAGCTCTTTCTGCTTGACCATTGGACTGTGGATGTGCCACTGATGAAACGTCGAGCCGGATGTGCTCCCGTTCGCAGAACTCCTTCATGGCACCTTTGGATAAATTGGTACCATTATCTGTGATAATACTGTACGGAAAGCCAAACCGGAAAATCACCTTTTTGATGAACTGAACCGCCGTGGCCGCATCACACTTGCTAACAGGTTCTGCCTCCACCCACTTTGTAAACTTGTCCACCGCCACCAGGAGGTGGGTCTTCTTATCTTTGGACCTTTTGAAAGGCCCAACCATATCCAGCCCCCAAGTCGCAAACGGCCAAGTAATTGGAATCATCCTCAATTCTTGAGCCGGTACATGAGCACGTCTTGAAAACCTTTGGCAACCGTCACATCGTCTGACCAGATCCTTCGCATCAGCATGAGCAGTTAACCAATAGAAACCATGGCGAAACGCTTTAGCCACCAGAGACTTTGAACCGGCGTGGTGACCACAATCTCCTTTGTGGATCTCATGCAAAATTTCACGGCCTTCTTCAGGAGACACGCAACATTGAAAAGCTCCTGATATACTGCAATGATGCAACTCACCGTTGATGACAGCCATGGACTTGGATCGCCGGATTATCTGCCGGGCCAGAATCTCATCTTCTGGCAACTCGCCCCGGTTCATGTATGCCAGATAAGGAAGCGTCCAATCCGGAATAACATGAAGAACTGCCACCAATTGAGCCTCTGGATCAGGAATGGCCAAATCCTCTTCACCAGGGATCTTCACCGACGGGTTGTGCAGCACATCCAGAAAAACATTGGGTGGGACCGGTTTGCGCTGAGAGCCCAGCCGGCTTAAAGTGTCCGCCGCTTCATTTTCCGCCGGTCCACGTGGTCCACTTGATAGCCTCTGAAATAACCTGCAACAATATCCACCTCACGACGATATGCTGCCATGAGTGGGTCCTTGGAGTCCCAAGTGCCAGACACTTGCTGAGCCACAAGGTCCGAATCACCGAAGCACTTATTCATACTCAGCTGCATTGTTAGTACAAGGGAACATTAAACGGAGAACATAACAAAACTTATCACCTCGTGGGGAAGTTAATATGACTCCAGCCCCCGAGCCTTCCAACTGCCTGGATCCATCAAAATGGATGGTCCAATATGTATGATCTGGTTTTTCTTCAGGTGCTTGCATTTCCGTCCAATCATTGATGAAATCAACAAGTGCCTGAGACTTAATCGCTGTCCGAGGCACATATTTCAAACCGTACAGCCCCAGCTCTATAGCCCACTTTGCAATCCGTCCAGTTGCTTCCCGGTTCTGGATGATATCTCCCAAAGGAGCAGAACTGACCACCATAATTGGGTGCCCTTGGAAGTATTGCTTAAGCTTCCGGCTTGCCATAAAAACTCCGTACACCAGCTTCTGCCAATGCGGATACCTTTGCTTGGACTCAATGAGTACCTCGCTGATATAATAGACCGGACGTTGAACCGGATGCTCCTTACCTGCCTCCTTTCGTTTCACCACAATAGCCACGCTGACAGCACGAGCATTAGCAGCAACGTATAGCAGTAACAGCTCCTTGTCAATGGGAGCGGCGAGCACAGGCGGATTGGCTAATTGCCGCTTTAAGTCCTCAAATGCTTCATCAGCAGTAGAACTCCAGACGAACTGATCCGTCTTCTTCAACATCTGATACAAAGGGATCGCCTTCTCACCAAGGCGGCTGATAAACCGGCTTAACGCGGCAATCCGGCCTGCCAGGCGTTGAACAACATTGATACACTTCGTTTTAGCCAGCGAGGTGATGGCTGTGATCTTCTCCGGATTAGCCTCAATTCCCCTGTTGGACACCAGAAAACCCAATAACTTGCCCGCCCGTACACCAAAGACACACTTGTCCGGATTTAGCATCATCTTGTACGTCCTTAGGTTATCAAAGGTTTCCTTCAAATCATCAACCAGAGTCTCCTTCTCCCTGGATTTAACCACGATATCATCCACGTAAGCATGTACATTACGGCCAATCTGCTTGTGAAGACAATTTTGTACACACCGTTGGTAAGTTGCCTGGGCACTTTTGAGCCCAAAGGGCATAGACACATAGCAGAAGGCTCCAAAGGGAGTTATGAATGTCGTCTTCTCGTGGTCCTTAACTGCCATTTTGATCTAATGATAGCCAGAATATGCATCCAAAAAACTTAAACGCTCACAACCCGCCGTAGCATCAATGATTTGATCAATACGGGGGAGGGCAAAAGGATCTACTGGACAAGCTTTATTAAGATCTGTGTAATCCACACACATACGCCGGGCGTCGTTTTTCTTAAGGACTAGCACCGGATTGGCAAGCCACTCAGGGTGAAAAACTTCAACAATAAAACCAGCTGCTAAGAGCCTGGCTACCTCTTCTCCAATCGCCTTGCGTCTTTCTTCGTTAAACCGGCGGAGGAACTGTTTCACCGGTTTGTACTTAGGATCCACATTAAGTGTGTGCTCAGCGAGTTCCCTCGGTACACCTGGCATGTCAGAGGGCTTCCATGCAAAAATGTCCCGGTTCTCACGGATGAACTCGATGAGCGCGCTTTCCTATTTCGAATCCAAGTTGGCACTAATGCTGAACTGCTTGGACGAGTCGCCAGGTACGAAGTCAACAAGCTTAGTTTCTGCTGCCAATTTGAACTTCAGGGCCGGATCATGCTCCATAGTTGGCTTCTTCAACGGAGTCATGTCCGCCGGATCAACATTGTTTTTATAGTACTTCAACTCCTCGGTGGCACAAACCGACTCTGCCTAAGCCGCATCTCCTTCCTCGCATTCCAAAGCGATTTTGCGGCTTCCGTGAACCGTTATTGTCCCCTTGTGACCCAGCATCTTGAGCTGCAAATACACATAACAGGGCCGAGCCATAAACTTGGCGTATGCCGGACGCCCAAACAGGGCATGATATGGACTTTGGATTTTTACCACTTCAAACGTTAATGTTTTCAACCTGGAATCATGATCATCCCCAAAGGCCACTTCAAGAGCTATCTTACCAACGGGATATGCTGATCTGCCAGGCACTACACCGTGGAATACTGTATTGGACGGTTTGGGATTCTTATCTGTTAGTCCCATACGATGGAAGGTCTCATAGTATAGGATGTTAATGCTGCTCCCTCCATCCATGAGCACCTTGGTGAACTTATAAACTCCCACCTGAGGTGCCACCACCAGAGCCAACTGACCCGGATTATCGACCTGGAGTGGGTGATCCTCTCTGCTCCATATGATTGGCTGTTCAGACCAACGTAGATAACGGGGTGTGTCGGTTCAACAGAGTTGACTGCCCGCCTCTGAACCTTCCGGTCTCGCTTGTCCAAGCTAGTGGTAAAGACATGGTATTGCCCATTACTCAACTGTTTGGGTTGCTTTGGTAACCTGACCATTGCTGCTGTTGGTTGTAACTGTTGGGGAACGTAGTAATTTCAAAAATTCTCCTACGCACACAGAAGATCATGGTGATGCATAGAAACGAGAGGGGAGAGTGTGATCTACGTACCCTTGTAGATCGACAACGGAAGCGTTTGGTTGATGTAGTCATACGTCTCCACGGCCCGACCGATCAAGCACCGAAACTACGGCACCTCCGAATTCTAGCACACGTTCAGCTCGATGACGATCCCCGGACTCCGATCCAGCAAAGTGTCGGGGAAGAGTTCCGTCAGCACGACGGCGTGGTGACGATCTTGATGCACTATCGTCGCAGGGCTTCGCCTAAGCACCGCTACAATATTATCGAGGACTATGGTGGAAGGGGGCACCGCGCACGGCTAAGAATATGATCACGTGGATCAACTTGTGTGTCAAGGGGTGCCCCCTGCCCCCGTATATAAAGGATCAAGGGGAGGAGGCCGGCCGGCCACTATGGCGCGCCAAGGAGGAGTCCTCCTCCTAGTAGGAGTAGGACTCCTACTAGGAGGGGGAAAGAAGTGGGGAGGGAGAGGGAAAGGGGGGGCGCCGCCCCCCTCTCCTAGTCCAATTCGGACCAGGGGGGAGGAGGCACGCGGCCCACCTTTGGCCGCCCCTCTCTCTCTCCACTAAGGCCCATATGGCCCATTACTTCTCCCGGGGGGGTTCCGGTAACCCTCCGGCTCTCCGGTTTTCTCCGAAATCACCCGGAACACTTCCGGTGTCCGAATATAGCCGTTAATATATCAATCTTTATGTCTCGACCATTTCAAGACTCCTCGTCATGTCCGTGATCACATCCGGGACTCCGAACTAACTTCGGTACATCAAAACTCATAAACTCATAATATAACTGTCATCGAAACCTTAAGCGTGCGGACCCTACGGGTTTGAGAACAATGTAGACATGACCAAGACACGTCTCCGGGCAATAACCAATAGCGGAACCTGGATGCTCATATTGGCTCCTACATATTCTACGAAGATCTTTATCGGTCAGACCGCATAACAACATACGTTGTTCCCTTTGTCATCGGTATGTTACTTGCCCGAGATTCGATCGTCGGTATCTCAATACCTAGTTCAATCTCGTTACCGGCAAGTCTCTTTACTCGTTCCGTAATACATCATCTCGCAACTAACTCATTAGTTGTAATGCTTGCAAGGCTTATGTGATGTGCATTACCGAGAGGGCCCAGAGATACCTCTCCGACAATCGGAGTGACAAATCCTTATCTCGAAATATGCCAACCCAACATGTACCTTTGGAGACACCTGTAGAGCACCTTTATAATCACCCATTTACGTTGTGACGTTTGGTAGCACGCAAAGTGTTCCTCCGGCAAATGGGAGTTGTATAATCTCATAGTCATAGGAACATGTATAAGTCATGAAGAAAGCAATAGCAACATACTAAACGATCGGGTGCTAAGCTAATGGAATGGGTCATGTCAATCAGATCATTCACCTAATGATGTGATCCCGTTAATCAAATAACAACTCCTTGTTCATGGTTAGGAAACATAACCATCTTTGATTAACGAGCTAGTCAAGTAGAGGCATACTAGTGACACTTTGTTTGTCTATGTATTCACACATGTATTATGTTTCCGATTAATACAATTCTAGCATGAATAATAAACATTTATCATGATATAAGGAAATAAATAATAACTTTATTATTGCCTCTAGGGCATATTTCCTTCAGTCTCCCACTTGCACTAGAGTTAATAATCTAGATTACACAGTAATGATTCTAACACCCTTGGAGCCTTGGTGCTGATCATGTTTTGCTCGTGGAAGAGGCTTAGTCAACGGGTCTGCAACATTCAGATCCGTATGTATCTTGCAAATCTCTATGTCTCCCACCTGGACTAGATCCCGGATGGAATTGAAGCGTCTCTTGATGTGCTTGGTTCTCTTGTGAAATCTGGATTCCTTTGCCAAGGCAATTGCACCAGTATTGTCACAAAAGATTTTCATTGGACCCGATGCACTAGGTATGACACCTAGATCGGATATGAACTCCTTCATCCAGACTCCTTCATTTGCTGCTTCCGAAGCAGCTATGTACTCCGCTTCACATGTAGATCCCGCTACAACGCTTTGTTTAGAACTGCACCAACTGACAGCTCCACCGTTTAATGTAAACACGTATCCGGTTTAAGATTTAGAATCGTCCGGATCAGTGTCAAAGCTTGCATCAACGTAACCTTTTACGATGAGCTCTTTGTCACCTCCATATATGAGAAACATATCCTTAGTCCTTTTCAGGTATTTCAGGATGTTCTTGACCGCTGTCCAGTGATCCACTCCTGGATCACTTTGGTACCTCCCTGCTAGACTTATGGCAAGGCACACGTCAGGTCTGGTACACAGCATTGCATACATGATAGAGCCTATGGCTGAAGCATAGGGAACATCTTTCATTTTCTCTCTATCTTCTGCAGTGGTCGGGCATTGAGTCTTACTCAATTTCACACCTTGTAACACAGGCAAGAACCCTTTCTTTGCTTGATCCATTTTGAACTTCTTCAAAACTTTGTCAAGGTATGTGCTTTGTGAAAGTCCAATTAAGCGTCTTGATCTATCTCTATAGATCTTAATGCCTAATATGTAAGCAACTTCACCGAGGTCTTTCATTGAAAAACTCTTATTCAAGTATCCCTTTATGCTATCCAGAAATTCTATATCATTTCCAATTAGTAATATGTCATCCACATATAATATCAGAAATGCTATAGAGCTCCCACTCACTTTCTTGTAAATACAGGCTTCTCCAAAAGTCTGTATAAAACCAAATGCTTTGATCACACTATCAAAGCGTTTATTCCAACTCCGAGAGGCTTGCACCAGTCCATAAATGGATCGCTGGAGCTTGCACACTTTGTTAGCTCCCTTTGGATCGACAAAACCTTCTGGTTGCATCATATACAACTCTTCTTCCAGAAATCCATTCAGGAATGCAGTTTTGACATCCATCTGCCAAATTTCATAATCATAAAATGCGACAATTGCTAACATGATTCGGACAGACTTAAGCATCGCTACGGGTGAGAAGGTCTCATCGTAGTCAATTCCTTGAACTTGCCGAAAACCTTTTGCGACAAGTCGAGCTTTGTAGACAGTAATATTACCGTCAGCGTCAGTCTTCTTCTTGAAGATCCATTTATTCTCAATTGCTTGCCGATCATCGGGCAAGTCAACCAAAGTCCATACTTTGTTCTCATACATGGATCCCATCTCAGATTTCATGGCTTCAAGCCATTTTGCGGAATCTGGGCTCACCATCGCTTCTTCATAGTTCGTAGGTTCATCATGATCTAGTAGCATGACTTCCAGAACAGGATTACCGTACCACTCTGGCGCGGATCTCACTCTGGTTGATCTACGAGGTTCAGTAGTATCTTGTTCTGAAGTTTCATGATCATCATCATTAGCTTCCTCACTAACTGGTGTAGGTGTCACAGAAACAGGATTTTGTGATGTACTACTTTCCAATAAGGGAGTAGGTACAGTTACCTCGTCAAGTTCTACTTTACTCCCACTCACTTCTTTCGAGAGAAACTACTTCTCCAGAAAGTTTCCGAACTTAGCAACAAAAGTCTTGCCTTCAGATCTGTGATAGAAGGTGTATCCAATAGTCTCCTTTGGATATCCTATGAAGACACATTTCTCCGATTTGGGTTCGAGCTTATCAGGTTGAAGCTTTTTCACATAAGCATCGCAGCCCCAAACTTTCAGAAACGACAACTTTGGTTTCTTGCTAAACCATAGTTCATAAGGCGTCGTCTCAACGGATTTTGATGGTGCCCTATTTAACGTGAATGCGGCCGTCTCCAAAGCATAACCCCAAAACGATAGCGGTAAATCAGGAAGAGACATCATAGATCGCACCATATCTAGTAAAGTATGATTACGACGTTCGGACACACCATTACGCTGTGGTGTTCCGGGTGGCGTGAGTTGCGAAACTATTCCACAATTTTTCAAATGTACACCAAACTCGTAACTCAAATATTCTCCTCCACGATCAGATCGTAGAAACTTTATTTTTCTTGTTACGATGATTTTCAACTTCACTCTGAAATTCTTTGAACTTTTCAAACGTTTCAGAATTATGTTTCATTAAGTAGATATACCCATATCTGCTTAAGTCATCTGTGAAGGTGAGAAAATAACGATATCCGCCACGAGCCTCAATATTCATCGGACCACATACATCTGTATGTATGATTTCCAACAAATCTGTTGCTCTCTCCATAGTACCGGAGAACGGTGTTTTAGTCATCTTGCCCATGAGGCACGGTTCGCAAGTACCAAGTGATTCATAATCAAGTGGTTCCAAAAGTCCATCAGTATGGAGTTTCTTCATGCGCTTTACACCAATATGACCTAAACAGCAGTGCCACAAATAAGTTGCACTATCATTATCAACGCTGGATCTTTTGGCTTCAACACTATGAATATGTGTGTCACTACTATCGAGATTCAACAAAAATAGACCACTCTTTAAGGGTGCATGACCATAAAAGATATTACTCATATAAATAGAACAACCATTATTCTCAGATTTAAATGAATAACTGTCTCGCATCAAACAAGATCCAGATATAATGTTCATGCTTAACGCTGGCACCAAATAACAATTATTTAGGTCTAATATTAATCCCGAAGGTAGATGTAGAGGTAGCGTGCCGACTACGATCACATCGACTTTGGAACCGTTTCCCACGCGCATCGTCACCTCGTCCTTAGCCAATCTTCGCTTAATCCGTAGTCCCTGTTTCGAGTTGCAAATATTAGCAACAGAACCAGTATCAAATACCCACGTGCTACTGTGAGCATTAGTAAGGTACACATCAATAACATGTATATCACATATACCTTTGTTCACCTTGCCATCCTTCTTATCCGCCAAATACTTGGGGCAGTTCCGCTTCCAGTGACTAGTCTGCTTGCAGTAGAAGCACTCAGTTTCAGGCTTAGGTCCAGGTTTGGGTTTCTTCTCTTGAGTAGCAATTTGCTTGCCGTTCTTTTTGTAGTTCCCCTTCTTCTTCCCTTTGCCCTTTTTCTTGAAACTAGTGGTCTTTTTGACCATCAACACTTGATGCTCCTTCTTGATTTCTACCTCCGCAGCTTTCAGCATTGCGAAGAGCTCGGGAATAGTCTTATTCATCCCTTGCATATTATAGTTCATCACGAAGCTCTTGTAGCTCGGTGGCAGTGATTGGAGAATTCTGTCAATGACGCAATCATCTGGAAGATTAACTCCCAATTGAATCAAGTGATTATTATACCCAGACATTTTGAGTATATGCTCACTGACAGAACTGTTCTCCTCCATCTTGCAACTATAGAACTTATTGGAGACTTCATATCTCTCAATCCGGGCATTTGCTTGAAATATTAACTTCAACTCCTGGAACATCTCATATGCTCCATGACGTTCAAAACATCGTTGAAGTCCCGATTCTAAGCCGTAAAGCATGGCACACTGAACTATCGAGTAGTCATCAGCTTTGCTCTGCCAGACGTTCATAACATCTGGTGTTGCTCCAGCAGCAGGCCTGGCACCCAGCGGTGCTTCCAGGACGTAATTCTTCTGTGCAGCAATGAGGATAATCCTCAAGTTACGGACCCAGTCCGTGTAATTGCTACCATCATCTTTCAACTTTGCTTTCTCAAGGAACGCATTAAAATTCAACGGAACAACAGCACGAGCCATCTATCTACAATCAAGCATAAACAAGCAAGATACTATCAGGTACTAAGTTTCATGATAAATTTAGGTTCAATTAATTTACTTAAAGAACTCCCACATAGATAGACATCCCTCTAATCCTCTAAGTGATTACGTGATCCAAATCAACTAAACCATGTCCGATCATCACGTGAGATGGAGTAGTTTCATTGGTGAACATCACTATGTTGATCATATCTACTATATGATTCACACTCGACCTTTCGGTCTCCGTGTTCCGAGGCCATATCTGTATATGCTTGGCTCGTCAAGTATAACCTGAGTATTCCGCGTGTGCAACTGTTTTGCACCCGTTGTATTTGAACGTAGAACCTATCACACCCGATCATCACGTGGTGTCTCAGCACGAAGAGCTTTCGCAACGGTGCATACTCAGGGAGAACACTTCTTGATAATTAGTGAGAGATCATCTTATAATGCTACCGTTAATCAAAGCAAGATAAGATGCATAAAAGATAAACATCACATGCAATCAATATAAATGATATGATATGGCCATCATCATCTTGTGCTTGAGATCTCCATCTTCGAAGCACCGTCGTGATCACCATCGTCACCGGTGCGACAGCTTGATCTCCATCGTAGCATTGTTGTCGTCTCGCCAATCTTATGCTTCCACGACTATCGCTACCGCTTAGTGATAAAGTAAAGCATTACAGCGCGATTGCATTGCATACAATAAAGCGACAACCATATGGTTCCTGCCAGTTGCCGATAACTCGGTTACAAAACATGATCATCTCATACAATAAAATTTAGTATCATGTCTTGACCATATCACATCACAACATGCCCTGCAAAAACAAGTTAGACGTCCTCTACTTTGTTGTTGCAAGTTTTACGTGGCTGCTACGGGCTTAAGCAAGAACCAATCTTACCTACGCATCAAAACCACAACGATAGTTTGTCAAGTTGGTGTTGTTTTAACCTTCGCAAGGACCGGGCGTAGCCACACTCGGTTCAACTAAAGTTGGAGAAACTGTCACCCGCAAGCCACCTATGTGCAAAGCACGTCGGGAGAACCGGTCTCGCGTAAGCGTACGCGTAATGTCGGTCCGGGCCGCTTCGTCCAACAATACCGCCGAACCAAAGTATGACATGCTGGTAAGCAGTATGACTTATATCGCCCACAACTTACTTGTGTTCTACTCGTGCATATAACGTCAACATATAAAACCTAGGCTCTGATACCACTGTTGGGGAACGTAGTAATTTCAAAAATTCTCCCACGCACACGCAAGATCATGATGATGCATAGCAACGAGAGGGGAGAGTGTGATCTACGTACCCTTGTAGATCGACAACGGAAGCGTTTGGTTGATGTAGTCGTACGTCTCCACGGCCCGACCGATCAAGCACCGAAACTACGGCACCTCCGAGTTCTAGCACACGTTCAGCTCGATGACGATCCCCGGACTCCGATCCAGCAAAGTGCCGGGGAAGAGTTCCGTCAGCACGACAGCATGGTGACAATCTTGATGCACTATCATCGCAGGGCTTCGCCTAAGCACCGCTACAATATTATCGAGGACTATGGTGGAAGGGGGCACCGCACACGGCTAAGAATATGATCACGTGGATCAACTTGTGTGTCAAGGGGTGCCCCCTGCCCCCGTATATAAAGGATCAAGGGGAGGAGGCCGGCCGGCCACTATGGCGCGCCAAGGAGGAGTCCTCTCCTAGTAGGAGTACTCCTACTAGGAGGGGGAAAGAAGTGGGGAGGGAGAGGGAAAGGGGGGGCGCCGCCCCCCTCTCCTAGTCCAATTCGGACCAGGGGGGAGGAGGCGCGCGGCCCACCTTTGGCTGCCCCTCTCTTTCTCCACTAAGGCCCATATGGCCCATTACTTCTCCCGGGAGGGTTCCGGTAACCCTCCGGCTCTCCGGTTTTCTCCGAAATCATCCGGAACACTTCCGGTGTCCGAATATAGCCGTCCAATATATCAATCTTTATGTCTCGACCATTTCGAGACTCCTCGTCATGTCCGTGATCACATCCGGGACTCCGAACTAACTTCGATACATCAAAATTCATAAACTCATAATATAACTATCATCGAAACCTTAAGCGTGCGGACCCTACGGGTTCGAGAACAATGTAGACATGAACGAGACACGTCTCCGGTCAATAACCAATAGCGGAACCTGGATGCTCATATTGGCTCCTACATATTCTACGAAGATCTTTATCGGCCAGACCGCATAACAACATACGTTGTTCCCTTTGTCATCGGTATGTTACTTGCCCGAGATTCGATCGTCGGTATCTCAATACCTAGTTCAATCTCGTTACCGGCAAGTCTCTTTACTCGTTCCGTAATACATCATCTCGCAACTAACTCATTAGTTGCAATGCTTGCAAGGCTTATGTGATGTGCATTACCGAGAGGGCCCAGAGATACCTTTCCGACAATCGGAGTGACAAATCCTAATCTCGAAATACGCCAACCCAACATGTACCTTTGGAGACACCTGTAGAGCACCTTTATAATCACCCATTTATGTTGTGACGTTTGGTAGCACACAAAGTGTTCCTCCGGCAAATGGGAGTTGCATAATCTCATAGTCATAGGAACATGTATAAGTCATGAAGAAAGCAATAGCAACATACTAAACGATCGGGTGCTAAACCAATGGAATGGGTCATGTCAATCAGATCATTCACCTAATGATGTGATCCTGTTAATCAAATAACAACTCCTTGTTCATGGTTAGGAAACATAACCATCTTTGATTAACGAGCTAGTCAAGTAGAGGCATACTAGTGACACTTTGTTTGTCTATGTCACACATGTATTATGTTTCCGGTTAATACAATTCTAGCATGAATAATAAACATTTATCATGATATAAGGAAATAAATAATAACTTTATTATTGCCTCTAGGGCATATTTCCTTCAGTAACCACCCTGGTTGTTCTGACTATTTTGACCATTATGTCCGCCCGGATTAACATTAAATCCTGAACCGGAACTTCCTCCACCGTAACCCGGCCCGGACCCTGAGCCACCGCCAGATCCGTGATCATACCGGAAATTATTAGAATTTTTGAACTCCTGCATAATAAAGCAATCCTTCCAAAGGTGGTTTGCTGGCTCCTCCTTCGTCCCATGTCTTGGACAGGGCTGGCTTTGCAGATAGTTCAGGCGGTTTGGGTTGGGGGTTGGGCGCTCCACTACGATTTTTCGGCCTACCCTTGCACCGCTGGCCATTGTCCTGTACGTTGGTATTAGCCACAAAATCCATGTTGCCATTTGCTTTACGCTTGCCTCCTCCGCCATTGCCTACCCAGAGATGCTGCTGACCTTTGGAGCTGTTGTTCTTCTTCCCCTTCCCTGTCTTGTCATCATCAGATTCGAGATCCTTGGTACTATCAGAATCAGCATATTTTACCAAAGCGGCCATGAGGGTCCCCATGTCGGTGCAATGACGTTTCATCCGTCCCAATTTCAACTTCAGAGGCCCAAACCGGCAGTTGCCTTCTAGGGTTAATACTGCGGTGTCAGTGTTGATGCGGTCTGAGGAGTGCAACACTTGTGAAACCCGACGCACCCAATGAGTCGTTGACTCTCCTTCCTCCTGGACGCATGCAGCTAAGTCCACTATCAACATAGGCTGTTTACAGGTATCCTTGAAATTGTTGATAAACCGGGCTCGTAATTGGGCCCATGAACTGATAGAATTAGCGGGCAAGCTTTTTAACCAAGTACGGGCCGTTCCTTCAAGCATCATGGTGAAGTATTTCGCACACGCCGTGTCATCCACATCAAGCATCTCCATGGCCATCTCATAGCTCTCTACCCATGTCTCTGGTGGTTGATCCGCCGTATAATTTGATACCTTGCGTGGGTCTTTGAAATCCTTGGGCAAGCGCACGTTGCGTAAAGCGGGGACGAGGCAAGGCATCCCCAAAGAACTAGAAGTAACACAAGGTTCGATCGAAATGGTTGGACGAACCGGCGTGAGCTGCCGAGCCTGATGTTGTGCGGCTAACTCGGCCTCCCTACGCGCTCGGGCCCGGTTCACCACTTCCTGAGCGTCATCAGCACCACCCGTCGGGTTGTTACCACGGGGTGCTCCACGTCGTTCATTACTCGACACTACTGGTTCATCCATATGTTTGCTATAGCTCCGGCTTGGACGGGGGGTCGAGTGGATTCGGTCGCGGCTGTACGAGTACGCCTCCTGTTGGGCCAAAGCTGTCCTCAGAAGTTCCTTGACCCGTCGCGTCTCTACTGCTTGCGGCGAGTCACCTTCAACTGGAATGGCCTCCAGTCGTGCAGCAGCGGCAACAAGATTGTCCATTGGGTTGGAGTAGTGACCCGGAGGTGTTAAAGCATCCCGAGGTATAACGGTGTTTTGACGAGGCGGGTCCATTTGACGGGGCTGAACCGGTGCACCGGTCCCAGGGGCTTCTGCCCGGTTCCCCTCCAGCGGATTACTGGCTCTTGGTCCTAAAGTGTTGAAAAGGTCTCTGGCCTCGAAAACCGGAGGTAAGCGGGACCGGTGCTTCCTCCTCATGACTTCATGCGACGCGCTCTGATCCAACATAAGCCTGTAGGCCTGTGCGTCTAAAGCGGCCCGCTCTGCGGCCATCCTAGTGTCCTGAGCCGCCAGATCCGTTTTGGCCTGCGTGATTTGTTCCTTTACCTTTGCAATCTCCGTGTTGTGAGCGTCCTGATCTGGCGGATTGACTTCTGCCATAAGCACAGCCAACGCATCAAATAGTTCTGATAGAACCTGAGCCGGTGGGCGCACAGGGCCTCCCGCCCCAGCAACCGTTGCCGCTGCTGAACCGGAGATCGTTGCCGCGGCTGTCGAAGAGTGAAGCGCTGCTTGTGTTCCGGTCATGAATATTCCAACCCGGTTAGGCAGATCAAAGGGGTCCGGAATACTGTCACCATCGGAACAGCTCTCAATCCGGCCATCTTGTAGCTGATAAAGAGATTCGGTTTCTCCAGTCGAAGATTCGTCACCGGAACGAACGGCAGTCGCCCCGCGAAGCTCCGATCCATCCTCATAACTCCCTCCATGGATCATTCCCACGAAGGCACGCTTCATGGCCGGTTTAACCCGGGTGGATCGCGTACGCTGAGCCGTCTCGACAAGGTCGGTGCAGATGTCCGGCTCAGGGCCCGGTTCACCGATCTTGCCAATGAAAACGTGAATGCTACCAAAGGGGACCCGGTACCCGTACTCAATTGAGCCGGCCTCGGGGCCCCAGCCTGCGTCGTCGATGTAGAGTTTGCCGCGACGACTCTTAGTCATCCGGCCTACAGCGTAACCCTCGAGTCCTTCAAAGCGGCCCTCCAAGAACCGAAAACCATCGTGCGATAGCCCCACGGTGGGCGCCAACTGTCGTGGTTTTGTCACGGCAGATGTCCTAGAGAAAGGACTTAGTCGTGAAGCCATCGCTACGGGTTAGCTTGAAGGGGTTAAAGCGGACACAAGGACGCAAGAGAGTTTATACTAGTTCGGCCCCTTCAATGAAGGTAAAAGCCTACGTCTAGTTGTGATGGAATTGATGGGTGTTTCGACGACTAGGGAGCAAATAATCTTCGCCTATGTCTCGAGTTGTTGTCTCTCTCCCCGAACCGCTGCCGGGTCGTCCCCTTATATACATGGGGACGCCCGTCGGTTTACAGAGTCCCGATACCGGCTCATAGATGCGTCCGGTTCGGTCTCCACTATTCCTAACTTTTAACACAAGTTACATACCTACGCCGGTTTATAGCTATAGGCCTTAAACCAATTATGGGCCTTTAGCCCTCATCTGCCCTCATGGGCTTTTATCACACTCAACTACTGATGAAGTTAACCCGGCTTGTCCTGTTCGGTTTACACCCAGTAGTAATATCTCCAACAGGACAGTAGTAGCAGTTTACGTATGGGCCTTAGCTGGGCTACTCCCGTGAAGATTTCTGGACTAAAAGGCTTTCGCTTGTGAATTCCAAATTCCGATGGGTGCAGCCTCGATTTTCTAATGGGTTCACGCACACGATAATATAACCTACATACGCGTACATGGCAGCAGAAAATCGTTGGGTTCAACCCAACGCCACAACGTTGGCTCCGCCCCTGGGTGGCCCGCGGCGATTGGCCGCTCGGGGTACGAACGGGTCAATTCGCCAACGACGTCGCGTCGGGATTCCTGGGGTGGCCGATTGTCCATGTCCCCCGGCAAAACTACAGCTGCGTGGCTAATTACAAATTGATTGGCATGTGTTGTTCTTAGGCCAGCCGATAATCAAATTGATTGGTAGAGTAGTCTAATTGTGTTGACTGTATATGGCTTAGCAACCAGCTGTCCGGGTTTACGCATACATCCATGCCTGAATCCTGCGGTTTTGGTAGGGGTAGAGGATGGCGATAACAACCTGCCTCCGACTTGTTAACGTGATCATCGATGGGGCAAACGTACGTGCAGAGGACACAATATAAACACATTTGGTGGCATTAGTAAAAGAAAATAAGAAAAAATGACCCCAAATTCAAGCCAGAAGATCCTGAACTATATGATTGAGTTGTACAGTAGGTGCCCCCAATAACTAGCTAATTCGCTCTAACTCTAAGGAAAAAAGGACTAACTAATTCGATCATTTTCATAGCTAATTCGTCCCAGTCTAAGGAAAAGAGACGAACTAATTTGATCAAATATTTTGCGAAGAGTTTGATCATTTTCATTTAACAGATAGGGATAGAAAAACTATGTACTGCACAGGGTATGAACAAGAGGCGGCTGAGCCAACCAATGAATCTTCAGACTTCTTGACATGAAAATAATATTTTAGCGGTTCTGTTCATGGCAGTTCAGGCAAAGTTCATCGAAATGCTATATACAGCTGAAGTACTATGCCTCCTGCAACTGAACTGAGTGCGTCGATCGAGCCGGCTCGCGCTGGTTCGGCGGCTCATGGGCTCATGGCGACCGACCGAGCCGAGCGGGGTACTCACTCGTTTTTTTTTTTTTTTTGAGAATCAGCGGGGTACTCACTCGTGATCAGGGAGGAAAACAAAAGAAAGCAAAAGGCCCATGATGATTTCCAGCGCACACAAGAGAGAGAGCCCATAGTTCTCAAAAAAAAAACAAGAGAGAGAGCCCATGGGGCGGGTCCACCTGGCAAATTGACAAGGTGGAAAGTCAGGACAGGGATGGCCCACCGGGCCGGCCGTGCGCCTCGCTTTGCCGGCACTTTTCCTGACACCACCCACAACCTCCCCGCAGTCATCGGGGGCGCCAATCACTCCACGACTCCACTGCGGTACTACTTAAATTACCGCATGGAAAAGAAAAAGGGAAAAGAAATTGCACGGCCTGCTTTTCTGAAATATTAATGTGGTCAACTTCAAAATCTTGCCACTAAAAAGTCTGTAAACGTGCACAGCTAGTGATTGTCAGTGATGCCCGTAGATGCCTGCTAATTTGCAAAATTGGCAGTCATCTACGCAGCATTTAGCTCACCTTTTCTGATTTGTGTAGCATTAGAGCCATGTTAATTTCCGGCCTTTTTCAGTGGATGCCTTTTCCGCTCCATGAGTCCGATCAGCATGCAATCTGTCTGTCTGATCTCTCGGATCCAACTCACTCAATTACTCCTAACCTACTCCACCCACGTTGGAGGAATTATTGGATGGGCCATGCATGCCCTGCCTCCCAGCCCATGGTGGTTGCCCTTCTTTGTTCCTCCGCTCACTCACTGCTCTGCCTTGGAAACGTGGGACCTTGCAATTTTGGCCTCACGCACCAAATGATTGCATTAGATGAGTTGAGTTTGCTTAGCGCGTTCTATCACTATAAGTTGTTTCTTTCTTGTACCAACACATGGCATTTTCTCCACTACTAGTATATTGATAAAGTTTAGGGATATATATGCTATGCTTGGACAGAAAATTGTGGATAAATTTGTGGAGCCTCACAGAACATCAGGTTCTGAAGAACGAACAACATTTTCCTTTTGCTTCTTTTTGACAGTGGGTTAAGTTGTTTATTGTACGAGAATGCATAGTTAAGCAAAGTGGTCTATACACCCCGCAAAAAAGAAGAAGCAAAGTGGTCTATATATAGTACTAAGATTCGAGAATTTAATCATTAATTGGGACTTTTGTTCGTGCCTGGAAATTCTAGTCCCCCTGCAACTGGTTAGTTGCATGGCCGGTCAAGCTTTAACTTTAACTTTAACTCGACGCTTACTACAGCCGCAAAAAAAAACTCAAGTCTTACTAAAGCTAGCTGAAGCTAGTGCAAATGGACTTGAACATTCTTCTGCATACTAGTAGTACCATTGGGCTAGATATTACAAGGCAAACTGTATACTGTCAGCACACTTTGTAATACTTGCCCACCGGAAAAGGCTCTCATGCCCATTTTTTTTTCAAGCAACCGATGTTTATCTTTTTTTTTTGCGGGTGACCGATGTTTATCTTTGCACAGGTACCATGAAAGCTCCTTTTAACCTTGACTTTTAATGAAGAAACTGTTGCATTGGGAGCTCAAAACTTGTGAAGTGATCTTGTAAAGGTTGCAGTCACAAAAACTGTACTATAAGTTTGCATCTGCATTAGCTTTTGGCCGTTTATTTCCATTATGCAGTGCAAATGGGGGGAACTGGTACGCATGGACGCAATGATAGGCCCCATGCTGTTTATGCATCTTGGCATGATAGTGAGGACATGTGCAATCTTGTACTGAAAGCTGCATCCTCAAAGAGCAAGAGCAAGAGCAGATGGGGTGTTTGAATAATGGTGTAGGGTGGCGATCAAGCCCCCTATATTGTTGTTGTCGGCTCAAGTGGGCGCTTCTTTTATCCTCAAATTATTACCTACTGCTGACCCTACTTACTATACCCGGCTTCATTGCATTGCATATGCTAGCTGAGTGAGCAGCACTCATGCACTTGGACTATTGTATTGATCACAAGTAGGTGATGATAGAGTGGCTAATCAATCAACAGCACCGTTCCACAAACTAACAAACGAGTACATATATGTTGTGTTAGTTGATTATTAATATCACTGGGAAATGGTAGGTTGAGACCTGAGAGATTCTTTTAAACCGAAAGCACTGAGAATTTGTAATCATGCTTATTTGGAACCAGGGGGAATTAAAGAAAGTTATATACTTATATTAGTACTAGTAGTGAGGTAGAGTATCAGGTGCGTGTCAATAATTGGTTCCGTGATTCATTCAGCTGTCACCGTCTCCATCAGATCAGCGAGCTGAGAAAGGATGACAGGAGATTCATACATATCCCCAAGCGTCAATCTCCATCTTTTCTTAGCAAGTAATCCAATCCTCTTACAAGCTACCGCATCCTTTTTTTATTCAAAAAGGAGGATAACCCCGTCCTCTGCATCAGAATGATACATGCAACCATATATTATTAATAGTGCAAAATCCAGCGGCCGAAGACCATCAATCCAGAAAAAAGCGGAAAACAAACCCTGAGGCTATATACCTCGCGACAGTAACTTCCCCAAATAGCCACTAACCCTATGATACAAGACACAACATAACTTAAAAAACACAACTCCTAGGCTACGCTTTCAAAAAAGAATCGACGCACGTGCGCTGATGACGGCGAGTCCACCACAAGATTGAACTCCATATTCTCATCCCAAAACCAAGCTTCAATCCACCACCTTCAGCAAGGACACGACACAGGCGCGTGGCGACATAGCTCGATCAAAGATCTTGTGTTTCCACTGGAGTGCATAAACTCGTCATTGAAGTCATTTGTACCATCCGCCCTTATCCATTTGCCGACACCTCGATAGCCAGATACCTCTGGAGGAGACAACGGAAGACAAAGACGTACCATGCCGCCTGCCTCCCGCTACTATCGCACCACCTTCAATCCAACGACAACAGGCTAAACATGACAACTCCGCCATAACCACCGTGCGTCACCTGTCGATAACTGGCATGACTTGACGTCTCCGTATAAGACGTCGTGCGTAGCATCCGTCGGCAACGCATCCACTGGTGGCTTCACCCGCCGACGACAGGCACCGCCCGACAACTCCGAAAGAGGCACATGTGTCACCTGTCGAGCCGCATCCAACCCGATCTGTTGATGGAAGGGGCGTCCCATACCGGCACCAGCTTCAGAAGGCCGTCACCACCTCGAGATCCAGACTTCGAGTCGCCCAAACGACCTCGCCGTCCACCGCCTTTGATGAAGAAGGGTCGCCACCCTGATTCCGGGCGCCGCAGGGAGCACCCAGCGTCGCACCAGCTGTTGTCATCGCCCATACTACGGCGCGTTCCCGTGTCAAGCGTCGTCGATGTCGGAGGAAGGTCCAGCCGCCACGCGCGTCCTGCTACGAGCCCGGACACGGGATCCCAAGATCCGCCGCCACCACAAGGACCCACCTCCTGGCCCGTCATCCCCGGTGGAGGGGACGCCGCCACCATCATGGTCGGATCCGGGCCAGCCGTCGCCACCGCCAAGATGGAAGCCAGATACTATAATGTACATGATGTCACTTTTAATTCAAAACTAGAAATACTCATCACACAGAAGCATTTCTAGAGTAGTACCCCCTCCGTCCGGAAATAGTTGTCATCAAAATGAATAAAAGAAGATGTATCTAAACGTATTTTAATTCTAGATACATCCCTTTTTATTTATTTTGATGACAAGTATTTTCGGGTAGAGGGAGTATTATTTATGCGCACAGCAAGGGGATGGTGTGATGTAGTACAACAGGTACGCACTGTTTTCTTTCTTCATTTTAGCATCAGAAAGGGTACTCCAGGTTATGTTGCTTTGGAGCAAGAGTAGATGAATTCCACCAAATACTAATAGTGCTGGATCGGCAGTGCCAGTGCGTGCATTTGGGGAAGAGCTGACATGGATCTACCTACATCTAACCCAGGACGCATGGACGATGGATGCAGTGAGGTGTCCCTCACGTGCGGCCAATGATGGGGGCCGGGGGCGACCGCGAGGGCCCAGATGTACGAGGCTGGAGGGGACGGGCCATGTGCCGGGCTCGTGGAGGCGGGGGCGGTCGTGCGCATCGGTCGCCCTAATCATTCGCCCCACTTGCGCGGCTGGCTTTTGCCTCAAGCTTATGATTGATTATTATTGGTTGTGATGGATCCATGGACCATCACTGGACCGATCCATCCATCGGTTGTTCTTGTTCAGTTGGACGGACCGGACGGACAGACAGCCCGGGTGGGACGGTTGCCTCATCATTGGCTCCTACCACTGCAAGGAAAAATCATTGGCTGTCGTTGGTTAATCATCTCTCTTTTCTGAGAAATGGTTAGTCATTTCGTACTAGTAAGCGAGGAAATCATATCACTATAAAAAGAAGAAAAATCGAGGCGGAGAGAAAATCGCACGGACAGGATACACCGGCCAGGCCCCTCTCTGGCCCAAGCTGGCAGACATACATGGTCGACATGGAGGAAATTAATTACACTAGTACTACTCACTCGTTGGGCTAGTACATTGCGGAAGTGGCAAATATACATTGCCCGGTCCGTACCCACCTGGCCACGAAACGGGAATATCACGCACTGCATGCACTATCTACAGTACGCCGCTGCAGTGAGTGCCTTTATTTGGAAGAAGAATAAAAGTTGGTTGGCTCGGCTGGCATAATTGGAGGCCGGTGCGTGCGAACGTGTGAAATGTACGAGCCATGAGGATTAATGGCAGCAGCTAGCGATGGGGCGAGCGAGCCAGTGGTAGCTAGGCCGGCATGCAACGTGACGCCCAGCTCGGCGTTGGTTAGCCAGCTTTCCGCTGCGACGGATGCATGGAGCCGTTCAGTGTACAGTTGCGCACCGGCCACCCCCGGACCAGATGCGTCCATCCATCGATCGTCGCAGATCTCCCGCGCACCCGATCGATGAATTATTGGCCGCAGTTACCTGACGCTGGCGGTACCATCGATCATTCCGCTCTGGATCGACTGGACCAACGCACGCGTGGAAAATGTAGTCAACGTTTTGCGCATACATATAAAAAACACCGATCGTTTCAGGGTAGGCTCAGTGCAGTACACCTACACATAGTGGGGCAGGTGCAAAAATGAACCAGACCGGGGTTCAGAACGGTGACCAACTTGTGCAGAGAACGCGTACGTACGCGCGGCCTGATGAATATACATGATACATTGCACCTACACAATGTCACCCCAGTCCTTCTGTCCAATTCCAGTGACTCTGTCGTCGGTCCACCTTCAAGGCCGGGCTTTTCACTTTTGGTCGTGCTCGCAAAAAAAAAAGAGCTCTCAAACATGCCGTCAGCGTGCCGCTAGCTGCTAGCCTGCTACCCACGTTGATTTTGGTTTTGGCCGACATGGCCGTGCTGTCAAAGACACCGGCCGATCGGTCGATGGGCAACTGCTGAATTATTCCTGGTGCACATGCATGGCTCGATCGATCTCTGGCTCTTCCCGGCCCTGCATGTGACCCATGGTGGCCGGTAATCATTTCTTCTCACGCGTCCCTCCCCGATCGGTCGAGTATTATTTCCAGTATACGTACGCGCGCTTGTCTGTACAGACTATCTCAACAATTGCGTACGTGCAGCAGGGAGGGAGCGAGGAAGCTGCATCCACGGTCGTGATCGATGTGTTTTGTCCGTTTGGTTGCTGCTTTGCCTCGACCGATGCGCTGTGCTTCGCGGGCATGCGATGCAACATGGCGGAATGAGATGGGCCTGCACAGGCGTGCAAACATGCGCTCCAAATGATTGTTATCAGCTGATCGATCACTTTGTATAGTGGTTTGTCTGTCTGATAATGGGGTCAAAGTTTTGTACTATATGCAAATACAATCGTCTCCTGGGATCTTTTACTTCAGTGCTTCATTTTTGCCTCCATATATGCAGATACTACATGCAGTGCTTTATTTTCTAGATGCCCAGAAGAAGAAGGGAAATGCTAATCTCAGGGTAAACAACGAGTATTTGGACAAATCTTCCTCCTCCTAGACAACGGCCAGTTGCCACACCTATGTACATGAGTATTCCGTAGGCACGGCAGTCTAGGCAGACCATTGCAGTCTCTAGCCCCGGTTAAACAAGGAAGCGCACGAAATCCGGGTCCGCTGGCTGACCGGCGACGTGCACTTGCGCATGTAATTATGGGCGATCGACTAGACCAGATTAGATTATGCGGCTAGCAGAGCAGGCGACAACGCGCGGATTATGCTAATGCCAGTGCCGTGCCCCCTTCCCTCGGTCGCCGCGCCCGCGCGAGAACACGACGAAGCCACCGGCGGCGAAGGGAAGGAGGAAGCTCGCAAGCTACGCTGGAAGAGCAGGCGGGCACGCACGTACGCGCGCAGGGACTCGCGAGCATGTGGCAGCGTGGCGCGGAATCCCGAGGCGCGCAGCGGTGCGGTGCCAGCGCGGGCATGCATGTCGACCGCACGTGCAGCCCGGTCAGCGGCCGGCCACGCGAGCGAGCGAGAGAGATCCCGGCCGGCCGGCCGGTCAAACATTCCACCGGACAAAGCACACCCCCACTGGTGTTTCTATATTGCCCCTCCTCCATGAACCATGATCGCGAGTCCTAGCTGGGCATCTCGTGGCTAGCTGCGCTTTCTGTGTCTTTCTTTCTCTCGCGTAAACGAGTGTGCATGCCTTTGTTGTTTTCTTCTTCTTTTATGTTTTTTTTGTGCTTCCTAAATATTAGTACTCCTTTCGTTTCATAATTCTTATCGTGGTTATGGAACGGACGGCGTAGATGCCTGGATTTTTTGTTCGCGTCATGCGATTCCATAGAGCACGGAGGCGGGCCGACATGGCGAGCAGTGGCAAGGAGTGTCGGCCCTGGCCAGCGCTCCATGCCGAGCCAGGACTGTGCCGGAGAAGAGGATGACACAGCGACCTGTGACTTCCCAACTAGATTCGGGGAAGAGGGTTGACTGTTCAGGTTAGGGACGGGGAATGCCGATG
Source organism: Triticum urartu (assembly GCF_003073215.2). NCBI lineage: Eukaryota > Viridiplantae > Streptophyta > Magnoliopsida > Poales > Poaceae > Triticum > Triticum urartu. The sequence goes on along the minus strand of NC_053028.1, from coordinate 49,914,270 downwards.
ACTGAGAACAGGAGGTCGATGGGTTTTGAGGGATGGGACTGAGAACAGGAATTCCGATGACTTCTTTACTGTTTAGGAGGCGAGGGGAGCCAGGGACGCGGCAGTGAGGAGCATGTAGTAGCACGTGACAAATCTCTTGACCTAAAAAAAAAGTCATTTCTTGATTTATAACGAACCAGGCTCCACGGATATATACCTTTGCTTTTGAACAAAGTGCATGAAATGGATTAACCTTGAAACAACAATGATTAATTACTCTTATCATAGAACAGGTTCGTGTTTTATCTTTCTCACTTTTAACATTAAACTGAAGGCCCAGATAAAATGAGCGGCTAACAAAAAAAAAAGACCATATGTAAATAATGACGAACCATAAGATGTCGGTCAAGTGGACTGCAGAAGGCAATAATCCGGCCTGCAATTGTTGGGGGTGCAAGGCTGCATATAAACAGTGCATGCCTGATCATGGCCGTTAAATAGCGATCTAATGGTTTGGGATGGATTAATGCTTGTTTTTCGTTTCGGGTACCAGATAAATAGGCAGTCTTTATTTCCTTACCCCAAACTTTTTCTAGCCCTAGTGCCATACAAGTTACTTCCTCAGTTTACAAGTAGGCGAACGATGTCACAAAACTTGCACGTCAACCACTCTAGCGACCACTAGCGGAAGAAATTAGTAGTATCAATCAAAATACCACTACTACTAGTAGTTTTGTAGCTAGGCGCCGTTGAATGGCGCCCTTTAATCGTCGTTTTCCGGGCACTTTCGTCGTCGACGTCGCATGTGTGCGCTCGTGCGGTCGCGCCCCCGGCCGGCATCTGATTCGTCGATCACGCTCGTGTGTGCGTGCGCTTCGGCCTGTCGTCGTGTGTTTTCTGATGGCCGCATTATCAATATCACGACCAATATAGTATCACTAAATTCATTCTAAAATATCTTTTATATTCCAGATGAGGGTATTGCCTTTTTTTTTGTTATTTACCCTATTTTACTTATGACAAAAATAAGAATTCAATTAATTTAAAATAAGGGAATTACAAGCTTTTTCTGCGAGAAACTTTTGATCTATTCATTTTCAATCACGGAAGTACAAGGAGCACCAGAAATAATTAAAATTAGATCCAGATTTAATAGACCACCTAACGGCGACAACAAGCATTGAATCGTGCCGAAGGCGCGCCGCCGTCATCGCCCTTGGCATGGTTTTTTTTTTTACGACAAAGAGTGAACTTTATTGGCTCAAAATGAAACATCAGAAAGATATAAACACAATGAATACACACCCGGCATCTACATAATTAATATGCACATGACCAACACCAACACACACGCACAAAAACATATCGTTAAATACCAAAGTCATATAAGGCCAAAACTATGCATAGGCAAGTAAAAAAGGGAAATAAAACCTGAAGCGATAAGATCTGCAATATGCAAACTACAACAGTGACCACATTCGCACTAACCATCTTATCACAACACACAGATGGGGAGGTTCTTCAACAAGCAAGCTAGGCACAAACTAAAGCTTGCTATTTTTTTAATCATTGTTGGCACAGTCAGGTTAACCTCCGGTTATACTTGGATTCTCTGGATATGTAAAGAAAACTCAAATCCCTTCGAAATAACTGTGTCCATATGAGAATTCCCCTGTACTCCTACAACTCTTTAAGACCACTCATCTCAACTGGTTCTAGTAAACCTACACCTTCAAACACCATATGAATCTGTAAATGGATTGCAAGAACAAAAATATCTATCTCGTCATCAAACTCTATAGAGGCGATTTTCCGAGCGTTCCTACCATGCCGCCACTTCTCCTATACTGATAGGCCATTCCCCTCCTCCATTTGTTCTGTCAGTGTGGGAGTGCAAGGAGATCATGATATATCCTATGTAGCTCTATTTTCCCCGCTTCCGGCTTTATAACTAGAGTTAGACGGTGACGATTTGTTTGGTGGCTACGCACCGATCAGACCGATTTCCTCGAGCCTCCAAATATCAACGGTGTCACCTACATGAATGTTAATTGCTTGTTGGCGTAGATCTTTGCCAGCCTCTGATGCCGGTGAGGTCAGGGTCCGCAACATTTGTTGGTGAGGGCGGCGACGGCTTTTCTTTGCAATGTGGTCCTTTGGCGACCTCTACATCACGTTGGTTCGGCCTTGTGACACGCGTGAGGTTTTTTTAGGCCGGGATATGCGGATCTTCCAGTTGCGACTCCGGAGGCCAATATAAAAGCTCAAACACATAGAAACGACAAGGTGAAATACCTGAACAACCAAAATGAGGAGACCATGCACCTAACATGTTACTCGGACTTGGAAAATTGCCCGTAAGATAGGCAAGTGAAATGGTATACTAATAGCATAACTTCTTTTGCTAGATGGCCAAACTAAAGCAGAAGTCACCTTTAAGATGCAACTTGTCGGGCAGCTGAAATTGAGTAGATGATACTCCAGAAAAACCAAGTCAAGTAATACTACACCAACTCCTGATCTACGCTGCAACATCTATGCAGGACAGGGTAGAAAATTAGAAAAATCACTCAACATGTTGGTGATACATCTGACAAACCAAGCCAAGTAGTCAAGTAGTAATAATACACCAACCCTCGATCTACGCTGCCCACTGCAACAACTATGCAAGACAGGGAAGGAAATTGGAAATTTACTCAACATGTTGGTGTACTTTTACTCAACATGTTGGTATGCATTAGTTTCTCATGTTATTTCATAAACTTTTCACATGGATACATTCATCCCCACAGGAACTCGTCGATTGACCGATCCTAGATTGTTAAAACTAATTAACTTGCATTTCCCTCAGAGACAGAGAAGAAAAAGGATTAAACTTTCTGCTACACTTGCTTAAATTTGTGAGTCGTGACAATGCCGCCATTTTTTTGTTAGCTTGCTTGGCATGCTCATCATGGCGGCGTCACAGAGATAGCTCGTTCTATCTGGCCGCCTTGACCACCTTCGCGAGCCCGGCAGAGCTGCCGTACGTTGCTCCGGTGTCTCGGAAACCGCAGAAGAACTGCCGGTGCTCTGGCAGCGCCACCGGGGATGGCATTGGCATGCCGGTGCCGGCATTGGAGGAGAAGCTGGGCACGGTGCAGGCCGAGGCGGAGGACGTGGACGCGACGCGCTTGCAGGAGAGGCACATGGTGAGGGTGGTGAGCGGCCCCGCCGAGGCGCCGTTGTGCGCCGGCGGTGCGGCCTTGAGCGCCCTGAGCTCGGCCACCTCCTTCTCGAGGCGGCGGTTCTGCTCGGCGAGCTGCTCGCACCAGCGCTTCATGTACTCGCAGTCCACCTCCGTCTGCTTTAGCTTTGTCCGGGCGCGGCGGTTCTGGAACCACACCTCCACCTGCCGCGGCCGCAGCCCGAGGCTGTTGGCCAGCGCCAGCTTCTGCTTCTGCAAACGCAAAGGAAATCCATGTCATTTCCCCATCCTCGATCTCCATGAATCATCCATGTGACGTGATCGAGCGTGTTGCGTTGTGTGCAATGAGGCGAGGCGAGACACGTACCGGAGTGAGGGTGTGGTGCGTCTTGAAGCACTCCTCGAGGACGGCGGCCTGGTCCTTGGACAGGCGGAGCTTCTTGCGCGCGTTGCCGCCGTCATCGTCCTGGTCCTCGTCGCCGCTGCCGGCGGACCTCTCGGCACCACGCTTCAGCCCGCTGCCGCTGCCGCTCGACGCCGGGCTACCGGGCGAGCACCTCCTCTCCTCCACCGCCGCCGCGGTCGGAGTCGGGCCCACTTCTTGGTCCGCCGCCACATTGCCGCCGGAGTACCAGAAGCTCGGCTGGGAGGGCTGAGACACGAGGCCAAGGCCAAGGCTCAGGCCAAGATCCAGGCTCTGAGGCGCCATTTTCTTTAACAAACTATCGGAGCTCTGTGGGTGTCCGTGTAGCTAGGAAGGTCGAGAGGAAGTAGAGAGCTCGCCGGCGGTGGTGATGAGCAAATGATGCGCAGGTGCGCGGGTATAAATAGGGGGATCGGAGCGATGGTTTACCGGGGATGATGGGAGGGGGCGGGCGACAATGATGAGCTGGTGCGCGTGGGGTGGATCTCCTTTGGAGATCCTGTGGCGAGTTTCCATGGCGGCCCTTGACCCTTGACAAGGCACTGGGGATGCACTGCCGGAGTAATCAACTGCCAAAATCGCTGGCCACTCCAGGTTCCCAGGTGAGATTGCATTACGTTAGGGTCATGTGAGCAAGGGAAATCGAGCGCCCGGTTCGTGTAAAATAATTAGGCTCATGATAGTACAATCAGTGTGCGAACAAGTGGGGATTAATAGTAACATAATCAGGATGCAAGCTGTTGCATCGTCGCATGATTGCAGCATATTACATTAGTTCTTCTGGAGGAGATCAAGGACGTGACTAAGCCTCTTTCCAGAGGTTCTGTCAGGAGATTAGCAGAGATGGTAACATGGGTTAGAGCCTTTTAGTGGGAGAGGGACAGCCGGGTAAGGGTTTCTTCACGCCTTGGTTCTGCTTAAGCATGTTGGGTTCTACGGTAGGGTGCGTCGACTGCAAATTAAAATTTCCTACGCGCAGAACAGCCAAGAACATGCTACGGGAGATGGATCACAGTTCGTTACCACTAGATACGCAGTGCCGTGTGCAGCGGAAGAAGAGTTGGGGCAGCGCGTCCGCGTGGATCGTCTCCTCCTCGTGCGATCTACCTCGAGCAGCCTGTTGTCCGATCCCACGTACAAGTTCGCCGGAGCGGCGCAGATGCACCGCCTCTAACGGTATCCGCGCGTGCAGGAGGAACACCGTGCGGCGGACAGCTAGGTCCGATCACACAGTCGGCGGCGAGTGGAGGTTTCTATTCGCAACACATGCAAACCCTAGTGACAGCGCCGAAGCAATCGACCGCATGAGTGTGCCGCACCTCCACTATATATAGGCGTCCGTCGCGGGCTCAACACTTGGGCCTCGCACGGATCCTAAAGCCCACAAGTATACTCGGCCACAATCCGAATACAGCTCGGACCACATCCGACCAGTGTCCTCGGATCCGACCTCGTAGGTTCCTTCCCTTAAGCGCGTGACCCCTTAGGTTCAAGCCGACTTGGTCGCAGTTCGGATCACTTCCGAACTGCACAGTTGGTAGCGGCCTCTAGCAAGGCATACTGAACACCAAGCAGACTATGAAGCTGGTTAGGAGAAACTGTACATCACAGTTCCGTTCCTTTTGCCACATGATCTATGTTGTCGAGCTCAAGGCGAGTCTGTCATCCTTGTGCTAGCCCGACCTCTTTCTCGTTCCAGTGATGCCGACCACAAACCAAATTATCTCAAAATCCTTATCGCATGGCCATGCTTATCCCGGTCGGATCACACGAGGGGCCCAGAGTATATCCTCTCCTGATCGGAGGGATAAATCCCATCTTGCTCGACCATGTCTCGCAGCATGGGTCTGAACAAACTCGAAATCTACCTTTGTAACTACCTGTTGGAGAACGTAGCAGAATTTTAAAATTTTCTACGCATCACCAAGATCAATCTATGGAGTCATCTAGCAACAAGGGAGAGGGGAGTGCATCTACATACCCTTGTAGATCACGAGCGGAAGCGTTCAAGAGAACGGGGTTGATGGAGTCGTACTCGTCGTGATCCAAATCACCGATGACCGAGCGCCGAACTGACGGCACCTCCGCGTTCAATACACGTACGGTTGGGAGAGACGTCTCCTCCTTCTTGATCCAGCAAGGGGAGAGGAGAGGTTGATGGAGATCCAGCAGCACGACGGCGTGGTGGTGGAAGCAGCGGGATCTCGGCAGGGCTTCGCCAAGCACCAATGAGAGGGAGAGGTGTCACGGGGGGAGAGGGAGGCGCCAGGGACTTGGGTGCGGCTGCCCTCCCTCTCCTCCACTATATATAGGGGCCAGGGGGGCGCCGGCCCCTCTAGATCCCATCTAGATGGGGGGGCGGACAAGGGGGTGGCTTGGCCCCCAAGCCAGGTGGACGCGCCCCCACCCCTAGGGTTTCCAACCCTAGGCGCAGGAGGAGGCCCATGGGGGGCGCACCAGCCCACCAGGGGCTGGTTCCCTTCCCACTTCAGCCCATGGGGCCCTCCGGGATAGGTGGCCCCATCCGGTGGACCGCCGGGATCCTTCCGGTGGTCCCGGTACAATACCGATGATCCTGAAACTTTCCCGGTGGCCAAAACTGGACTTCCTATATATAAATCTTTACCTCCGGACCATTCTGGAACTCCTCATGACGTCCAGGATCTCATCCAGGACTCCGAATAACTTTTGGGTTACCGCATACTAATATCTCTACAACCCTAGCATCACTGAACCTTAAGTGTGCAGACCCTACGGGTTCGGGAACCATGTAGACATGACCGAGACAACTCTCCGGCCAATAGCCAACAACGGGATCTGGATACCCATGTTGGCTCCCACATATTCCACGATGATCTCATCGAATGAACCACGATGTCGAGGATTCAATCAATCCCGTATTCAATTCCCTTTGTCAATCGGTACGTTACTTGCCCGAGATTCGATCGTCGGTATCCCAATACCTCGTTCAATCTCGTTACCGGCAAGTCACTTTACTCGTTTCGTAACACATCATCCCATGACCAACTCTTAGTCACATTGAGCTCATTACGATGATGTTTTACCGAGTGGGCCCAGAGATACCTCTCCGTCATGCGGAGTGACAAATCCCAGTCTCGATTCGTGCCAACCCAACAGACACTTTCGGAGGTACCCGTAGTGGACCTTTATAGTCACCCAGTTACGTTGTGACATTTGGCACACCCAAAGTATTCCTACAGTATCCGGGAGTTGCACAATCTCATGGTCTAAGGAAAAGATACTTGACATTAGAAAAGCTCTAGCAGACGAACTACACGATCTTGTGCTATGCTTAAGATAAGATCTTGTCCATCACATCATTCTTCTAATGATGTGATCCCGCTATCAATGACATCTAGTGTCCATAGTCAGGAAACCATGACTATCTGTTGATCAACGAGCTAGTTAACTAGAGGCCCACTAGGGACATTGTCGGTGTCAAAACCGGCGGATCTCGGGTAGGGGGTCCCGAACTGTGCGTCTAGACCGGATGGTAACAGGAGGCAAGGGACACGAAGTTTTACCCAGGTTCGGGCCCTCTCGATGGAGGTAAAACCCTACGTCCTGCTTGATTAATATTGATGATATGGGTAGTACAAGAGGGCAAATTTGACAATTTTGACCTTGGGACGAAATCAATTCATGGAATGAACTGCCCGTAAAACTATTTCACAGCACTGACCCTTTTGTGTAGCGCCCGCCACGCAGGCGCCACACCCTACGGTGCAACGCCCAGCTCTGGGGCGTTGCACGCCTGTCCACCGTGGCAGCCCTTGGGCCCGCACCCAGTAGTGCAGCGCCTCCGAGCTAGGCGCCACACATGTAATGTGCAGGCCCGGCCCGTAGGTGCTGCACTGTGACTTATCCAGTGGCTTGGCCCCCCTCCCCCACTCCCCCCACCCCACACACCCCAACCCGAGCTTTGCCCCCTCTCCCCCTCTCTCCCCCTCTCAAATCCTCTTCCAAAACTTGCAAATTTAAAGAATTTGTTCGTGGATTTCGAAGTCATACCCTCCCTCAAGGTAATCTTCTCCGATCCCCTTGTTTTGATCCAAGTAATGCTAATTTGGGGAAACCCTAGTTTTGTTTGGATCTAGAGATTTGCATGGAGATGTGAGATCTTTGTTTGCCAATTTCCTATGATTAGGCTTTGTTAGTATGTTAGGGTTATTCTTATGGGTGTTCTTATGTTGGTGCTAGGGTTATGGTTAGGGTTAGGGTTATTGCTAGGGTTATGGTTAGGGTTAGGGTTGTTGTTTGATATATATATTAGGGTTTGTATTCCGTGTTAATCCTTAAATTAGTACTCATAGAAGCAATGTTACGTTGTGTTGTTTGAATGCTTATAGGGATGGGAAGAACATGTGTGTTTGTTCATCATGGGGACAAAGACGCCTTCTTGAAAGGCAATATTGAACCGGATCCGGATGAGCTAGATATGGTGTTTGATAGTAGTCCTAGCTATGCGGAGCTCTTGCAACAAGTGAGGAAAGATTTGAATTGGATGGACCCTAGTGATATCGTTGAGTTGGAGGGAAGGCATAATGTAGGTTTTGGAATGCACATCCGTTGGAAGACAATGCGTATCAACTCGGTGCAACGTTGGGTTGCATACAAGGAAACGGTGGCCGATTCACTTGACAAGGCTCTTGAGTTATTTGCAACGAAGAAGGTTGATTCAAATTTGCATTTGGACTTGAACCGGAAACCCTCCCCTTTGGTTGCCAGTAGCCCCCCACCCTTGAAGTGAGATGAAATTGTTGAACCTCTTTTGACCCAAGAAGTGAGGCCAACATTGAGCCCGTTTACAAACAACCAAGATGAAGCTTTGCAAGAGGACAATGATGAGTATGCGGACGATGACAATGAAGTTGATCTCCATGACAACAATGTGGGTGATCTTGACAAATATCATTTGCGAGAGACGATGGACCATTCCATCCCTTTTTCCCGTGCATATGCATCGGATTCGGATGACGAAGGTCCCGATGAACAAGTTGATGAGGAGGGGTTCACGGTGAAGGAGGCCGAAGCTTTCGAGAAGGTATTCGGTCGGGATCACAAGACACCATTGTTCAAGGATGTTAGTCTCGCGGATGAAGCCGTTGTGGATGGTGGCAAATCTATGTCTCTTGGGGTTAGGCCAAGCTCTCACCGTGATTTGGGAGACGACAAGAACCGGATTGCTAAAGGGTGTAAGTTCGAAACCTTCTTGGAATTGAAGATGTGGCTCGACAACTACTCGGTTACGCATTATCGTCCACACAAGGTGGTGCATTCGGACGTCAATGTGCGCTACACGGTTGCATGTGCATGTGAAGATGAAATATGTCCGTGGATTGTGCGTGCAAGACCATGGAAAGGAGGTCCCGCTTGGCACGTAGTGAGTTGTGTGCCAACTCACATGTGCCGAGGCAAAAGGGTGGATGGCAAGATTGTGTCCCAAGACCACAGACAACTCACGTCCGAGTTCATCGCTTACAGGCTCTCCAACTCAATATCCACACTTCCAACAATGAGCGTCCAACATGTCATTGACCTTGTGAAAGCCATCTTTCATTACAAGGTGAAGTACGGCAAGGCATGGAAGTCGAAGCAAGCCGCATTTAAGATGTTGTATGGTACTTGGGAGGAAGCATACAACCGAATCCCTAGGTTGTTGTTAGCCATGGCCGCCACAAACCCGGGCATGGTTCATGTTGTCGAGCCTCATGGGCACCAAACAACGGTTTATGAAGGAAAGAAAGTCCGAGTATTTGGCCGTGCATTTTGGGCGTTCGAGGAATGCGTGAGGGCTTTCGAACACTGTAGGCCGGTCATCACCATTGATGGCACGTTCTTGACCGGACAATACAAGGGCACCTTGTTGGTTGCGATAGCAAGTGATGCCAATAACCGGGTGTTGCCATTGGCATTTGCTTTGGTTGAGGCGGAGAACAATGACAACTAGGAGTGGTTTATGCGTCTTTTGAGGACGAAGGTGTTACCCGCTCAAAGGGAAATTTGTGTCATATCGGATCGGCATGCAGGAATTCTTAACGCGGTGGAGATTGACATTCCCGGGCATGCTCCGTTGCACCATCGATGGTGCATGAGGCACTTTTGTTCGAACTTCTATAGGGCATGTGGCCTTAAGGAGTTGGCCGATGATCTTCAAGATTGTTGTCTTCAAGATTGTTGTCTTGCTTTCTTCGAGAAGCGGTTCGCCACTTTGTTGAACAAATTGCTCGCACACAAAAAACTTGATCACGGGGGTCAAGACTTTATGAATAGGCACATTCAACACCGGAACAAGTGGGCACGTGCTTTTGATGAAGATGGCCGAAGATAGGTCAAATGACAAGCAATATGGCCAAATGCTTCAATAGGGTGCTCAAAGGTGCACGTGGATTACCCGTGACGGCAATAGTTCAATACACATTTGATAAGATGAATGCGTACTTTCTGAAGTACTCAATGGAAACTGATGCACAGATAGCGGGTGAGAACCCGCATAAGTACAAGTACAAGTTCCCACCCAAGGTTGATGAATGGTTAGAATTTCAATCACGAAAGGCGGACTCAGAAGAAGCTATATTATATGACAACGAAGAGTGGAAGTATGAAGTGAAAGAGCCAGGAGGAACCACAAACGATGGCCGGCAACATGGAGGTCGGGCTTTCAAGGTGTCTTTAACACAATGTGATTGCTCTTGCGGGAAGCCATTGTTGCTTCATCTCCCATGCTCACATTTGTATACCGCTGGCCGCGTTAGAAATGTGGACATCAATCACCCACGCACCGTGAGGGAGTTGGAGTTCTCAATCATGACGGTCAAGAAAACATGGGCTCCCCGCTTTCACCCATACTTTGACCAATCACAATGGCCGGAGTACCATGGAGTTCAACTATGGCCGGATCCGGAGTTGAAGGTTGTTAAACGGGGTAGACGTAAAACAAAGCGTCTTAGAGGCGACATGGACGGATGGGGCATGGTGGTCGCCGCGAAGCGGGAAACGATCAATTCCAAGAGCCTCGTGAGAGCTCCCGTTGTGGGGAATGCAAAGGTCATGGCCACAACAAAAGAAAATGTACGAAACCAAGGAAAAGGTCCAAGAAAAATGATGCAAGCACTAGCCAACAAGGAGTTACACAAGGGAGCCAACCAAGTGGTAGCCAACAAGTGCCAAGCCAACCAAGAGGTAGCCAACAAGTGCGAAGGCAACAACGTGGTAGCCAACAAGTGCCAAGGCAACCAAGTGGGAGCCAACCTAGTGGTAGCCAACAAGTGCCAAGGCAACCAAGTGGGAGCCAACCTAGTGGTAGCCAACAAGTGCCAAGGCAACCAAGTGGGAGCCAACCTAGTGGTAGCCAACAAGTGCCAAGCCAACCAAGTGGTAGCCAACAAGTGCCAAGCAAAGAGGATCTAGGCAACAAAGAGGTCGGCAACTAGGACTTACAAGAGGCCGTGGTGGTGGTAGTCTAGGCCGTGGTGGTGGTAGAGCTCGTGGTGGTGGTGTTGGACGTGGTGATGGTCTTGGCCGTGGTGATGGTCTTGGCCTTGGTGATGGACTTGGCCGTGGTGATGGATAAGGGCAAGGTCGTTATAGAGGAATGTTTGGATACCTCGATGGACCATTTCCGTATGTTGCTCACTAACTATAATGTTTCAAATGTTCTTGTTTTCGATATGTTCTTCTTTTTCATATGTTCTTCTTTTACATGTGCTTTCATTTGTTTGTATTGTCTTTACTAACCATTATGTTTCACTCATTGTAGGTATGGCGGCTTCCCAACCCAACAAACCAACAATGAAGGAGGATGGCGAAGATGAGATGGCGGGATGGTGGGAGAAGGCTGCGAAGAAGCTTAGAGAGGAGGATGCAGCCAAGCTAAAGAAGAAGAAGGAAGAGGAGCTTGAGGAGAAGAGGAAGGAAAAAGAGAGAGCGTCAAATGCGATGCGCGCTAGGGAGCAAGCATTGGTGAGGAAATGTGAGGAGGCACAGAAGAAGCGTCAAAAGGATTTTGAAGAAGGAACCATGAAGCTTTGGGCAATTGCAGCTGAAAAAAAAGAGAGGGAGGATAAGATATTCATGGAGAGGGTGGTTAAGTAGGCCCACCTCATAAGGAAAAGGGAGGAGGAAGAGGAAGAAGAGAGGAAGAAGAAGAAGGGAAAAGGGCCTTGCTCTACGCAATAGAGCTATGTCATCTTCAACTTGCTTGTGGACGATAATCGTGTTATCCTCTAAACTATGCTCTTCGATTTGGTTGTGAACTACTATGTGTCATGAACTACTATCTGTCCTCCTCAATTTGGTTGTGATCTACTATGTGTCGTGAAGTACTATATATTATGAGTTAGTATGTGTCGTGATCTACTATGTGTCGTGAAGTACTATGTGTCGTGAAGTACTATGTATTGTGAACTACTATGTGTCACAGTTCTTTGCTTGCTATGTGTCGTGAACTACTATCTCTCCTCATCGGAATATGTGTGCATGTGCCAAAAAATTTGCTAAGTACAGGTGCAACGCCTAGCTGCCGGGCGTTGCACTATAGAGTGTGGCGCCTCCACGCTAGGCGCTTCAACGGCTGTAGCTTGCAAACAGAATGTTTGCTCTCTGTTTAGCTCAGTGTATAGTGCAGCGCCTGTTTGCTCTCTGTTTAGCTCAGTGTATAGTGCAGCGCCTAGAGCTGAGGCGTTGCACATTTGGACTGAGCTAAACAGAGAGCAAACATTCTGTTTGCAAGCTACAGCCGCTGCAGCGCCTAGCACCGAGGCGCCACACTGTACAGTGCAACGCCCTGTAGCTAGGCGTTGCACTGTATAGTGTGGCGCCTCGGTGCTAGGCGCTGCAGCGGCTGTAGCTTGTAAACTTGTTCATTATCAGGTACATTGCAACATTTCCTAGAATAAGCAGTCAGAAACTTTGCTAAGACAACAAGAATAGTCACAGTTTGAACATTATTAAGACAACAAGTGCAACATAGAGGATCAAGTTCAACATTGCTAAGACGTCAACTCCAAGTTCAACATAACTAAGACATACAAAGAGGATCAAGTTCAACATAGAGCTACCACAACTCCAAATTCACCGACATAACAACTCCAAGTTCACCGACATTACAAATAAAGGACTATGGCTGGTTCCTAAGAAGAGCTAGTTCCTTGAACGCTTTTTGGCTGCTCCCCCCTCTTGCTGGCTAACTTCTTCACCTTCCTAGGAAGAGGAACACGCTCCCGCTCCGGCTCCGGTTCCTCCACGTCATCGACATCGTCATCCAAATAGTCATCCAAAGCCGCCATCCGCGAGGTGCCGACCGTCCTTTTGCCTCTTTCGGTGAAGTCTTCAGGTGTGTACTTGTTGATTCCCTTCCTAGGCTTTAGATGTATGCAGACCTAACCTGGTACGTCCCCAAGGTCATATCATCATCAGCAACCTATGCATCAACAGAAGATATGGAAAGACCGTGTGTGAGGATATGGTTAGCAATGCATCAATAATTGGATATATATGCTCATGCCATACCTCTTGGGTGACCACACCCACATCCTCATCCTCCAAATGATCACCATGGCTCTGGCCCGAAGCGGGATCTGATGGTGTCGCCGACCTAGACCGTTCTGGTGATACATACTCAGGGTCACGACAACCAAAAAGGTTTGATAGCCGCCATAACTTTTGGCCCTGGCGCTGCAACATGTACAAGTGAATGAGACATCGAACGTAGCAACACATGTTAAGTGCTAGTTTGAAGGAGATGTGAACCTTGATGAATGCTCGAAGTGCACCTTCTCCATCGCTTTTGCCAGCCGGGGTTGTTTCAAGAATAGTCTCGGTCTCATCAGCTGCTTTCTTGATCTGGGCACGCTATGAACAGAAATGGTATTAACGTGTTAGGCAAGCGAAGATGTGAATAGTGTGAATGAAAAGCAAAGAGGGCAAATACCACAAAGTTCATCATTGGAGCTGAAGGGATCACTGAGTTGCCTTTCCTGACTAATGCGTTGTACTGGTGTTGGGCTACCTCATCAAAAACAGTGGGTTCTTCCAAAATCTCATCAGCATACGTCGGCTTGCATACCTCCACACGGGTACATGCAAGAAACCATGTGAGATAGTTGTTGAACGCTACAGGGCAGTGCTCACGAAGCTGGACTCCTTTTCCAGCCCTAGCTTGCTCCACACTAAGCGCAAACTGTACGACATACTTTCTGTGATGCTTGGCCCAATCCTTAATCTTCCGCTGCCTTTTCCTATCCAACCTGCAAGTTAGAAACATAATATTAGTAGCATCGAAACCGCCGAGAAGCTGCTAAGTACTCAAGGTTAATTATATCTTACGCATGTAGCAACTTTTCCATGTCCTCCCACTCCGGCGGATGTGCCTGGAATAAACCAAACCGACGGCGCACTCGATGTGGGAGGTGAAGCTCAACCGCCCAGTTGCATATGAGTGGGCACCGCATACGCCAGAGATCCCTATCCCTGGTGCACATCGGATTCAGCCTGAACTGTAAAGGGTCACCAAAACTATCTCCTGTTCCATACGGCTCCCATATCACCTGCAAAATGGGATAGAATGCAAAATTGATATCGACTTGCAATAGAAACATCATAATCACTCATGCCATGTCAATTCACCTGCTCAGGCGTGATCGCGTCAAGCTCGCTCTGGTACAACTTGTACATGACCGAGGGATCATCTGTCGTCTCATTTATCACATCCCACTTGTAAGCCGAAGTGGGTAGCCGTAGTAGGTCGCCTTTGTCGTCCCAATCATCGTACTTCACCTTCTTCGGACGTCCAACCGGCAAACGCTCCCAGCTCCATATGGAAAGTGCGAGCAAACAACCACCAATACCTCCAGATGACCTACAACAGGCTTCGTCCAACTGCACATAAAAGAGAACATGGTTCAATTAAGAGCAAGATCGCATTCATAATGTAGCAATGAAGTGAAAAAGAAACAACTTCATACCTGTCTATACAAGTAAGCCAGTGTCGCCGAAGCCCAACTCCATTTGCTATCGAAGATGGTCAACGCCTTCAGCCACATCCATGGAGCATTCTTGCCTGTGCCATCAGCAAACATAGTCCTGGATATCACATACCACATGTAGACACGAGCATATGTCTTGACCGTGTCCTCATTAGCTTTCGGTGGGTAAGTACCAAAGTGCTCAGTAATCCACGTGAAAGTAGCACCGGCTGCGACTCTTTCCTTCTTCTTGTTTTCTGCTGCTGGTTCCGGAGGCTCTGGAGGAACCATACTGATAAGGGCATGCATCTGCGTGCGCCACCCCTCGGAATCGGTGCTCATACATAGAGGATTCCCATCGATAGGAAGACCGGTGATCATAGCAATATCCTGGAGCGTCACTGTCATCTCCCCGGTCCGTAGATGGAAACTATGTGTCTCCGGCCGCCAATGATCAATAAGCGCGGTGAGTGCTGGAGCATTGTTGGGTGGCGTCGATTGTCTGACCATATGAATGAAAGGGAGAAGTCCTGTCTCCCTTACATACGGTGTGTATCGCTCATCATAGAGCATCCACCCAAGGGTGACCCCATGAGAACGAAGCTTCAAAGGTGCAAGCTCCTACAAACAAACAATTCATAACATTACATATGGGGCATTTGTGTTTGAAATAAATACGAAATTCATAAAACAGGCCACTTTCATTATTACCCGCTGCTCCACCGCCATAGCGTACGACCGGTGCTGTTTGTCCCAGTGATCATCGAGAAGCCAAACCATCCTAACAATTTTGAAAGAAAGCTTTCTTGTCAACACGATTATCTTTTCAATACAAATAAACTAAAGTACGCCTACTAGATGCAACCGTACCAATCTATGTATCCAACCATATCAAATCAAACAAAACTAATAAACTAGGATTTCACAAATAACTAGGTCTACTTCATACAAATAACTTTTCCATAAACTATGCCTACTTCATACAAATAACTTTTACATAAACTAAACTAGGGTTCCACAAATCAAACAAACAAGGGTTGTAATACATGCAAAGTTATAATACATGCAAGATTCAAATCTAATATAATCAAACAAGGCTTCCCCAAATCTTCAAAATATCATATTTTCTATGGATAGAAAGAAGGGGATCGGAGGAGAGTACCTTCTAGGATGGATTGGTGAAGAAATGCACGGACCAAATCGTCGGATCTGAAGGATTTGGGAGAGGGGATTGAGAGGGGGAGAGGAGGAAGCCGCCGGCGCGCCTGTTCTGTAACTACTGGAACGAATGGGTGGGGTGGGGGGAGGGGGAGGGGGCGGCTGGCATCTAAGTCACAGTGCAGCGCCTACGGGCCGGGCGCTGCACATTACATGTGTGGCGCCTAGCTCGGAGGCGCTGCACTACTGGGTGCGGGCCCAAGGGCTGCCATGGTGGACAGGCGTGCAACGCCCTAGAGCTGGGCGTTGCACCGTAGGGTGTGGCGCCTGCGTGGCGGGCGCTACACAAAAGGGTCAGTGCTGTGAAATAGTTTTACGGGCAGTTCATTCCATGAATTGATTTCGTCCCAAGGTCAAAATTGTCAAATTTGCCGTACAAGAGTAGATCTACCACGAGATCAGAGAGGCTAAACCCTAGAAGCTAGCATATGGTATGATTGTTGATGTGTATGTCGTATCGACTAGCCTAGCCCTGGTTTATATAATGCACCAGAGGCCTAGGTTAACAAGAGTCCTAGCCGAATACGCCGGTGGGGAGAAGTCCTTGTCTTGATCGCCAAGTCTTTGTGGAATCTTCCTTTGATGCGGCAGCTGTCCGAACTGGCCCATGAGTATACGGCGATGGGGGGCCTCAGCCCAATCTAATAGATCGGGAGACGACGTGGTGAGTACCCCCTAGTCCAGGACACCGTCAGTAGCCCCCTGAACCGGTCTTGAAGTTAGGGACGCTCCTCGATTCTTCCGAACTGTTCTTCACCTTCGGTCGTCGGTCTTGAAAATTGGTTCAACAAATCTTCTTTATCTTCAATCTTGAGGATCGCCGAAATGCATTCGATGAATTTACACATCGGGTATCCGAGGAGCCCCTTTAAGTTTCCGGCCTTTACCAATGCCTTGTTATTTTTATGCCACACCTTGGGTTTCAAGTTGTTCCCGGGCGGCAGCGTCCTCTTGCGTCCGAGCTCCAACGCCAGACTGTATTCGAGGTATCTTTTGCAACCGAGCACCAACGCCGAACCGCTTCCCAGCTCTAACGCCGGAATGTATCCGAGCTCCAACGCCGGACTATGTATCCGAGCTCCAACGCCGGACTGTATCCGAGCTCCAACGCCGGACTATATCCGAGGTGTCGTAAATCACCTTGGTTCAAAGAAGTTTGAAGGAGTTTAGCCGAGCTTAATGCCGGAAATGCCCTCTATGGAGCCAGCCACTAGCGCCTGAGCTTTATGCCGGGCTGCTTCCGAGGTGGTGCACCACCCCGAATGTGGGCCGATTTTTGTGAATATTTTTTATTGGTGCAATTTATTCTCTGCCGAGATATATAGCCAGTAGCCCTCAAGGTGTGTATCGGTCTAAAACCCGAGATGCACCTGAAGGATGACGTAAGACCGCTGATCCCAGTAGCCGCTGAGACTCAGGTTGATTTGCATAATCGGCCTAAGGATCAAGTCCAAGCTCAGCAGAATACTTCGGGACACTAAAAGCAGCGTGCTCAGTCCTCGAGACTCAGGTTGGGTGCGGCCGACCAACCTGAGGATCAAAATCTCCTCGGAAACTATATTGCACATAAAATTTTCTACATTGGACAAGCAATGCAGTAGCCCCCGAGACATTGGTCGGGTGGTGACACCAGATCAGGGGATCAATGTGCCCCTTTAATATTTTTAAATAATAAGCCCGAAGCCCATTAGCCCCTGAGCCTTAATGCGGGCACGGGTGGCGGAATTAAGGATCAATATCCATGTGTAATGACTCTATGTATCCAAGTACTTTACGTCATTAATGCTCGGATCCGCATTATACAAAACTTTGTTGACCGACCATCGGCTTCCACCTCCTCGGCCAGTAGCCGAGGAGTGTTTGTCCTACTTTATAAAGCCTTTATAAGGACAAAGATTTACAACAAACAAGGCAATCTGGCCATACGGTTTTATAAACAAAGGTACGCAGAGAGTTATATTACTGTTTAACAGAAGAAATGTCTTCCAAAAAAAATAGTCCCGCTATCGGTTCCTTTCTTTGGGTTTTCATGGTAAGCATGATCATTAAACCTCAGCTCTAATGGAAAAGCACAAATAGTTTAAAAGTGCCAAAAAGCTTGGAAAACCAAGAAACGTCAGTAAAAACATGACGTCCGAACAATTTCAAGTGTTCGGTGCCAATCCGAAAGTTGGTCTTAGAAAAAAGAAGTGCTTTTGTCGTGCTTTAACATGATACATCCTATCTCAAGACTTCGAGCGGCTCAGCCTACGGCTTCAACCTCCTATCCCGAGGGCGGAGTACTTCTCATCAGGCCAGTTTAGCAAACTAAACTCTAGCGGCTTTGAGAGAGAAATTAGGCTCCCCGGCTAGTGACCGCACACTCATGTCGAAAAAAGGAATGATAAATAATAATAAAACTTTGCAACGACTAAAAAGAATAACACTTATTATAAAATGGCTCAAATAAACTTAAGAGCCCCCAAGTGACTTGGGTAGAAGAATGATTGCATGTACCGAAGTACTTATATCATATCTATGTTCAACCGACTTTAAACGCGTCTTAACCGACCGTCAGCTTCTCCCTCGTCGGTTAAGGACCGAAAAGTGTTATGTACTCCATCGGTCGAGAATATCGACGGTGTTTCCAATAACCAGGCAATCAGGCCATAAGGTTGTAACAGACAAAGCGCGCTCAGGTAATTTATGCTATATTACCGTGAAGTGTAAGAAGCATCTTCGAAGAAAATAGTACCCCCACCGATACCTTTCTTCGGCGCTCATTGTTATTATGAAACTTGTGCAATAGTTTTTTGTACTCATGAGTTCCGTTGTGTGCCGACCATCATTAAAAACTATAAGAGTGCTAGCTTTCGGCTTCACCCAGTCTGAGGTCCGGCTCGGGCGACCCGATCGTGACAATCGCAGAGGTGGTCCCTTTACTCCCTAGCCGAACAATCGGGAACGTAGGGGTAAACACAGGAGCGAGGCAACCTACCTTGCAAATCGCTTAAGTCAATATGGTGCATATTGTGGCGTAATACACGAACAAGGAACGAAGCCGTACAAGTATAATCATATGCAAGTGGAAAAGCTTCATGAAGGAACCCCCCAAATGAATTGGGTATTTGAATTTATGTGTCACTAACAAAGTTTGGACAAGGAAATTTTTTACAAGCAACTTTTTTCCAAAAAAGTATAATGCTTGGTCGAACCGAACACGAGTTAGAAATTAAAGCTTTGAGCATGAAAGCGACTTAGCTGGTTAATGTGTTCGGTATTGATGACGCGGTCCGAGCTTGGTGCGGGGCAAGGTTCCATCCCCCAAGCTGGTCCCGAGGTGGCGGAGCGGAGAGCTCGACACGCCGAAGTGGTGACATAGCACGGTAAATGCAGACCGGCAGAGTGACGCCGAAGTCCCCGGGTCATTTTCCTGTGCACAAAAAATAGTGCAAACCGGAGATAATAGTAATAATGATAATTAAAAAAAATGTTGCATAATAAATAATTTATGCAAAGTGAGGAATAGAAGAAATATGGCCTGGCGCCGAAGTCAATGTCGATGCAGGGCGTCGGCATGATGTAGTAAAGGCGCGGCAAAGCCTGAATTCACAGGTCGGTCCGAGCTCCGGATGCGGCGTTCGCCGGACAATGTACGGAAATTGATCGAACCCCCACGCGACCATCGTTAATGTGGTCACCATTTGATAGACCTGTGTACATATCATGGACAAACCAGAGTAATAATTCTTTGGGAAAAATGAACCCAAACAAGCAAAAAATACTGGAATTAATAGCATCTGGTTTATTTGTTGTAGCAATCCGAAGGAAGGTGATTCCCAAAATTGGGACTCGCTCCGCACACCCATTGCCTGATGGGCGATAAAACGACGGCATGGCAATGCTGGTAAAGGTTGATTCGCCGAGGCAAAGCCCTCGACCCAGCTAACGTGACGGAGCTGGTTGGCTAGTGACGCCGAAGTGTCCGGAGTAGGTTGATGAAGAGATGGTGAAACCCCCGGTCCAGCCGAGATGTCGAAGCCTCGACGTCAGCCGATGAGTCGGAGTAGGTCGGCGTGATGGACACCAGCTTGAAGAAGCAATAGTGCGGCCCTGTCGCTGCAGGTCGTGACGTGGTCGATGCCGGCTTGATGAAGTGACCGTGCAGCGATGCCTGTATGCCCGCTCCGTGTAATCCGTGGGGCGGCGATGTTGATGATGATTTATCCTTCGTGATGCCGGACTCTTGTTCGGCTTGCCGAGATGATGATCCGAAGAAGTTGAGCTCGGCTAAAGTGACGACGTGTCTAGCGCAGGTCGGCAGCCGTGGAGTAATATTGCCGGACTGGTTTGACACCAGCATGATGTTGAAGATCATGTTCAAAAGATCTTAAAGTTAGTGGGATGTGTTCGGGAACAAAACACAATACCCCATACAAAACTTCCTTCAAAAGGGATGTCCGAAATCCCGCTCATAAAAAAGATGAACTCGGGTCGGATTCGTTTTCGTGCGGAAAACAGATCCGAAAAGTGATGCACTAATCGGAAGGTTTCCGGAGTTTGGACGGTCGGATCGAGCTGAAATTTTGAGAGGTGGTAGATATAGGAATTCCGCAGCCGATCAACGGTTGGATCTTCCGAAGGACGTCCGAGCTAGAAGCTGGACACCACGCCCTAAACTTATCCAAATTCCCATCTAGATTTGACAGGGCTCCGGTATATCGTGGATTGCCAGAGATTCCTCCATCGGAACTCGACGAAATTTTCCAGGGTTGTTATAGACTCAATTCCGCACAATTCCACCAAAGCGATCATCAAAGTGATACTCGATCATCAAAGCAATGTTGACGTTGAGCCCCCGAGCTCCATAGATAATTCCTCCGTGATCTTGATAGAGATCAGAGTTGATGTTTGATGAAGGCCCTCGTCCGAACATGGTGATCCGAACACGGGGTGCAATTCTTGGTCGAACCAAGGTGACCAGTCGAACTGGTGACGAAGACGCCGAAGTCGCAGTTGATCTGCAGGCGAGCCATCGATCCTTTTGTCGATCACACAGCGGAACTCTCAATGAAAGCACCAATGTCGGTGTCAAAACCGGCGGATCTCGGGTAGGGGGTTCCAAACTGTGCGTCTAGGCCGGATGGTAACAGGAGGCAAGGGACACGAAGTTTTACCCAGGTTCGGGCCCTCTCGATGGAGGTAAAACCCTACGTCCTGCTTGATTAATATTGATGATATGGGTAGTACAAGAGTAGATCTACCACGAGATCGGAGAGGCTAAACCCTAGAAGCTAGCCTATGGTATGATTGTTGATGTGTATGTCGTATTGACTATCCTGGCCCTGGTTTATATAATGCATTAGAGGCCTAGGTTAACAAGAGTCCTAGCCGAATACGCCGGTGGGGAGAAGTCCTTGTCTTGATCGCCAAGTCTTTATGGAATCTTCCTTGTATGCGGCAGCTGTCCGAACTGGCCCATGAGTATACGGCCATGGGGGGCCTCGGCCCAATCTAATAGATCGGGAGACGACGTGGTGAGTACCCCCTAGTCCAGGACACCGTCAGACATGTTGTGGTCTATATATTCACACATGTATTACGGTTTCCGGATAACACAATTATAGCATGAACAATAGATAATTATCATGAACAAGGAAATGTAATAATAACTATTTTATTATTGCATATAAGGCATATTTCCAACAGTCTCCTACTTGCACTAGAGTCAATAATCTAGTTACATTGTGATGAATCGAACACCCATAGAGTTCTGGTGTTGATCATGTTTTGCTCGAGGAAGAGGCTTAGTCAAAGGATCTGCTACATTCAGGTCCGTATGCACTTTACAAATATCTATGTCTCCATTTTGAACATTTTCACGAATGGAGTTGAAGCGACGCTTGATATGCCTGGTCTTCCTGTGAAACCTGAGCTCCTTGGCAAGGGCAATAGCTCCAGTGTTGTCACAGAAGAGAGTCATCGGGTCCGCCGCATTGGGAATTGTTGGGGAACGTAGCAATAATTCAAAATTTTCCTACGTGTCACCAAGATCTATCTATGGAGTCATCTAGCAACGAGGGAGGAGTGGATCTACATACCCTTGTAGATCGCGCGCGGAAGCGTTCAAGAGAACGGGGTTGATGGAGTCGTACTCGTCGTGATTCAAATCACCGATGATCCTAGCGCCGAACGGACGGCACCTCCGCGTTCAACACACGTACGGAACGGAGACGTCTCCCACACCTTGATCCAGCAAGGAGGAGGGAGAGGTTGATGGAGATCCAGCAGCACGACGGCGTGGTGGAAGTAGCGGGATTCCAACAGGGCTTCGCTAAGCACTGCGGGAGGAGGAAGATGTGTCACGGGAGGGAGAGGGAGGCGTCAGGCCTTAGATTGGTTTGCTCCTCCTTTTTCCCCACTATATATAGGGCCAAGGGAGAGGGGGAGGCGCAGCCCTTGCCCCTTCCTCCAAGGAAGGGTGCGGCCAAGGGTGGGGAGGAGTCCATCCTCCCCAAGGCACCTCGGAGGTGCCTTCCCCCTTTAGGACTCTCCCCTTTTTCTCTTCTCTTGGCGCATGGGCCTCTTGGGGCTGGTGCCCTTGGCCCATATAGGCCAAGGCACAACCCCTACAGCCCATGTGGCCCCCCGGGGCAGGTGGCCCCACCCGGTGGACCCCCGGGACCCTTCCGGTGGTCCCGGTACAATACCGATGACCCCGAAACTTGTACCGATGGCCGAAATAGCACTTCCTATATATAATTCTTTACCTCCGGACCATTCCGGAACTCCTCGTGACGTCCGGGATCTCATCCGGGACTCCGAACAACTTTCGGGTTACCGCATACTAATATCTCTATAACCCTAGCGTCACCGAACCTTAAGTGTGTAGACCCTACGGGTTCGGGAAGCATGCAGACATGACCGAGACGTTCTCCGGTCAATAACCAACAGCGGGATCTGGATACCCATGATGGCTCCCACATGTTCCACGATGATCTCATCGGATGAACCACGATGTCAAGGACTTAATCAATCCCGTATACAATTCCCTTTATCTAGCGGTATTATACTTGCCCGAGATTTGATCGTCGGTATCCCGATACCTTGTTCAATCTCGTTACCGGCAAGTCTCTTTTACTCGTTCCGTAACACATCATCCCGTGATCAACTCCTTGATCACACTATGCACATTATGATGATGTCCTACCGAGTGGGCCCAGAGATGCCTCTCCGTCACATGGAGTGACAAATCCCAGTCTCGATTCGTGCCAACCCAACAGACACTTTCGGAGATACCTGTAGTGCACCTTTATAGTCACCCAGTTACGTTGTGACGTTTGGTACACCCAAAGCATTCCTACGGTATCCGGGAGTTGCACAATCTCATGGTCTAAGGAAATGATACTTGACATTAGAAAAGCTTTAGCATATGAACTACACGATCTTTGAGCTAAGCTTAGGATTGGGTCTTGTCCATCACATCATTCTCCTAATGATGTGATCCCGTTATCAATGACATCCAATGTCCATGGTCAGGAAACCGTAACCATCTATTGATCAACGAGCTAGTGAACTAGAGGCTTACTAGGGACATGGTGTTGTCTATGTATCCACACAAGTATCTGAGTTTCCTATCAATACAATTATAGCATGGATAATAAACGATTATCATGAACAAGGAAATATAATAATAACTAATTTATTATTGCCTCTAGGGCATATTTCCAACAGGAATAACTCCTAGGTCGGTAATGAACTCCTTCACCTAGATTACTTCTTGTGCTTCCTCCGAGGCTGCCATGTACTCCACTTCACATGTAGATCCCGCCACGACTCTTTGCTTGCAACTGCACCAGCTGACTGCCCCACCATTCAAAATATACACGTATCCGGTTTGTGACTTAGAGTCATCCAGATCTGTGTCGAAGCTAGCATCGACGTAACCCTTTACGACGAGCTCTTCGCCACCTCCATAGACGAGAAACATATCCTTAGTCCTTTTCAGGTACTTCAGGATATTCTTGACCGCTGTCCAGTGTTCCATGTTGGGATTACTTTGGTACCTTCCTACCAAACTTACGGCAAGGTTTACATCAGGTCTGGTACACAGCATGACATGCATGATAGACCCTATGGCCGAGGCATAGGGGACGACACTCATATTTTCTCTATCTTCTGCCATGGTTGGGCATTGAGCCGTTGTCGGTGTCAAAACCGGCGGAACTCGGGTAGGGGGTCCCGAACTGTGCGTCTAGGCCGGATGGTAATAGGAGGCAGGGGACACAATGTTTTACCCAGGTTCGGGCCCTCTTGATGGAGGTAAAACACTACGTCCTGCTTGATTGATATTGATGAGATGGGTAGTACAAGAGTAGATCTACCACGAGATCAGAGAGGCTAAACCCTAGAAGTTAGCCTATGGTATGATTGTATGTTGTGATTGTTGTCCTACGGACTAAAACCCTTCGGTTTATATAGACACCGGAGAGGGTTAGGGTTACACAAGGTCGGTTACAAAGGAGGAGATATCCATATCCGTATTGCCTAGCTTGACTTCCACGCCAAGTAGAGTCCCATCCGGACACGAGACGAAGTCTTCAATCTTGTATCTTCATAGTCTAACAGTCCGGCCGAAGGATATAGTCCAGCTGTCCGGAGACCCCCTAATCCAGGACTCCCTCAGTAGCCCCCGAACCAGGCTTTAATGACGATGAGTCCGGCGTGCAGTATCGTCTTCGGCATTGCAGGGCGGGTTCCTCTCCAAATTCCGTGTACCTATCGAAATAGTGTCCGACCTCTTGTGAATGTTGCACTCCTTGGCTTCCATGCCCAATAATGGCCATTTTCCACGTGTCGAGCGAATGTGAAGAGCCAGGGTGTTTTTACATTTACCCCCTAGCTGTGTGAATAAGCTGCCTATTAAAAATACGAGGATTCAGATCCAAATCACACCATCCTTCCTTGGCGAGCCTTCATTGGAGCGCATTCGACAGAGATCCATTCCATCATGGCCGGTCGACGCAGCTCCTTCTCTCGCTCCCCTAGCCCCAAGCCTGGAGATTGGGAGAGATGTTCCGTCCTGCACAGCAAATTAGTGATGCTTCAGACCAAGGGATTTCTTCCCCCAACGTACATGGTCACGGTTCGAGCCGGGCTTGCCACCTATAATGGCGGAGAGCAAGCGGAGAGCCTTCCCAATCCCTCCAAGGGAGAGCGGGTATGCCTTGTCCCTTATTTGGTAAGAGGGCTTGGATTTCCAATTCATCCGTTTCTCCCGGG
Organism: Triticum urartu; assembly: GCF_003073215.2. Classification (NCBI taxonomy): domain Eukaryota; kingdom Viridiplantae; phylum Streptophyta; class Magnoliopsida; order Poales; family Poaceae; genus Triticum; species Triticum urartu. The sequence continues at coordinate 49,889,216 of NC_053028.1, read as the reverse complement.
GCTCCTGGAGTTCTACGGCCTCCAGTTGCACAACCTTACGCCTGCCTCCATGCTGCATATCGCAGGATTCGTAGCCCTTTGCGAGTTGTTTTTGGGCTCTGAGGCTCATTTCGCTTTGTGGAAGAAGCTGTTCTGCCTTGTGCCCCGTTCTCAGGAGGAGTCAATATATCAAGTGGGCGGAGCCGAAGTGTGGCATATTGCCGAGAACGGATACCTATCCGGAACCCCAAAGAAGACGTTCGAAGACTGGCCATCAAAATGGTTTTATATAGAAGATGTCGCCCTCCCGGATCCTATTAGAATCGGCCTTCCTGAGTTCGACAACGCCCCTTTGAAGAAGCGCCAGAGCTGGCGTCCATGGAGCTCCCTGGAGGAAGATGACAGGGACGTTCTTTACCTGATGAGCCGGATACGTTCTTTAGCTCGATCCGGATTGACCATGATCGAGGTCATGGCCATATGTATTATGCGGGGGGTGCAGCCGCTTCAATATAGAGGCCACCCCATGTGGGATTTCAACGGGGAGGATGACGCCACCCGCCACGGCCGTAAAGGGCCGGGATCGGTTGCTGATCCAATAAAGATCTTATCCACTTTGTACAAGGGAGAAGGGGAGGAATTCCTTCGTGTCAACCCACAGGGCGGATTTTCTATGTACAATCCTCCGAGCTGGGTAAGCGGAGACTTTTTCTCGCCCATTCGTTTCGTATTCCCGTAGTTAAGTATTCGGTCTAGCAATTTCATCGCAGGAGCTGCGGCAGGCTGTAAGGGAGATAAACAACTCCCCTCCACAACCCGAGGACCCTGGACAGTCCCTTGACCCGGCCTCCCAGGAGGATCCAGACATATCTGTGGAGCTGATCGATGGGGTATTTTACCAATTGAGTAATGACAATGCTTTGGTGGCCATTACGGCCGATTACCCTGGGCTACTTCTAGCCTCACAGGTGACTGAGACCGAAGTCCCAGCACTTCGAAAAGGGATTCATCCTTACGTGTTTTTGATTGCCGTATAACAGCCATGTTTTGCAGGGGAGGTCCTCGAGGCGGAAGGCCGAGCCTGCGGCAACTAGCCAACAAGGGGCCGCGAGGCCAGGCAGGTTGAAAAGACCCGCAGTCCGGATTGAGACACCGGCGCAGCGGTACGGCGCGCCGTATTTATTGCAAGACATTATTCTCAGAGGCATATTAACGCCCATGCCTTCTTTTCAGGAAAAAGAGCGCTCGCCGGACTATACCCGTAGAGGCTACTAATCGCGCCTCCACCGGCCAGGCTCCAAGGCCGGATTCGGAGGCGGGAACGAATACGAGGCGTGCGCCGGGCGCTCCTCCGACAGAGGATGCGGATAAACTGTCCGCCACCAATTCCGAGGAAAGTGCCATGAACCACAGGCGTCGCCGGACTGTTCTTCGTGACGCTTGTTTCTCTCAAGAGGCATTGGATGCCTTCAACTCGGGAGATGCGTACCTCCGTGCCGCTCAAAATGGTCTAGCCAGAGCCACGGAGCAGTATGTAAAAGACATACGGGTGAGAAAATTTGGTGATTATATATATATCAGTAGCCCCTGACACTTGAAACAGTTAAAATAACTGATTTAAGGATCATTTGTTATGCAGGTTCTTACCGAAAAGAATACTCAACTGTCCCAGGAGCTGGAAGAGTGCAGAGCCCAACTTCAGGCCGCACTGGCTGCGGCGGGGGAGCCCAAAGAGACCCCCTCTGGTAATATATCCTTCGAATGATAAGTGTCATATAGGATGCGGCGTATATGCAGATCTGACGATAAAATTGCAGATGACGCTGGAGTAAATCCGGATAAGCAACAACTCCTACGCCAGCTGAAGGCTGGTGAGAATGTGCTTACGAGGGTGAGGCAGGAGAAGAATGATCTCCTAGATGCCAACACCAAGCTGGGCGTGGAACTAAAAGATGTTCGTGCCCAACTGTCGGACTCTGTTAAGGAGAATCGGCGGCTTCGACGCGGCATATTTAGTAAGTGCTTGAATGAACTTTGAAAAAGAGTTCGGCGAGGAAGCTGGCTGACAGAGTTATGTCTGTAGGTATGCTAACAGGTCGTCCTGCCGAGGAAATGCCCGGTTCAATGGGTGACCTTCTTCCCGAGCTCTCACAGCTACACGAACGAGTTCGGCAGGTGATGCAAGGCGTCGCCCAGGCCTTGTGGCCATCCGTCTCCATACCCGAAGGCCTTGGAGAGCTTGCAGAAAAGCTGAAGGGAGCGCGGCGGCGCTTCCGATTATGGAAGATATCGGCCTGCCGTCAGGGCGCCAGGGAAGCCTGGGCAATGGTGAAGACACGGTACATGAAGGCTGACCCGAACCACATGGCCGAAGTCGGACCTATGGGGACCGATAGGAAGGAGATCCCTGTGAGCTTAGTGTACGGCCAAGTAGAATTGGCCGCAAAGTATTCCGAACAGGACTGTAGACTAGACAGCCTATTGGATGGTATTGAAGAGGAATTCAACCAGTCAAATTGACTATGTAATTTAAAGTGACATGTATAATGCCTTCTATCCGGATTGTAGATCGTTTGTCGTGGCGGACCTTTTCGCTTCAACCTCAGGACCCGACGGTCCGGAGTGTATCCGAATACCCTCTCGGTTATGTAAGAACCGGGGCATGCGTGGAGACCAGGCGTAGGGGTCATTAGTGCTTTATCGGACAAGTGCCCAACTAGTTATGTTATATTACATGGGTAGTAAGAAACATCTTCCAGGGAGAATAGTTCCGTTAAGGGTTCCTTTCCCTGGGTAAGCATGCCCTAAAGTGCATGTCCGGACTGCGATAAGAAGCGCAGAAAAAGAATCTGGGGGCAGATATGGAAAATAAATAAAAGTCATCTTTCGTTCACCAACCGAATATTCCCTTAAGAACGCTAGCTTTCGGCTTCACCCAGTCTGAGGTACACATCCGGCTGACCCCGGCGGTAACAATCGCAGAGGTGCTCCTCTTATGCCCTAGCCGAATTAACGGGAATGTAGGGCATAAATACAAGAGCCAGGCAACCTAGCTTGGCCAAAACTTAAGTCATATCAATGCATATAATGGTGAAAAAAGGTACACGCGGAAGTATAACACATGTGTTGGGCGTGAGGCCCAGGTAAATAATTTAAGCTTCTGTGAAAGAAGCCCTCAGGTATGAAGAGTGCGGCTAGCGCATCTGTAATGTACGAGTGAGGCACAAGGTGACCCTTGAAGGCCTAGAGAAATAATAATAAAAAGAAAGAAAGGGAAACAAGACAGATGATGCATATGCAAAAAATGGACAAAGGGAGGGGACTAACATAGAGTCCGGTGCTAGGCGTAGAATCTTCGAAGCCTGGCTGCGTTCCATGGGTTCGGCTCGAGTCGACTAGTCGATGCATCCCGCAGTCGGTACGCTCCACCGGTCAGAACTTGGTCGATAATGAAGGGACCTTCCCATTTGGGCTCGAGCTTGTTCTTTTTCTTATCCGGCAGTCGTAGAACTAGTTCGCCAACGTTATAAGTTTTGGCCCATACTTCTCTGCTTTGGTATTTGCGAGCCTGTTGCTGGTAAAATGCGGAACGGGCTTTGGCTACGTCACGCTCTTCCTCCAAGGTGTCCAGACTGTCCTGCCGATCGAGCTCGGCTTCTCTTTCTTCGTACATGCGCACTCGAGGTGAGTCATGAAGTATGTCATAGGGCAAGACTGCCTCTGCGCCGTACACCATAAAAACGGTGTATATCCGGTACTACGATTCGGTGTGGTCCGCAGCCCCTAGAGTACGGAGTCGAGCTCCTCTACCCAGTGCGTGTCAGACTCCGTTAAGGAACACACTAATCTGGGTTTAATGCCGCTCATTATAAGACCGTTGTTTCATTCAACTTGACCGTTGGTTTGTGGGTGATAGACTGAAGCATAATCGAGCTTGATGCCCATTTTGCTGCACCAGAGTTTTACCTCGTCGGCCGTGAAGTTCGTCCCGTTATCAGTGATGATGCTGTGGGGGACGCCGTAACAGTGTACAAACCAGGATATAAAATCTATCACCGGTCCGGATTCGGCTGTTTTAACCGGTTTAGCCTCTATCCATTTGGTGAATTTATCCACCATGACCAATAAGAATTTTTTCTTGTGGGTTCCCCCTTTAAGGGGTCCAACCATGTCAAGCCCCCAAACCGCGAAGGGCCATGTAATGGGGATTGTTTGGAGGGCGGTGGGTGGCATGTGGCTTTGATTTGCAAAGAGCTGGCAACCGGCGCAACGTTGGACCAAGTCTTGTGCATCTGCCCGGGCCGTTGGCCAATAGAATCCTGTACGGAAGGCCTTGCTTATGAGAGACCGGGCTGCAGCCTGATGACCGCCGAGTCTGGCGTGAATTTCTGCCAAAAGGTTCCGCCCTTCCTCTTCAGAGATGCACCTTTGAAGGACTCCGGTAGTGCTTTTCTTGTACAATTCTCCCTCATGGACCCTGTAGGCCTTGGATCGCCGCACTATGCAGCGTGCCTCATTTTGGTCTTACGGAAGTGCCTGTCTAGTTAGGTAGGCCAGGATTGGTTCTGTCCACGGGGCAATAGTGGCCATTATTTCATGGGCTGAATGTGTTATTTCGGTGGCGGAGCCTCCGATTGTGTCAGAGAGTTCCGTATCGGGTATTTTGGCCGGGTCCGGACTGTTGTTACCGGTGTCCCCTTACCATACTACGGATGGCTTGAAGAGCCTTTCCAGAAATATGTTGGGAGGGACCGCGTCGCGTTTTGCGCCGATGCGGGTGAGGATATCCGCCGCCTGATTGTTTTCCCGAGCCACATGGTGAAATTTGAGCCTCTCGAACCGAGCTGACATTTTTAGGACGGCATTGCGATAAGCTGCCATTTTTGGATCCTTGGCATCAAAGTCTCCATTTATTTGGGATATCGTGAGGTTCGAATCCCCGCGCACCTCTAGGCGTTGAATGCCCATGGATACTGCCATCCGGAGACCATGTAGAAGGGCCTCATATTCGGCTGCGTTGTTGGAGTCCGTATACATTATCTGTAGTACGTATTGAACGGTATCTCCTGTTGGGGACGTCAAAACGACGCCAGCCCCCAGACCAGCCAACATTTTTGAGCCGTCGAAGTGCATGATCCTGTTTGAATATGTGCCGTACTCCTTAGGGAGTTCGGCTTCCGTCCACTCGGCGACGAAGTTAGCCAAAACTTGTGACTTAATAGCTCGCCGTGGCTTGTAAGTTATGTCGAACGGGAGGAGCTCAATGGCCCATTCAGCAATCCGGCCCGTCGCGTCACGGTTGTTTATAATATCGTTAAGTGGTACTTCCGAGGCTACCGTTATCGAACACTCTTGAAAGTAGTGTCGCAGCTTCCGGGATGCCATAAATACCGCGTACGCTATCTTTTGATAATGCAGGTACCGTGATTTGTATGGAGTAAGGACAGTGGACACATAGTAACCGGCTTTTGAAGGGGGAATTTGTGTCCGTCCACTTCTCGCTCGACGACGAGCACTGCGCTTACTACTTGATGAGTTGCCGCAATGTATAATAGCATTGGTTCGCCAATGTTTGGCGCGGCCAGGACTGGGCTTCTTGCCAATATGGCTTTTATTTCGTTGAGTCTGGCCGTGGCGGCATCCGTCCACTCGAAGTGTTCGGTGCGCCGGAGGAGGCGATAAAGGGGTAATGCCTTTTCTCCCAAGCGGGAGATAAAGCGTCTTAGAGCTGCCACGCATCCGGTCAATTTTTGTATATGTTTGAGGTTTGTTGGGGTAGCCAACTGTGACAATGCTAGGATTTTGGCTGGATTAGCTTCAATACCTCTACTGGAGACAATGAATCCCAGGAACTTTCCGGCTGGTACGCCGAAAACACATTTTTGCGGATTGAGCTTGATGTCATATGTTCGGAGGTTATCGAATGTGAGCCTCAAGTCGTCTACTAGAGATTCGACATGCTTGGTTTTGATGACCACGTCATCTACGTATGCCTCCACTGTTTTGCCGATCTGGTTTGCCAGACATGTCTGAATCATGCGCTGATATGTTGCGCCGGCATTTTTGAGCCCGAAGGGCATTGTGTTGAAGCAGAATGGGCCGCATGGTGTGATGAATGCCGTTGCGGCTTGGTCTGGCTCTGCCATTTTAATTTGATGGTAACCGGAGTATGCGTTGAGAAAACACAATGAACCGTGTCCTGCGGTAGCATCGATGATTTGATCGATGTGGGGGAGGGGGAAGGGATCCTTTGGGCAGGCCTTGTTAAGGTCCTTAAAATCGACGCACAAGCGCCAGGATTTGTCCTTCTTTGGTACCATCACCAGGTTTGCTAGCCAGTCCAGATGTTTTATGTCTGATGAATCCGGCCTCCAATAGCTTGGCTAGTTCCTCTCTCATGGCTTGTCTCTTAGGTTCGGAGAAACGCCGAAGAGCCTGCTTGACTGGCCTGAATCCTTTTAGGATATTTAGGCTGTGCTCGGCCAGCCTGCGTGGGATTCCTGGCATGTCTGAAGGGTGCCAGGCAAAAATGTCCCAGTTCTCACGTAGGAACTCTCGCAGTGCGGCGTCGACATCAAGGTTTAATTGTGCCCCGATGGAAGCTGTTTTTGTAGGGTCCGTTGGATGGACTTGGAATTTGACTATTTCGTCCGCCGGTTTAAAGGAGGTGGAGTTGGATCTTTTATCGAGTATCACGTTGTCCCTGTTCATCGTGGAGCGCAGCGCAGTTAGTTCCTCGGCCGCGAAAGCTTCGGATAGTGCCTCAAGGGCCAATGCGGCTGTCTTATTTTCGGTGCGGAGTGCTATGTCCGGATCACTAGCAAGAGTGATGATTCCGTTGGGCCCGGGCATTTTGAGCTTCATGTACCCGTAATGGGGTATGGCTTGGAAGATTGTAAACGCCTCCCGCCCTAATAGAGCATGGTATCCGCTGCTGAACGGGGCCACTTGGAATGTAATTTCTTCGGACCTGTAATTATCCGGCGTGCCGAATACCACATCTAGTGTGATTTTCCCAGCACAGCGTGCTTCCCGACTGGGGATGATTCCTCTAAAGGTTGTGCTACTTTGCTCAATGCGGCTCCAATCTATTTCCATCTTTTGAAGAGTTTCCTCATAGATGAGGTTTAATCCGCTGTCGCCGTCCATGAGTACCTTGGTGAGTCGAAAGCCGTCCACGATTGGACTGAGGACCAGTGCGGCTGGTGCTCGAGCTGTTCGGAATTTAGGTTCGTCACTGGCATTGAAGGTAATAGCCGTGTCACTCCAAGGGTTTATTTCTGCTATGTGGCAGATTTCGGCCATGCTGGCGAGTGTTCGCTTACGTCTATTATTTGACGCGAAGGTCTCAAAGACCGTTAACACCGTATTGTTGTCCACGGGATGGTGCTCTGTGGTATTTGGGAGGAGTAGATCCTCACCACTTTTGGCCACCTGCCGGAGTATCCAACATGCTCTAAGGCTGTGCGTTGGTATTGCATCCGCAGTACTATGAATTTTGCAGGGTCCGTTGAGCCATCCCTCCAGTACGGTTCCTTGCCCTGTAGAGGGCTTTTGCCTTTTGGTAGTTAACCCAGGTGTATTGTGATAATGCACCCTTTTATTTCGGACTGGGTTTGTATTCAGGGCCAGATTGTCCCAAAATTTTATTTCGGTTTTCCAAGCGCTTTCCATCGCACAGTACTTTTGTACTATGGACACCAAGTCGGCAAAGCGTGTAATTTCGCGGCGCCTTATGGCGTTGAGGATTCCCTTGTTCATGCAATTATTGCAGAAGAATGAAATTGCGTCTTCCTCGCGACAGTCCTTTATCCTGTTCATGACCAGGAGGAATCTGGCCCAGTAATGGTGTACTGTTTCTTCGGGCTCTTGCCTAATTTGGGATAGATCACTTATGTTTGGGTGGGTGGGTGGAATTGAACCCGAATCCTCACCCAATCTGAGACTCAGGGGCCAAGGAGTTTCCGAACTCGGAGGTTTGGATTCTTGGTTGTTTTCCAATAAATCTAGCCCGCTGCCTGCCTCTAGGTTCAGGTCTTGAGTGATGTCCTCCCCTCCGCGGGTATCCGGCTTGGAGGGATCGGGAATCCGGACATAGCTAGTCCTTAAGATAGATAAAGGGTTGCCGCATTGTTCCTCCACCACTGCAACGTGATGGGTGACCTGGGGAGAGTTGATCTCTCTCAGATCGGGTTTAGGCCCAATCTGATCGTAGTCTGTAGCGACTCCCAGGGAGGCGATGCGATCCAAGAGCTCATTCAGGGAAGAGAGCTCCATTGGATCTAACTGCTCAGAGAGTTCCGAGTTGACGTGAAGATGGCTTTCGATGACCCGAGAAGTCATCGTCGGCGCAGCGGCCGAACATGCGGTCATAAGAAAACCACCTAGCCGGAGAGTTTGGCCGATAGCCAAAGCTCCCTCAACAACAGTGTCGTCTTTAAAGACGGGATGAGGCATCCTTCCTGATGGCGATGGCACAGCGGAACTCTCAATGAAAGCACCAATGTCGGTGTCAAAACTGGCGGATCTCGGATAGGGGGTCCCGAACTATGTGTCTAGGCCGGATGGTAACAGGAGGCAGGGGACACAATGTGTTACCCAGGTTCGGACCCTCTTGATGGAGGTAAAACCCTACGTCCTGCTTGATTGATATTGATGATATGGGTAGTACAAGAGTAGATCTACCACGAGATCAGAGAGGCTAAACCCTAGAAGCTAGCCTATGGTATGATTATATGTTATGATTGTTGTCCTACGGACTAAAAATCTTCAGTTTATATAGACACCGGAGAGGGTTAGGGTTACACAAGGTCGGTTACAAAGGAGGAGATATCCATATCCGTATTACCTAGCTTGCCTTCCACGCCAAGTAGAGTCCCATCCGGACACGAGATGAAGTCTTCAATCATGTATCTTCATAGTCTAACAGTCCGGCCGAAGGATATAGTCCGGCTGTCCGGAGACCCCCTAATCCAGGACTCCCTCAGCCGTGCTCAATCTCGTACCTTGCAATACAGGCAAGAACCCCTTCTTGGACTGATCCATATTGAACTTCTTCAATATCTTGTCAAGGTACGTACTTTGTGAAAGACCAATGAGGCGTCTCGATCTATCTCTATAGATCTTGATGCCTAATATATAAGCAGCTTCTCCAAGGTCCTTCATTGAAAAACACTTGTTCAAGTAGGCCTTTATGCTTTCCAAGAATTCTATATCATTTCCCATCAATAGTATGTCATCCACATATAATATGAGAAATGCTACAGAGCTCCCACTCACTTGTAAACACAGGCTTCTCCATAAGTCTGCGTAAACCCAAACGCTTTGATCATCTCATCAAAATGAATGTTCCAACTCTGAGATGCTTGCACCAGCCCATAGATTGAGCGTTGGAGCTTGCACACCTTGTCAGCATTCTTAGGATCGACAAAACCTTCCGGCTGCATCATATACAATTCTTCCTTAAGGAAACCATTAAGGAATGTCATTTTGACGTCCGTTTGCCATATCTCATAATTATAGAATGCGACAATTGCTAACATGATTCGGGCGGACTTCAGCTTCGCTACGGGTGAGAAAGTCTCATCGTAGTCAGCCCCTTGAACTTGTCGATAACCCTTAGCGACAAGCCGAGCCTTATAGATGGTCACATTACCATCCGCGTCTGTCTTCTTTTTAAAGATCCATTTATTTTCTATGGCTCGCCGATCATCGGGCAAGTCAGTCAAAGTCCATACTTCGTTTACATACATGGATCCTATCTCGGATTTCATGGCTTCCAGCCATTTGTCGGATTCTGGGCCCGCCATCGCTTCTTCATAGTTCGAAGGTTCACCATTGTCTAACAACATGATTTCCAGGACAGGGTTGCCGTACCACTCTGGTGCGGAACGCGTCCTTGTGGACCTTCGAAGTTCAGTAGCAACTTGATCTGAAGTTTCATGATCATCATCATTAACTTCCTCCCTAGTCGGTGCAGACACCTCAGGAACAATTTCTTGAGCTGCGCCACTCTCTGGTTCAAGAGGCAATACTTCATCAAGTTCTACTTTCCTCCCACTTACTTCTTTCGAGAGAAACTCTTTCTCTAGAAAGGATCCATTCTTGGCAACAAAGGTCTTGCCTTCGGATCTAAGATAGAAGGTATACCCAATAGTTTCTTTAGGGTATCCTATGAAGACGCATTTTTCCGATTTGGGTTCGAGCTTTTCAGGTTGAAGTTTCTTGACATAAGCATCGCATCCCCAAACTTTCAGAAACGAAAGCTTATGTTTCTTGCCAAACCACAATTCATACGGTGTCGTCTCAACGGATTTCGACGGAGCCCTATTTAAAGTGAATGCGGCAGTCTCTATAGCATAACCCCAAAATGATAGCGGTAGATCGGTAAGAGATATCATAGATTGTACCATATCCAATAGGGTGCGATTACGACGTTCGGACACACCATTACGTTGTGGTGTTCCAGGCGGCGTGAGTTGTGAAACTATTCCATATTTCCTTAAGTGCGTGCCAAATTCGTGACTCAAATATTCTCCCCCACGATCTGATCATAAGAACTTGATTTACTGTCACGTTGATTCTCAACCTCACTCTGAAATTCCTTGAACTTTTCAAAGGTCTCAGACTTGTGTTTCATTAAGTAGACATACCCATATCTACTTAAGTCATCACTGAGGGTGAGGACATAATGATAGCCACCGCGAGCCTCAACGCTCATTGGACCACACACATCAGTATGTATGATTTCCAATAAGTTGGTTGCTCGCTCCATTGTTTCGGAGAACGGAGTCTCGGTCATTTTACCCATGAGGCATGGTTCGCACGTGTCAAATGATTCATAATCAAGAGACTCCAAAAGTCCATCTCATGGAGTTTCTTCATGCGTTTGACACCAATGTGACCAAGGCGGCAGTGCCACAAGTATCTGGGACTATCATTATCAACCTTACATCTTTTGGCATTCACACTATGAATGTGTGTCACATCATGTTCGAGATTAAATAAGAATAAACCATTGACCAGCGGGGCATGACCATAAAACATGTCTCTCATATAAATAGAACAACCATTATTCTCAGATTTAAATGAGTAGCCATCTCGCATTAAACGAGATCCAGATACAATGTTCATGCTCAAAGCTGGTACTAAATAAAAATTATTGAGGTTTAAAACTAATCCCGTAGGTAAATGCAGAGGTAGCGTGCCGACGGCGATCACATCGACCTTGGAACCATTCCCGACGCGCATCGTCACCTCGTCCTTCGCCAGTCTCCGTTTATTCCGCAGTTCCTGTTTTGAGTTACAAATATGAGCAACTGCACCGGTATCAAATACCCAGGAGCTACTACGAGCGCTGGCAAGGTACACATCAATAACATGTATATCACATATACCTTTGGTATTGCCAGCCTTCTTTTCTGCTAAGTACTTGGGGCAGTTCCGCTTCTAGTGACCGTTTCCCTTGCAATAAAAGCACTCAGTCTCAGGCTTGGGTCCATTCTTTGACTTCTTCCTGGCAGCTTGCTTACCGGGCGCGGCAACTCCCTTTCCGTCCTTCTTGAAATTCCTTTTACCCTTGCCTTTCTTGAACTTAGTGGTTTTATTCACCATCAACACTTGATGTTCCTTTTTGATTTCCACCTCCGCTGATTTCAGCATTGAATATACCTCGGGAATGGTCTTTTCCATCCCCTGCATATTGAAGTTCATCACAAAGCTCTTGTAGCTAGGTGGGAGCGACCGAAGGATTCTGTCAACGACCGCATCATCCGGGAGATTAACTCCTAGCTGAGACAAGCGGTTATGCAGCCCAGACATTTTGAGTATGTGCTCGCTGACAGAACTGTTCTCCTCCATCTTACAACTGTAGAACTTGTCGGAGACTTCATATCTCTCGAACCGGGCGTGAGCTTGGAAAACCATTTTCAGCTCTTGGAACATCTCATATGCTCCGTGTTGCTCAAAACGCTTTTGGAGCCCCGGTTCTAAGCTGTAAAGCATGTCGCACTGAACCAGGGAGTAATCATCATTACATGTCTGCCAAGCGTTCATAACGTCTTGTTCTGCAGGAAAAACAGGTGCTTCACCTAGCGGTGCATCAAGGACATATGCTTTCCTGGCAGCTATGAGGATAATCCTCAGGTTACGGACCCAGTCCGTGTAGTTGCTACCATCGTCTTTCAGCTTGGTTTTCTCTAGGAATGCGTTGAAGTTGAGGGCAACATTAGCGTGGGCCATTTGATCTACAAGACATATTGCAAAGATTTTAGACTATGTTTATGATAATTAAGTTCATCTAATCAAATTATTAATGAACTCCCACTCATATAGACATCCCTCTAGTCATCTAAGTGATACATGATCCGAGTCAACTAGGCCGTGTCCGATCATCACGTGAGACGGACTAGTCATCATCAGTGAACATTTTCATGTTGATCGTATCTTCTATACGACTCATGTTCGACCTTTCGGTCTTCCGTGTTCCGAGGCCATGTCTGTACATGCCAGGCTCGTCAAGTCAACCTAAGTGTATTGCATGTGTAAATCTGGCTTACACCCGTTGTATGAGAACGTTAGAACCTATGACACCCGATCATCACGTGGTGCTTCGGAACAACGGACCTTAGCAACGGTGCACAGTTAGGGGGAACACTTTCTTGAAATTATTGCGAGGGATCATCTTATTTATGCTGCCGTCATTCTAAGCAAATAAGATGTCAAACATGATAAACATCACATGCAATCAAATAGTGACATGATATGGCCAATATCACTTTGCTCCTTTTGATCTCCATCTTCGGGGCGCCATGATCATCGTCGTCACTGGCATGACACCATGATCTCCATCATCGTGTATTCATGAAGTTGTCTCGTCAACTATTACTTCTACTACTATGGCTAACAGTTAGCGATAAAGTAAAGTAATTACATGACGTTTATGTTGACACACGGGTCATAAATAAATTAAGACAACTCCTATGGCTCCTGCCGGTTGTCATACTCATCGACATGCAAGTCGTGATTCCTATTACAAGAACATGATCAATCTCATACATCACATATATCATTCATCACATCATTTTGGCCATATCACATCACATGGCACATGCTGCAAAAACAAGTTAGACGTTGTCTAATTGTTGTTGCAAGTTTTTACGTGGCTGCTATAGGTTTCTAGCAAGAACGTTTCTTACCTACGCCAAAACCACAACGTGATATGCCAATTTCTATTTACCCTTCATAAGGACCATTTCCATCGAATCCGATCCAACTAAAGTGGGAAAGACAGACACCCGCCAGCCACCTTATGCAACTAGTGCATGTCAGTCGGTGGAACCAGTCTCACGTAAGCGTACGTGTAAGGTCGGTCCGGGCCGCTTCATCCCACCACGCCACCGAATCAAGATAAGACTAGTAATGGCAAGTAAATTGACAAAATCAACGCCCACAACAACTTGTGTTGTACTCGTGCATAGAAACTACGCATAGACCTACCTCATGATGCCACTGTTGGGGAATGTAGCAGAATTTTAAAATTTTCTACGCATCACCAAGATCAATCTATGGAGTCATCTAGTAAAGAGGGAGAGGGTAGTGCATCTACATACCCTTGTAGATCGCGAGCGGAAGCGTTCAAGAGAACGGGGTTGATGGAGTCGTACTCGTCGTGATCCAAATCACCGATGACCGAGCGCCGAACTGACGGCACCTCCGCGTTCAACACATGTACGGTTGGGAGAGACGTATCCTCCTTCTTGATCCACCAAGGGAAGAGGAGAGGTTGATGGAGATCCAGCAGCACGACGGCGTGGTGGTGGAAGCAGCGGGATCTCGGCAGGGCTTCGCCAAGCACCAACGAGAGGGAGAGGTGTCACGGGGGGAGAGGGAGGCACCAGGGACTTGGGTGCGGCTGCCCTCCCTCTCCTCCACTATATATAGGGGCCAGGGGGGCGCCGGCCCCTCTAGATCCCATCTAGATGGGGGGGCGGCCAAGGGGGTGGCTTTGCCCCCAAGCCAGGTGGAGGCGCCCCCACCCCTAGGATTTCCAACCCCAGGCGCAGGAGGAGGCCCATGGGGGGCGCACCAGCCCACCAGGGGCTGGTTCCCTTCCCACTTCAGCCCATGGGGCCCTCCGGGATAGGTGGCCCCACCCGGTGGACCGCCGGGATCCTTCCAGTGGTCCCGGTACAATACCGATGATCTCGAAACTTTCCCGGTGGCCAAAACTGGACTTCCTATATATAAATCTTTACCTCCGGACCATTCCGGAACTCCTCGTGACGTCCAGGATCTCATCCGGGACTCTGAAAAACTTTCGGGTTACCGCATACTAATATCTCTACAACCCTAGCGTCACCGAACCTTAAGTGTGCAGACCCTACGGGTTCGGGAACCATGTAGACATGACCGAGACAACTCTCCGGCCAATAGCCAACAGCGGGATCTGGATACCCATGTTGGCTCCCACATATTCCACGATGATCTCATCGGATGAACCACGATGTCGAGGATTCAATCAATCCCGTATTCAATTCCCTTTGTCAATCGGTACGTTACTTGCCCGAGATTCGATCGTCGGTATCCCAATACCTCGTTCAATCTCATTACCGGCAAGTCACTTTACTCGTTCCGTAACACATCATCCCGTGACCAACTCTTAGTCACATTGAGCTCATTACGATGATGTTTTGCCGAGTGGGCCCAGAGATAATTCTCCGTCATGCGGAGTTACAAATGCCAGTCTCGATTCGTGCCAACCCAACAGACACTTTCGGAGATACCCGCAGTGGACCTTTATAGTCACCCAGTTACGTTGTGATGTTTGGCACACCCAAAGTATTCCTACAGTATCCGGGAGTTGCACAATCTCATGGTCTAAGGAAAAGATACTTGACATTAGAAAAGCTCTAGCAGACAAACTACACGATCTTGTGCTATGCTTAAGATTGGGTCTTGTCCATCACATCATTCTTCTAATGATGTGATCCCGTTATCAATGACATCTAATGTCCATAGTCAGGAAACCATGACTATCTGTTGATCAACGAGCTAGTTAACTAGAGGCTCACTAGGGACATGTTGTGGTCTATATATTCACACATGTATTACGATTTCCGGATAACACAATTATAGCATGAACAATAGACAATTATCATGAACAAGGAAATATAATAATAACCATTTTATTATTGCCTCTAGGGCATCTTTCCAACACTACCCAGTCACGGAGTAGCGTTTGGTCGGCCCAAAGCAAGTCTGTCACCATCCCGAGTACATGTGCCAGCTCAGGTCTTAGGACATAGAACGTATGTTGTACTAGAGACTCACAGATGACATATCGCTGCGTCTCATAGTTGGGTCTGTCCGACTCGGACCTTATCTCGACTCGGATCCGACTACATCGAATCCGACCAGATCCTTCTAAGTCCATATTATCCGGTTAGTATCCAATGTCCCATGGCTAGTGAGACCAAGCCATCGACCGTGTCATATGCTAGTCTAGTCGGCTGCACGTCCACACAGCCCTTTCGACTAGGGACCTTTTAGGACAGTCATCATACAACGCATAGTCCCACAAACAAGTCACGTACTTGCTGATACACATCATTGATAATGTCCAAGGACTATCTTTATTCATAAACACATAGGAAATATCATCATACATGATTGCCTCTAGGGCATATCTCCAACAAAGCATCGGAACTAATCATGCCTTATTGTGAACACCTCTTTTTCTCTTACAAAAACACAGTACAAACATAGATGCTCGCATGCACACACAAACATTTACCCATATAAACGCACGGATGCATATCACACTCCTATGAGCACTTCCGAGAAAACTGTGTTGACAAGTCTTGAGATTGAGGAAATCACCACAGACGTCACGTAGTCGACAGGTAAGGATGGCAATTTTACCCATGGGTACAGGTACGCGCGGATACCGTACCCGCATGGGCAGGGTATGGGCACAATTTTATACTCACAAGTGGTACCCATATCCTACCCGTTAAGTTATGGGTAGGGCATGGGTATAACCTTTTTCCAATGGATATACCCATATACCCTACCTGTTTATACTGACATGTGAACGTTACCCGTGATTCACATGTGTAACTATGTTAAAGTTGTGTCGTGAGCTTGTGAACCTATGATAAAGTTGTCACGAATTGTTAGTTTGAATTGACTTAATTCTCATGTACTCAACTATCTATTCTTGAGTTGTGATCAATGGTTTTTTTGTCAAAAGTGTTATAAATGAATGTAAATGACGAATAACTTATGTACCATTTGGTCTACCCGTTGGGTACCCATCGGGTATGGGTACGGCTAAAGTTTCATACCCATGGGTATGGGTATGAGTATAATTTTGTACCCGTTAACTACACGGGTATGGGTATGGTATTGCTCTACCCGCCCCATACCCTACACTTTGCCATCCTTATCGACAGGAGTATCGTCTCCAACTGAAAGAACATCGCTGGGAAAGAAGAAAAATAAAGAAATTTGGATTACAAGGCACACTCAAATCTTGGCCAACCGGCCACAAACAATCATTCATCTCGTCATTTTTCTGATTTCAAGCATGTTTAATTGTTAAATCAGAAACTTGGTCTTAGAAAAAACCTTTAAATCTAACCCCTTACTTAAACAACCAAAAAACACGAGTGATTAACTAAATTTTCAATAAAAACACAAACTTATATCCTTAGATTCTCATTTTTTCAATACATTTCCCCCAGAAAACTCTGTTTATTTTGACATTTCAACATTAAAGGGCCTCAATAGTTAGATTTTTCTAACAAATCTTCAATTTGAAAAGTGTTTAAATTGATTTCAATAAAGGTAATGTCAATGTTTGTTCTTTATTATATCTGACCTTTTCTTTGTCTTTCCAAACTTCATTAAAAAATCTCTCTAAGAAAACCCCCCAAAGGGAAAAAAAATCATTGTAGAAGAAGTTAAATCCACCACTCTCCTAGCCCCTTAAGTAACCAAGCACAAAACAAAATTATTTTTCCAAATTTCTATTCTGATTAGTTGGGTTGAAAACATTTGCCTAATCAGTCTCCCCTAATAGAAAAAGGTAGAAAGTTGGATTTGGAAGAAACAGTTACATCTAGGTCTTTAACGCTATGAACCACAAAGGCAAGAGTTCATCTTCAATGAATTTTATCCTTACAAGTCTCATAATATGCAATAACTTCTCATAGATATTTTAATAATTTCCATTTCCTATTTTTTTAGTGTTCCTATTTTCAGATTTTTAGTGAATCTTCCATTAAAAACTGTTAAAAATATTTCCAATTTCTGAGAAAATAAGATTTTTTTTGTGAAGATAATGTTCATGTTTATTCTAAGGAAATTCTGATGTTTTATTGGGGTTTTCAACTGACATTCTAGTTAGTTCAGTTAAGAGGACCTATGTAGTCAATCTTCCCTAAGGATTTTTGTTTTTTGAAATCTAGAACCTTATTTCATGCACCGCTAACAATCTTCTATATTTTTATTTTTTTAAGTTATTTGTCTTCAATAATATTTTTCTAATATTATTTGATCATTACCTATTTACCTAATTATTTTTCTTTAGCATTATATTCTAAGATTTTTTGTAAATCTAATGTTTTAATAGATTTCCATTTTTTGTCAATGTAAAATAGTGTTTACTCATAATTTTTATATAACAAGTAGCATTAGTTTTCATCCTTTTTTCCAAAATTTTATTCTAACTAGTCGAATTAAGGAATTTTTTCCTGGGGATCTATTTTTTGTGTCAATATAATGATCAAATTCTGGACTAATCTAATATAAACTAAAATAATCACATGTGTGCTCTTGGATGAGCATAACCCTCCACTCGGGTCTGATCATTAACAAAACACAATGCATTGAGTTAAAAAAAAAGACAGTGACAAGACAAAAGAGCGCACATTGTCGTCCTGTGATCTCGTATATGTGAGAGATGTGAGAGAAAACCTCTTACATACTGGTGTCACCACTTCTCCATTAATAACGTGAGACCAAACTTTAAATGCACGCCATACAACAAAAATGAGCCCTCAAGATATTTGGCTGGCCCTATGGGAGATGAGTGATGATGGTGGCACGCATTCGACTCGCTTCGTGTTTGTAGTCATCGCTAGATGGTCTATGGACCTCAATGTAATTTTTGTTACTTCTCTTACATCTCGCTCTAGTGCATGATATTTGCTGAACAGACCTGATGTTTTCCTTGCAAAAAAGAAAAGAAAAATCAGCCTTAGATCATTATGTACAGAACCACCGTATCAATCATGTGTAGATGTGGTTGGGTACTTGGATCAGTGGTCGACCACACATATATAATTGCCCGACAATGGCATGTGCTGCAAATCATGCATGCAACAAACAACTAAAGGCAGGAGAGTACGCGTGCGCGTGGTCATCGTCGTCCATCAGATCGATCCGAGATCTGTGTATCTAATAACCAGCTCAGAAATGGCGAGCGATCTCATCATCGTCGAAATGATGAGTGGACTAGGACCAAGACTACCCGCCAAATCATTGTGTGCTGCACCTGCACATATGCGATCGGCCGAGCAGACACATCACATGGCTCCTGGCCCGTCAGACTGTCAAGTGTGTCCCTAGCTACCCAGACGCTAGCCGCTGATGATCAATGCCGTCGCTGCTGGCGATTAGATGATGATTCTGCTAGTTCAATCGTTAGTGCTCCACTGCTCCGCAGCTAACTAGTCGTTGGGGATGCACTCCGTACGTGCAAGCTAGAATATACTGTAGTAGCTAGCTAGCGTTATGTGTACAAATATGTGCATTGTGTATTGCTTTCTATTCATTTGGTAATGAGGTATCAAATGATTCTCTTTCTGCATTTTCTGCAGGAATCGCATCTAAATATATATGCTTCATGTGCCAATTATTCTGCTTTTGAATTTCAGCAGCATCTAAACAAACAAAACGGTTATAGTAACCCGTCGTCGTACTCGGAATGTACATCTCTTCCACCAATAGGTAACTCAAGCGAGATTAGGGTTTCCACCCTCTCGCCAATCCGCCCTGCTAGCTGTTCGGTCTTGGAGGCCGACCCCCCCCCCCCCCCCCCCCACACACACACCGGGTGTGCGTGCGTGCGCACTACCCTAGTGCCGGTGGGAAGGACTCCGTCCTTGCTTTAGGTACTTTCCGGGTCTTGGTTGGGGTGGCGTGAGGCGGCGGCGGCGTATCTAAGTGAGAATAAACTTTATAAATGAGGTTCGCTCCAAGTTTGAACTCATTTGGACATCTGAGCAACTCTCAACAAAAAAGACAAATTCAGGGTTTGTAAAAAAGATTACTGCTCACACGCTGTTCTGACCTGATTTAATTTTTTGCCGAGAGCTGCTCAGATGTCCAAATGAGTTAAAACTTGAAGCGGACCTCAGGCATATAATTGTCTATCACACATTTTATTTTGGAGTTTTTTGAATCTTTTAGTTTTTTTTTGTTTTTTTTGAACGGGATGCGGATGAGCGTGGGCATCAAATTGGGTTTTCGATTAAAAAAAGGGCTAGCTGTGAACAGTAGTCCAGATCTAGCGCTAGCAGCAACCAACAAACTAATTAAACAGTGAGGGAGGGATGGAGGAATGAGATGGGAAGCAGGCAGAGGAACGACAGGAAGGGCCAGTGGTACAGGAGTTTTGATCTAAGCCAGCCAAGGACACGGCATTTCCCACTAATCATTGCTGCTCCGGCCCTGCCCTGCCCTGCCTGCTTCCTCTGATCTGAATACTAATTCATTCCTGGGGACGAAGAGGCCAACGATGGAGAATGCAGGAGCAGGATGGCACGCTCGCGCATGTGGCGGGGGCGGGGAATCCCAAGGCACGCCAGCGCGGCCGCGCGTACGGCCACGTCCCACACACGTGCGCCCGTCGGCCCGGCGCTCCTTCCGACGGCCTTCCGCGAGCAGCCGCTAGAGAGACCTCATGGCCGGGCATCCCCTGTACCGGGCTTTTCAAAGCCCGACATGAATGTAAAGCCTGGCCCAAGACCCAGAAAACGCTGGACTTGGACTAACAATATTAAATGACTATTTTAGAGATAAATAATTAAAGAAGTATACAAGTCACCCTCAAATCCATTCTTTGGGATACATAACCCCCTCAACTCAAAACCGGGACAAATAACACCCTGAAATTACTAAAACCGGGTTAATAACCCCCTTGAGTGGTTTCTGTCTAATTTAGAGCGGTTTTGTCCCCCATGATGCAGATTACGCGCTGACTGGGTCCCATTAGTCAGTTGTCTCTCTCATTTCTTTCCTTTTATCACCTCGTCTCCTTCCTTTCTTTCTTCGCCAAAGCGCCGTCGCCTCCAGAAACGCCTCTTCCCTTTCGTTCGTTAGGACTTGGCAATCGCAGGCGCCGTCCGCCGTCCGCCGTCGCCTGCCGCTTGCTCGTCTCCGAAGGAACAAAGTCATGTGTCCAAGTGCGTGTGCCTCCATCTCCGCTGTCGCTCTGCTTCGCTTCTGGTGTCGTTCGTCGGCGGAATCGCGAGCTCATACAAGTGGCAGCGGCCACCGACGATGGCTCCGTCGTACGGCCGACCACTGTTGGCGTTTCCTCAAATTAACTAGTCTCCCGCCCGGCCGTTGGGCGCACGGCGCATTGCCATGGCCGAGACTGAGCCGTCCGTCGTGTAGCAGTGAAACTGTTGCGGCGCCACGCCCTGCATGCGCACTCTGCGGTTGTTGTCGGGGGTTCTCAGCTTGCAACAGCGCTACGTCGCCCGGTCTTCGCTGGAAGGAGGGACCAAATTAATAATCAACGCTGTTGTTCTCCTACAGGAGCCCGTTGCTTTTTATATCCGGACGGTGAGGTTCCGAAGGATGCTCTGGTGATTTGCGGGATGTTGTGTATCAATTGAAGGAACGGTCAAGGAATGAAAATGGTCTACTAAATGCCAGCTTGGCGAAGAACAAGATGCTAGATGCGTATGTGTGTGATTTGGAAGTCAGCATCGTGGAGAAGTTGATGTCCCGAAGAAGAGGATTCAGAAACTGCAGCTGTCCTTTGTGTTTGCTCTGTTCTGCTTTGTCATTTCACACTTTTGGGAATGATTGTCATGAAGAAAAAGAAGCATCCTGGAGAAATTAGTCCAATAGGGAGTCATTTATGTATGTTGTTTTTCTTTGTAAGCTGTTAAGCAAAATTCAGAATGTATGATGTTAAAAAGGTTTAGAATTTGTCTTGTATCTTGTTATGCAAAATTCAGACTTTGGTACAATGCTTCTTGGAAGTGTTATGAAAATATTTGGAATTTGGTACAATGCAAAATCCCAATGCTATGGCTGATCTTCTTATGTATATTATATACTGTATGCTGATCTGAAAAGATTGAGAATATATGTCTAATCTTCTTATATGTGTTCTCATGTATGCAATACTATGTTTTATTTACAGTGAACCAAATATACAAATATAGTGTATGTTGTTATGAAAAGATCATCTCACTGTAGATGCCCTGAATGAAATTTTGCTGTCTTGTTCAGTGACTGTGCACCAAAATGACAGTACAATTTCAGTACTGACTTGTACAAGCCCTGAAGTACTATCTTGTTCAGTTCTGGCAGCACACCTTGTGCATTTTGTGCTTCACAGAGTTATATTAGGAAAAAATCATGTACTTCATAGAATGTAAATAACAGCAAATTGACAGTAAACTGTTCCAAAAGATCATGTACTTCACAATACACCATAATTGAGAGTACATTATAGCAAATAGATGTTCCTATCTTGCTGAAATAAACATATGGACCCCATAAACTAATTTCAACCCGTTTCTTGCCATTAGATCTGTCGAGAATTAGTTTTTTGTTCAGTACAATGCTTCTTGGAAGTGTTATGAAAATATTTGGAATTTGGTACAATGCAAAATCCCAGTGTTATGTCTGATCTTCTTATGTGTATTGTATACTCTATGATGATATGAAAAGATTCATAATTTGGTTCAAAGCAAAATCCCAGTGATATGGTTGTTATGAAAAGATCATCTGCAGTGAACCAAATATTACAAAAAATACAAATACACTGTATGTTATTATGAAAAGATCATCTACACTGAACCAAATATTACAAAAAATACAAATATATTGTATGCTACTATGAAAAGATCATCTGAAGTGACAAACCTGATATATAATACAGAACATAGTTGCTTGATCGTACAGAGAATACATGACTCCATATATGTATATATATTACACGACATGACTCTTGACACAAAAATGACTCCTCAACATCAAACTGAAGGCCCTGCTCTGCCTTTCTTAGCTTCTTTGTATGCAGCTAAATTGAAGACACAGTGTTGTGGCAAATTTGTAACTTGTTTAGGTGGAACAAATGGAGTAGCAGCACTTCTCTGAACCTTTGCTGGTCTAGCCTTGCTGCCTGGAGCATGCTTATCATATTTCTGCGAGATTGGTTGCGACACCGGCAGTGAGCTTGGTTGTAAACTTGGCTCCCTAATTAAGAGAACTAACATTTACAATTTGGACTACAATTGTGATATACCAAGGCAACAAATTCAAACAAAAACACTTCATTTAGACAAGTATAGCAGATAATTTACTATGGACTAACATGTTCAGTTCATTCAGACAAGAAAGTGCACTTTTCTCCTTAACCAAACAGGGTAATCATCTACAATAAATTCTCCTAGCAATGCAAGTTCATTCAGACCCATTTACTTTGCATGAGAGATACCAGCTTGTCCTGCACCAAAATATGCTGAAAAGTCACACCTTTTCCCTAACAAAAACATCCCTTTTTTCATGAACATAATAGGGCATCATCCAAAACGCACTTGAACAGAACAGGGCACATCCAAAACACTACTTCTCCCCTAAATCCCTAGCACTGAGACGCCCCATTCCCCTCACCCGAGCCCACACCTCTGCGGCGCACACAATCATTCACTGGAGCTCGCGATTCCGCCGATGAACGACACCAGAAGCGAAGCGGAGCAGCAACGGAGATGGAGGCACACGCGCCTGGACACATGGTTTCGTTCCTTCGGCGACGGGCAAGCAGCAGATGACGGTAGCGAGGGCGGACGGGGACGGCGGCGATGGCGGACAGCGCCCTAGCGAGAGAAAGAGGAGAGGCGATTCTGGAGGCGATGGCGCTCTGACGGAAAAAGAAAGAGAGGAAGGGGACGAGGTGATAAAGGAAAGAGAGGCAACTGACTAATGGGACCTTCTCAGCGTAATTTGCCCAGTCAGCGTGTAATCTGCATCATGGGGGACAATACCGCTCTAGATTAGACAGAAACCACTCAAGGGGGTTATTAACCCGATTTTAGTAATTTCAGGGTATTATTTGTCCCGGTTTTGAGTTCAGGGGGTTATGTATCCCAAAGAGTAGATTTGAGGGTGATTTGTATACTTCTTTCATAAATAATTAAACGATCGCATTTTCGGGAGCCTCCCATCAATGACTTGGTGGTAGGCTGAGAGCACGCCACTCAGCGGCCGCTACGTGGCGCACTCTGGGCGTTTCCTTTCGATTCTGTTTTTATTTTATTTTCCCACACGCGTTTTTGTCTCTCATGGAAGGAAAAAGAACTAAGAAAAAAAATTCCGTGAGAGGCACCGTTATGCTTTGCTGAGAGGCTTGGTCGCGCCTCTTGAAAACGAAAAAAAATGCATTTTCTTTTTTCCTTTCATGTGAGGTATGATTTTGTTTCCGCGAGAGGCACAGCCGTGCCTCTCGGAGACGAAAAAACACAATTTTTTTTCCTTCTGCGGGAGGCAAGGTCATGCTTTCGCGAGAGGTATAATTCTGTTTTCGCGAGAGCCACGACAGTGCCTCTCGGAAAGAAACAAAAACGTGCTTTCTTTTTTCCTTCTGTAAGAGGCATGGTTTTGCTTTCGCGGGAGGCACGGCCGTGCCTTTTTCTGGAAAAAAAATGTAATCCCAGTCTGTTTTTTGTCCGTTTTTGTTTCGTGGAAAAAGTACGTCAAAACCTACAAACATGTGATCTTGTTTTAAAGATGTTGACACGATAAATCCAATGGTGAAAACGGTTCGAAATTTGGACACATGGTTTAAGAGATAAAGCGTTTCGAATAAACGGATCTACGAATAAATGGAGAATTCATAGGTTGCGGCCAGGGGTGGACCAACGAGCAGCTCGGCTTGTTAAGCTCGTACTCATTAAGCTCTTGCTCGTTAAGACTCGGCTCGTTAAGCTCGCTAAGATTAACGAGCAGAAACCCCTGCTCAGCCCGGCTCGTTTGAAACTCGTTAAGCTCGTGAGCGCTCGCAAGCACTCGTCAGCAGATTATAATGTGTTACGATATACATGATGAACGTATAGGTGTGATTTTCAAAATGAAATATGATGACTACAGAAAAATGCAGTAATTTGTTGCCTCATGTGTACTATAGATGATTGAATAGATGCGCCGAGGTGCTACAAAAAGCTTGTCACATAAGATAAAAATATGTATTGTGTTGTTACTAACGAGTTACTCGTAAAACTCGTTAGCTCGCTCGTTAAGCTCATTAAGCTTCACGAGCTGAAATTAATGATTGGCTGTTCATTAAGAAGCGAGCTACGAGCTTAACGAATCAAACAATCGAGCGTTCATTAAGCTCGCGAGCTACGAGCTTTTGGTCCAGCCCTCTTGCGGCAGGTGGCGCGCATGCTATGCGGCACCTGTCACATCCTGGGTGGATGATCTTCGAAAAGAGTATTCCACATCTCATGTTACGGTTGATATGTATTGCTCGTTGCGAGAGTTAAATATATTTATCTCCTATAGAGAAATCTAAGAGGGCTGGCCCACTAGGGTACTCTCGG